>NW_026067902.1:15525822-15595744 GCF_014885135.2 Alexandromys fortis
ATGGGAGGCGGGGAGGAGGCGGAAATCCTTTTTTTTTCAATAAAAAATTATATTTAAAAAAAAAATAAAAATGTGCAGCTGTGATAGGAAATAAAAAGTAAAATCTACAGGTCCCATATTTTCATTAGTAATGGAAACTTTCCCCAGTAGGAAGACAATGAAATGGAGTGTTTTATATACTGTAGAGTCTTGCCTCCCCACCCTACCACACTCTTACTCTGACTGTTTTTGTGTTTATGAAATAAAAGTGAAGTCACCATGAAGCTGATATCCAAAAATCACATCTATAGATGCTGTAGTAAGGGAAGCTTTGTTCACATTTACAATTTGGACACATCCGTGTCAATAATTTTAACTTTATGATATAAAGGGAAACATGAACAACATACAGTTGATGCGTATGTGAAACTTCCATAGTAAAATCCATGATTTTGTATAAAAGAAAGTGAGGGAAAGGGAGCAAATTGAAATGAAACACAGATGCTATGCAAAAGGAACTGTTCTTACAGCTTATCTGAAGACCAAAAGCCAACTACCAGCTAACTTCCCATCAACTCAGAGGGCTTTATTAGCTGCATTATGTACTAGGCTTTTCCAACATATGAGTATATGCCTTGGTTGCTGTAAGTTGGTTTTCTTCAACATTCTGAAATGTATGAAACTGATGGTAAACACAACACTCTGTATGGCCAGAGCCATCACTTCAACATTGTTGGCCTGAGAACTGACCAAAGAAATTACCCCAAACCTCTGAGTCCCCATTGCAGAATCATTGCCCAAGGAACATGAATCGCTCTCTGTACTCCAAGTGGTAAATGTCTAATTTGGTAACTGGTTCTTAAAAAAAAAAAAGTGCAGTATAGGAAATCAAGAACAAAATAAAGCAAGATACTATCTATCTCCAGTGAATGGCAGAAATCAACTGAGAAACTGTAGTGTGATATATCACAGCTAACACTTTAGTGGAAGAGAAAAGACTAGACAAGATAAAATTAAAACTATCAATTCTAAGAAAAGCTAGTAAGGAAGATTGACAAGTTCTTTGAAAAAGAAACCAAGAGAGAGCAAGGCCCATTGTTGATAGGTGTCAGAAAATGGCTCTGCTGAGAAACTACCCTTTGCTATGGAGACCAAAGAGTCACGACAGAAAACGTATAAAGACTCTTATTCTAAATCCCATGTGCTGTAACAAGGACGAGAAAAGCAAAAGTCCTGTCCCTAGCTATGAGAAGCCAGTGAAGCATGTTCCGGAGGATGGGATGAAGACCTTGACTCAGGCTGGCCTCTTCTGTGCCCTGCACACTGTCTGGAATTTCATTATTCTTTTCTCTTAATCCTGCATGTTCCTACAAAAACCAGTCTCAAAAGTTCAATTGTACTGCAGCTAATTAATACAACCCTGTGTATAGAGCACTAGCTTCCTGTACTTCTTTTTACTTTTCCTGAGATAAGAAAGACATTAACAGATTATCCTGCTTTGCAACAAAGGACAATTCAATATCTCCTCAAAGTCTTCAGACTTTCCACTTCTTTCCAAAAGAAGCCAGAAAAGAGAGCACTTACCTTAAGTATTTTCAATAAATAACATCAATAGATTTTTTTTATTTTGCTTTCGAAAATATTCAACATATATCTTTTCCAAAGGGATTTCTCCTATTATTTGAAATGTATTTTTGTTTATAATGGTTCAAAATGTTTCTTAATAAGAGCTATTTGATATCCAAGCCAAATTCTGAAGACTGTTACATCTTCTCATAAAGGAAGAGAAAGCTGCATGTTCCACAGAACAAAAGGGACTCAATCCAAAAGAGAGTAAAAACAGTGACTCTTTAGCTTTCAGGGTCTGGAGTTCAGGGAGGTTATGAAAAAGGATAGTGGCTAGTTGGTGGCTGTAGGGACATTTGCAAATAAATAGAAAAGTTCTCTAACCAACAAGTAACAATTCTGATTCAAAGAAAGCCAACAGCTTGGTTGTAGATTAGAGACTGAATGGTTTACAGATTTAGTTTTGTGGGGGGAAAAAAACAGGTGGAAGACTTTAGTTCGGGCCAACTGGCTCTCTCCTTGTGCCCTTGAGGGAGAGCAGATGGAGGAGGCAGTTAGAAGGTCCTTCACTGGCAAAGGAGAAAACAGACCTTGAAATAGATGCCTCAGTCAAATCTCTCATTGTTTTATCCACTCCTCAGCGCAGAGTGGTGCAACGCAGATAATGAAGTACTACGTTCCCAAAGGCAGCTTTCTGAGAGGCAAGCTTGGCAGCTGTTCACCTCACCTGAAACTTCAATCCAACAGTTGAACAAATGGAGTCTGGCATGGAGCTGGGGGAACGCCTTGATTTATTAACAATGAGATGCGAGTTTTAAAGGGCTATTTCCACTGCCCTTTCAACTCATAATATTCCATTAAAGGCCAGAATCATTTATAGCTCCTTCCAAAAGTGCAAAATGGTGGCTTTGATTCCACATTAGACTGGGTGTCTCACATGAGTATGAGGAATCAAAGGGAAGTCTCAGAACAGGACAGTCACAAAATTGTGAAGCATTTTTGCTTTCACGGCCACTCCACCTGAGGTCCCACACTGGTTCCCGTCATCAGAGATGGGCCTCTGATGCTAAAAAACATGTGTGTCTTAGAGTTGTATCCTCAGAAGTATTTGTTAATAGCAATGCTTCACTACTTATGCTACCTTACCATTAATATTTACCAACAATAAGTAAGATATTAGAAGGTTCACTCACTTATTTAACCTTTGAGAATTTCAACATGTATACAATGTATTTTGATAGTAATCAGTCCTCATTTCTGATTTCTACCTCCCCTGGAGACTTCTATCACACATATCCCTAAAATATCATGCCTTGCTATTGTTTTTAAATTGCACAAGGTGTCCAATTAGTTTTGTTTCCACAAGTATGAGAGTCGGGTATCCACTGGAGCATGAGTACCCAACCACAGGTCACACACCTGAGAAATTGACTCCCTCTCCCCCAGCCACCGTCAACTTCCAACAGTTTCTGAGCTGGGAGGGATCAGCAGGAGAATTCCTGCATTTATGCTGAAATGTTGACTGTCATGATGCTGTCTACATCTGGTGCAGGTAGTCACAGCTGTTCTTCGTTCATTAGTACAATGGTCTGATGTGTCCAAGAGACACCTTCACAACAGTCCACTCCACGCCCTGGCTCTTCTAAATGTTCTGATCTGCCTTCCTCAATATTCAATAAGTCCTAGCTAGAGAGAATGTGATACGGATGTTGCATTTATCCTCTAATACTCCACAGTCATTTATTCTGTGCTTAGCCAGATGTGGGTCTCTGTATTAAGCATTATTAATTTAAAAGGAAGCATCGCTGAATAGAAGTGAAAGTCACACTAATCTATAGGACAAAGATTACTATTTAGAAGACAGTTTGATACTACATCCATTTACCAAAGTCATTGTAGAACATTCTATACTAGGACCTAAAACCTCTAGAGCCACTATTTCTTGGCCAAGGTTATAGTAACAGATATGAGTTCCCTCCTGGGAGGAGGCTTTAAATCTAATCAGAGATCTGCTGAATATTGAAATGAGTAGAAGAAATTCTCATTTCATGAAGAGCTGAGTGAATTTGTATTGGTGACACAGGCATGTCTATGACTAGGACCAAGGCATCAGACCCAAGGGAAATTTGCAAATCCTTTCCTTGAGAGATTGGGTACAGAACTTGCGTAGCCTTCTTTGAAGCTCAACTGTTTATGAATGTTTGACCAGTGCATGCAAAAACTATCAACTGTCTCTTCCTCTTCCCCGATATTTGCAGCCCAGGATTGCCTACAGAGAACTTCTGCTGACCCTGATAAGCCCTAACCCTGTGCCATGCAAAACAAGCATGCTGAGGTCTCTGGTTAAGGTGGCAGTAGGTGTGGCTCCATCAGAACCTGCACAGCCCACCTGTCCGCAGCTTTTGTGAACTGTGCCTATGTATCTGTCTTTCCTATATGCCTTGCTGTTCCTAGAAAGGGTTCCAGACTCAAGATGGCAAGAGTAGAGGCAGATTACACCCCAACCTTCTTGCTATTGCAATAATGTGCATATCATGCTAATCATTAATGTAGTTCACAAGCCTCATAGATGAGTAAAATTGTTGCTGTCTTTTCTCTTTCAATATTCTACAGAGTACCTTCTGGTGCTCTTTAAGCTACTAGCCGGGAGAATTTTCCAGGTCAGGACCAGGTTGATTTAGTCACAGTGTGTGATCAAACAATGCAATGACTTTAATAATAGGGTTTGACAAGTTCTCTTGGAAAACCAAGAGAAATTGTGACAGCCTAGATTATGGGGGAGAGGTGTCTGGGATATCCCAAGTAAAAACTTGAAAAGAGAAATTTTATGTCTGGCTCTAGGCTTCTTGTTTAGTAATCTATGGCCTCTGGAAGGAACCTATCCTTTCATGTAGGGTAGCTTCAACTATACTCTTTAGAAAAACACACATATATAGGAAGTACATAAGACAAAAGGTTTCCATATGGCTTTTAAACATAAATAGCTTTAGTTTTGCCTTCCCCCAACCTATCCACTGCTTTTTCCTCCCGCCCTCCTTCCTAAATTGTTAGGGCCCACAAATATGAGTCCCTTCCACCTTGACTAAAAGAATCAGAGAGTTTGAGTTTAATTTTACTCTTTCAAAGAGATTGGCAGGAGGTTCCAGGGAGTGGCTGGCTTCGTGATATTTGGTCCATTCTTTATAGCATGTTAATGAATTTTGTTGTCTCCCCACTTCCCTTTTGGAGGAAAATATTTCAGTAATCCCTGGATTTCCCTCTTGGTTCTGTTCTGTGTTACTGTCTTTCATTTCTCTCATATCTCTGTTCCTTTTACTTAATAATTCTAATCCTCACACACCTACCCTGGAATGTGTGAACACTGTCAAGGCCGAATCCCGACAGATGTCACCCCAACATGTGGCTTACAGCACTACATTATTCTCTCTCCTCCTTTATTCTCTGCTGTTCCACTACTCCTTTCTCTTATTTTTTTCTTCTCCTCACCCCCAGTGTGTGTGGGGGGTACTTCTTCCTTCCTGGCTTCTGCAGGTACATATGTGTGTATACACACACACACACACACACACACACACACACATATATATATATATGTATGGATACAGAGATGAGAACATGTAGTATTTTGAATCAAATTTAATGTTAATTTTTTTTTTATTTTTAGCACATGTAAACAGCTAAAAGAAAGGAGAATTAAAAATTAGTCTTAATTTTGGATAGATTTATTAGCTTTAAATATAATGGAATTTAAAAGCATAGAACTCTGCAGCTGCATGCATTGATATTACCCAGTCACCTCAAGACACACTGCTGAGTCAGGATCTAGTACTGAGGACAGGCACAACATTTGACATCAGCAGCATTTTTATGAGGATTAAACTGATGCACTTCATCAAAAAAAAAAGGGATTCTATTTTTGGAATTTCAAAGATGCCCTGGGCTTTAGGTGAGTAAAATGCATCCCACTGACTCCTGACTTTCCCGTCAAATTCCACCTCTCAGGTCCATTGTGATTTCTATTTTTTACTGTACATTATTCTAATGATATCCTTAGCCACACTCTAAATTCTTTTGATCTTCCTGCTTTTCTCTACACCTCATCACATCTCACAGATCCAACTTTCATCCTTCATGCAGCACACACTCTGCTTTGTCTCTGTGTCTACCCAAGAGGTCAAGTGCCCTACAAAAAGGTCTCTTGGGAATATTGTAAATGTGAGTTCACCATCCTCAAAGGAGCCTTATACTTTTTAACAATCCTATTCAATTCTCTCCTCTCAATTCTTTTCTAAATCACCTCAGACTGTCTTGTGTACATGCACACACACACACAAGCGCACACACATGTACACACAGGTTGCCCTCTGTTGCTTGCTATCATGAGTACTAATAAATACTATTACAATACAGTAAAGTAGTTTACTCTGTATTTTCACTTAATAACAAATGAAACTCAACATGTCAAGATAGCACACTACAATGAGTATCACAAAGAACTTAGTTCAATTAACTATGAAACGTCATTTACCCTATTTCACAAGCCAGAGCAAAATAGTTGTTGACTCTTCTTTCTCAACTTTTTTTAGTTCAATACCCAATCCATTGTATAGTCCAAGGATGACAGGTGAAGTACAGAATGCTCAGCATTAAAAGATATCCCTAAGACTTCTCTTACCTGTATTCCAGCTGCATTCCCCCTTTTAGTTCCATGCACAAAAAAGCAAAAAGCAAATATTGACTCTTCTTCATTAGCACCTTTGTCCAGGTTCTCAACATTTGGATCATGGCCCCTTTGACAAATCTTTATCTTGAAAAATATTTACATTATGTTTCATAACAGTAGCAAAATTACAGTATGAAGTAGCAATGAAAATAATTTTATGGTTGGGGGTCACCACAGCATGAGGAACTGTAATAAAGGGTTGCAGCATAAAAAAAATTTTAAGAAACACTGAATACAGGGACCTGCTCTTGATTGATTCCCATCTCTTTATTTACATTGCCATAAATCCTTTACTGATGCTATGTCAAGAAGTTCTTGCTTTTATATATTCTTTTAGAAATACAGTCTTTAAAATGTATTGAGCTTTAAATAAACATGTCATGGACTGATAATGTGATTGGTTTCCATTCAAATAACAAGACACACAGTCTGCGACTCACGTCTGGTTTTGCTCACCATGATATGCCACAGATGCTTATACAGTCCTTAGTGCCCAGGTGAACACTCATATACACAAGGACTGTGTATAAGAAAATGGGAAAACTTGTCCGTGCCAGAGAAGCCAGAAAATATCTTTAAAAAACAGAGAAATGATAAAGTGCTGAAGCCAAACGTTGGTTCTTGGAAATGAGAAGCAAAATTCAAGACTCTTTAGCTAGACTGAGAAAATAATGAAATACTAAAATGAGAAATGAAATCAAGAATAATGCTGCCAAGTTTGTAGCAGTAAAAAGGATTATAAGAATTACTTACATTGTATGCCAACAAATTAGGTTATATAAATGAAACTCAAAATTCCTAGAGAGACAAAGACTACTTGGAGACTCAAGTAAAACAGAAAACTGCAATGCATATAACAAGTAAAAATGATTGTATTAGTAATTTAAAATACTTCTCATCAGAATAGCCAGATCCAGGTGGGCTTCACTGATGAATTCCAGCTAATAGTGAAAGAAGAATTAATATAAATCTTTCAAAAGCCCTACTAAAATATAGAAGAGACGCGAATACTTCCTAACTCATTATGTTGGGTTATTATTTCCATAATATTAAACAGATAAAAGATATTACAAGAAGGAAAGAAAACTATAGGACATTATATCTCATATAAATACAGATGTAACAATCTTCAACAAATAGCAGCAAACCGATTCTTGGAATATTTTTAAAGAATTGCTCAGGGAGTACTGAATACCTGATAGTTTACGAATGAATTCAGACCTTCCACAGCACACTATATGAAAATGTAGCCTAGTGAACCAGACCTAAATATAAGATGTGAAAGTATAGATTTATTAAAATAAAACACAAACTTGAATCTTCATGATCTTGGGAATTAGTAATCATCTCTTAGTTATGATACCTACCCTTAGTCCATTGGCACTGCTTTACCAGAAGAATGAACCCAGAGTAATGTCATAATAACCATAACCTTACTAACAGTTCCGTAGACATAGACATCCAGGATCAATATGCCACCATCCGGAGAAAGCCTTCCTGTAATTTAATATCATCGCATGGCAGAAGGCATAGTGGGGACAATAGAATCAGAGCCAGAGAAAGGAGATTTAATTCCAGCTGTTATGAAGGTGCTAGTCCTGCTCATGATGGCAGATCTTTCTTGGCCCTAGAATCTCTTAACAAGCAATAAATCAACTCAGAATGGATTAAATACTAAAATATAGGATACAAATGTCATGTTTTTATATTAGTCTTCACAGTCTAAGATTTTATTACTCCAAAAGCTGAGACAACATAAAATGAGAGTGAAAATAGAAAATCAGGACTGCATCAAACAAGAAAGCTTCACAGAAACAAGTGCAGAAAACTAATAACGTATTTATTGATTGATAAAATATTTGCAAATCATGTATTCTTAAATGGAGATAATATTCAAAATACATTAGCAAATCATACAACCCAAAAGTAAAACATGAATGATATGATTTGTGAATGGGCACTGGACCTTGACATATATATGTGTATATGTGCATGTGTGTATTTGTATATATGTGTATGTATAGATATATACATAATATATATATATATTTATATACACACAAATCAAAGAAGATGCACAGATGGTGAACAGATATATGAAAATGTATTCAATATCACTAAAAACAGGAATTCAAATCAAAACCACAAAGAGATGTGGCCTTATATCTGTTAGAATGGTGATTCCCATTCAAAGATAATGAGTATGGGGTGAAAAGAACATTTGTGTACTGTTGGTAGGGCTGGTAGCCAATATGGTAACACGAGGAAAATTTTTTGTAAGTTAAGGAAGAAAATATCATGTGTCCCTCTTCTAGATATGTACCTGAAGGAAATGAAACTGGTATTCCTAAAATCATAAATAACTCCATAGCCATTATAGTATGTTCATAATAACCAACATATAGAAAACACTTAAATGTCTATATATGATAAATGGATAAGGAAATTCATTCACTCAATCATAAAAGGATATTGTTCAACCACTTAAAAATCTCATAGTTTACATGAAAATATATGAACACAGAAGACACATTTTGAAAACTCTTCATGAATTCACTTACATGATGAATATTAAATAGTAAAGCATATATAAGTAGAACACAGAACATGGTTACTAAAGATGGAGGTGAAGAAGGGATATTAATATTCAAAGGATGTGAAATGGTAATAGTTATTATACAGTTTGAATAAGACTGTCATGGAGTTAATAATGTACAACATGGTGACTATACTATGCAATATTGTGTTGTGCAATGAAAAGGAGTTTGGAGAGTAAATTTCAATGGACTTGTTATATAAAACTTGTTATATAAAAAGTGAGGAAGTGAATATTTTAATAAGTCTGTGATGGTGATCGATTCCCTCTGTATATCTATATAAAGATGTCATTTGGTACTTTTTAAATATACACAGTTTTAATAGTAGATGAACTTGAATTGTGCTAAAAGAGTAACACACTTTTTGTAATCTTATGCATGCACAACAAAAGGTGATAAAGTATCTAAGCTAAATCAACTTAAATAATTACATCACATATAATAAAAGGACTCTAAATACTACAGAGAGATATTTCATTGTATGGGCTGCTAAGTTAAGCGAACATAAAGGTATCTTGATTCCAAAGTTTATTTGAGTCTAAGGATATGTTGTTTTGGAAAAGAGGTGCTTCTTTTGTTTTTACAGAAGATGAGAACCTGTGGATTGCTTTTAGACCAATATAATTTGATGGAGCAAGACTACTTAAAAGGTCACCGTGAACACCTTCAAAAAATTACTTTGCCCAACTGCTAACTGAGATGAACCTAGCACACAATATTACACCATGAAAGACCTGATTAACAGCTCCTCCACACAGCAGAAAGCAGTATGGACAGAACTATGCCCATATTCCCAAATCTTGTTTATAATTGTTTGTTTACATTTAAGGGGCTGTGCTATAGAGATGAATAATTTGCATTGGTATGGATCTTGGTTTATTGATACAAATTTAAGGTCAAATTTGTTATATATATATGTGTGTATTTCTGATCTTGGTTAAGATATTGTGTTTGTGTAGCTCATTTTAAAATGTAGTGTATAATTAAGAAATATAAGTTAATTGATACTCATCTGTAATAGTCAAGGTTGTAGTCATGTTAGTTAGATTTTCTAGATGTATAGACATATATTCAGTTAGATAGGTATCTTCAAATCTTTCAAAGACTTCAGAATATGGCATTTAAAATGTTTTAATAACGTAGGACTTCTTATGACAATGAGACACATCTGCTCCTATCAGCACCAATTACTTCAAGAGGAAGATGGACATCGAAGAGGCTCCTTATGGAGTTGGTTAGTCATTTAGACAAGAAATTGCTCTTGCCTATACCGCTTAACTGTACATGCAGGATCCACAGAGAAATGAATGTTGAACTTTCCTAAAAGTAAGATGATCCTTTGGGATTTCTGCTTCATAAAAGAGTCTGTGAGATATTCTGCAGGACACAGAAGAAAATGAATGAACTGTCTTTAAAATTTCCTGCTTCATGAAAAAGTCTGTTAGATGCTATGGATCTATAGACTGAAGACAGATGCCCCAACAGTACAGAAGAACTTTGGGTGTCTGTTCAGGCAGTGAGATATCTCTGTCAATTCTAGAGTTTTGAAAGTTGCTTACAATAAACTTACTATACACTCAGGTGATATTATATTTTCCTGGAGTCCTTGATAGAGTTAAAGAATTGATAATTATAGTTATAGTTTTTCTTAGTTATAATAAAAGATAAAATAAAAATAAATATTATAACTGTAATTCTTGTTTGATACCTGTTTTGTTATATGTAATTTTACTATGTTAAAGTTAAAACCTTCTTTTTTATTTAAACAGAAAAGGGGAGGTGATGTGGAAGTCCCCTCTGTGTCCTGTGATTACCATTAATGAATAAAGAAACTGCTTTGGACCTTTAGCAGTGCAGAAGTTAGGTAGGTAGGAAAAATTTTACTGAAAGCTGGGAGGAAGAAGGGCAGAGTCAGAGAGGTGCCATGGAGCTGCCGGAGATAAACGTGCTGAAACTTTGCTGGTAGGCCACAAACTCATGGTGATACACAGATTAATGGAGATGGGTTAAATTAATATGTAATAGTTAGCCAATAAGAAGCTAAAGCTAATGGGACAAGCAATGATTTAAATAATACAGTTTCTGTGTGGTCATTTAGTTTTCTGGGCAGCAAGGATGAACAAGCCACTCCGTGCAGTAATCATCTATTTATCTATCTATCTATCTATCTATCTATCTATCTATCTATCTATCTATCATCTATCTATCTATCTATCTATCTATCTATCTCTTTATCTAAAGCAAAATAGAGAAAACAACAAAAACAAAAACTCAAATGTTAAAATATACAAACAAAGAAAAATAAACAACAACAAAAAGAAAACATCAAAACTCTGACTCTTACAATCTTTTCACCCTTCCTCCATCATGTTCCCTGATCCTTGGGAAGAAAGGTATGGTATAAATGACCCTTTTAAGGGTGTGAACTCCACAATCTTTTATTCTCTGCATGTTGGCCAGTTGTGGGTCTATGTATCCATTTCCATCTGCATATTCACCTATGTAAAGAAAACAGAAATCTGTTTTCTAAAATCAGTGTCAAAGAAATTCAAAACTGGACAGTAGAGTGGTAAAAACCTATTTTACCCAAGAACTATTGAAATTGAGGAAACAAAAATTGATATAAAATAAAGTTCAAAAAGGGGAATGCACATTCAAGCACACACAGAATACTCAGATCAAGGATAGATTATAAAATTTTGAAACATTAAAATGATGCAATAAATTTAGTCAAATATTTGAAAGAATATATTAGAAAAGAAGATCTACAGATTACAAACAAACATGTGAAAAATGTTCACAAAATTCCTGCATTAAGAAAACATAATTTCAGGCTACAGTGTGATACTTGGACATATTAGAGTGTCTTATATTAAAAAGGAGAGATGGTGTTAAGTCATGGGAAGGATATAATTCTCATGTGGAACATGAGAATACTGTTGATGGGACTACAGAGGATTTGGGAGCTTTTTCGAAAAGCTGTACGTGTCTTTTGTGTGACCTCATCACTTCATCTCCTAACATTTCTCCAAGACAATGAAACCACAAATGGCTGCTGCTCAAATGCTAACACCAGCTGTACTTGTAGTAGCTAAGAACTTGAAGAAGCCTAATGTCTACTATTTCAGTAGAAGAGCAAATTGCAGCATCCCTGTAACATGATACATTATCCTACAATGAAAATGAATGTTGTATTGCTACACACACATGCACACACACAAAGACACACAAACAAAGAGAACAAAAATACTACAGTGATTCTGAATATTATAAAATAACTATTCTGAGTAAAAGAATTCAGAGAAAAGGAGTAGCTGCTGCAGAGTTCCAAAAGTCAATCAGACAAACTGCACATTAGGAGTGGAGAAAAAAACACACCATGGTGAGTCATGGGGCATGGGTTTAATGTCTTTTTTTTGTGATGATGGCTTTACAAATATTTATATAATCCAAACTTTTGAGAAAATGCAGTTTAAACATGTCCACTTTGCTGCTCATCAGTGCCACGTTAATGAAATGGCCTGCAGACTAGTTTAGAGCTCGCTGGAGGACTTTGCTGTTATGATTGTGTCAAAGTTTTTCTACATGTCAAACTATAGATTTCAAGACATTTCCTAAAACGTGTACCTTAATGTAAATAAATCATTTCTAACATGTATAGATAAATCATTTCTAATTTTGGACTCCTTTGTTTTGATGATTGCTATTTTTACTAATATATAATCCTCACGTACTGAATTCTACAACTTCCCAAATTTAAAGCTTTTGTACATTAATATGTCACAAGTAGAAAAGTCCATACCTACATCCCTTTATGGGTTGTAGTCAAAATCCAGATATACAAATTACAGCAGAGTTAGCATCTTTAAGGAGAAAAGTGTCTTACAAAGACCTGTTATACTTCAGTATATATTTCTGTTTCATGCCCAGATTCCCTTCTGCAAGCCTAAATCAAAGATGATAAAATGGCATATGATGATGCTAAACCAATACAGACTCTCTACAAAGCCCTGTGTGGGCTAACACATGAATGCATTGCTCACTCTGGTGTTTTTCTTGTTTCTGCTCTGTGATGTAACAATATTATGAAAAATATTACACAGCCTGCAGCTATCCCTACAGACAACAATGGTAAAAATGGTAGTAAGGAATTGTTGGTCAATAGCACCAGACAATGACATACAAGTGTGAACATCTTCCAGAAAATTATAGTGTTGGAACGGCAACGGCCCTTGACCTGAGGAAGAAGAAAAATAAGCCACCCATTTTATTTGCCAAAAATGATGAACGAGTTAATGAAAACTTGGAAAACTATATGAAACTAACAGTGAAGATCTAGGCATTATATCAGAAGAGTAAATCCATGGTGAAAAAAAAAGTCACCAAGTGGTACCCTCATTGCAAAACAAGAATCTATCTATCACAATGAACTGAAAGGTGAAGGCAGCTATGAAGAGCTAATAGATTTGTCACAGACATATAATAAAATGTAAGACATTGAAATGTTAAACGTTAGTGCTGGTAAAATATCTGCTGATCATAAAGTAACAGAGAAGCCCACAGATAAGCTATTTAAGGTCATTCCTCATCAAAAGTGACACGTATGACATGCACTGTCCCTCATGTGTGATTTTAGTAATTCATCCTTGTGATCAGGTTACCCACATATCACAGAAGAGTAAATACAAAAGGCTTTCATGAGCAGCAAATCAGCGCAGGCTTTACATTGCCTAATGCAGACTGCAGGCTTCTTTCACATGTCTAAGACTTGGTGCACTCATTCACTAACAGTAAATAGGCATGCTGTTCTGGACAGTATGAAAATTTCTGATTTCAATTTTAGATTTACTAAGTTGTTATTTCAAAGTTCTTTTCTGTAGCCAACACACAATGAAGCACACACACCTATTCTGATTATGTGTGCATAATCATAAACTCAATATTCAAAGATTTTTTTTAATAAATCAAGGGAACACACACAGGGAAAAGAAACATTTGAACAACCTGGCATTCATATTCCCATCTGGGATTAAAACCAGCAGCAGTGCTATGCTGTAGTGTTTTAGCTTTTATGTTGCACACGAGTGCCCTTCCCTGTCCTCTATAATTTGTGCATGATTGTGCTGTTTGCAGGTTTATTCTGACGCTCACAGATTTGAGATGTTGTTTAGTGGTCCTAAGCACAGGAAGATGGCAGCTAGTTGTGAAGAAAAGATGATGCACAGGCCTACCTCTCTCCGCCCCTGAGTGACATTGCTGCTGGCTTTGAGTTCAGAATCAATAAATCTGTGGTACATACAGAATGAACTGCCCTTAAACAGAAACACATATAAAAACAAGGGTATGCGTTTATCATTTGGAAAGTATGTTGTGATGAGTTTACTAGATTCTCACCCTGTACTTTCTCTAGGAGTGGGAGTTTCATGTGATTTTTTTTCATAGAGCAAAACGAACATGAAGATTAGGAAATAGCTCTATGCATTTACATATATGTCTAATTGTTCACAGTTGATTTAAAATAAATATAAAAATGTGTATATGTGCCCATGCACATCATACATGAATTACAAACATGATATGCTATGCAAATATATACACATGAGGGCCTTTATTTTCATAGTACCTGAATATACATACTATAAAATGCTTGTATATATTTTGGGGAGATAGAGGAGAATCTCTCTGACATTGGGAAAGTTCCAGGAAGTCTAGACTTCTTGCCAAGTGATTTCAATTAAAGGAACAATAAGGGATTAGTGGAAAGTACTGGGGTTTGGAAAATTTGCGTGTTTCATTTAGTTCAGGCATTCTGTATAGAGAATGTCAGTTAGTGCTTCTAGGATGGGATTAGACGAGAAAAAAAAAGAGGAAGAAAATAAGAATGACTATCACAAAAATGAACAAATTAGGGGCTAGAGAAATGGTTCCGAGGTTAAGAACACTGGCTGTCCTTGCAGAGGGCTGAGATTCAATTCCCAGTACCCACATCAAAACCATCTGTAACTTCAGTTCTAGGGGATTTAAAATCTTGTTCTGGCCTCCATGGGCACCAGGCATACAAAATGCATGTAAGCATAATATTAATACACATAAATAAACACAATTTTTGATTAATTTATTAAAAGTTCCAACTCAACCCACTAATTCCAACAAGATATTTTCAGTCTTTCTATTTAGTTTATCCTTAAATGCCTCAGTTTTTCTCACATCGTATGGGCTTAATTGAATTCCCCTGACTGAGAACACAAAAATCAAGTCCAGCTTCATATAGGGAGATATTTTTGAGTCTAAGAGAAAGGAGATATGGGAATAAATGATGATGAAATAAAGAAATACATTGCTCAGCCTTCTGTGAAATGAACCTGAAAACAAAGGTTGATGTAAAAGCAAAGATTGTGCAGACTCTCTCATATTCAAAGGGGTTCTTATCAAAGTTGGCCTTTGGCATTTTGATAGTGTGATCCAGCAACAGCAGTATCACTGTGTAATTGTATGCTACAGAGCACACTAAATGCTCATCCCCTGGAGTGTGCAGTAAAGTGTGGAAGGGACATGCATACTGTTTTCAGACTGGCATCTCTGGAATCTTTATCCAGTTCCCAGGCGAACATTCCAGCACGTACCATCACTATGCTCTGGCTCTATGTGAGATTTCTACATGCAAACAATGTCTACCAAAAGGGCACTGTAAACTCATCTCTTGCTACTTGGGAGCTTGGAAACAGCAATATATCTTTATAGACAGCTATAGCCTGGTATTTGATTTTAATTTCAACTGTCATGAGCAGAAGCACAAACTGCAATCCTCCAGTACAACTGTTCGCGGCTACATTAACGGACAAGAAGGAAGTGCACCGAGTGTGCCCAGAGACCACTGGTCCCCTAACAAGCTCTGCATACTAACAGAGGTGCCTCTGTCTGTGAAGATGTAAAAGGACTCGTGACAAATGATGTGTACCGGGAGACTGACAGCTCATCTTCTTCTGTGCTTGCCTGCTGTGTTATGAAAGAGAGATGGGTCTCTAGCCGGTACTACTTCCTCTTTCCATTACGTGTTTTCTATCAACCCTGTCATTCTCTCTTGTGCAGCAATTGACCTTGTCCAATATTTGAAGCTCTTTTAAAGTTAATGATCTTAGACTTTGGATATAGTTTTCAAACGTATGAAAGATTATAATGTAGAAAATAATAGCCAGCTGTTCCCAATTTCTCCTGAGGACAGAGTTTGGACTGCTGCCATTCAAGCCAGAAAGAGAATAAATGCTTCCTGGTCATCAAGGGAGATGGCAGCGATGAGAAAATCACAGAAGATTCAGAGAGGAGAAGGACTGAGATCTGAGGAAACTTTGTTTCGTGAAAGAAGTGCTCCTCTATGAAATGTGAGTTTAGAAGCCGAGCCAAGGGCGTTCTGCATCTAAACAAGAACTTGCTAATCGTTGGCTGTGAGAATCAATGAGCACCGTGGGAAAAAAAAAAAAAAACAGAAGTAGGATCACATAAATCATATAACAAAATACAGCTCTACAAGTGGGTTTTATAACTCATTTTACAACAAGGGTTCCCATATGTGAAATTGGTGAGTGGTATTTAAAGACAAGGCAGTTATTATACTGCACACAGTAGGGGTAGATCATAGATACCTCATGAAAGAGGTAAAGCTTCCACAGTACTGTGTGATCTCACTCATATGTAGACCATAAAAAGCAAGCGCTTCTTCTTGAGACTAGAATAAACAGGATTGCAATTGGGAGTATCTTAAAGGTTGTTTGCCGTAAACTTCTGAAGCTCCAGCATTTGCAGAATCAGAGGGAAAAGATGTGTCTGAGACAAAAGTGCTTCCCATTATGCAAATGAGAGCATCATGCCTGACCCTTCCACTCTATGGGTGGCCACTTGTCGTAAATTAGTGCTGAACACCAGGAAAAGAATCAGATTCTGCTTTAGTTCAATATTTGTGTCTAAACAATATAAAGTATCCCCCCACCTTCATTGTCCAATTAGGAAATATAAACCAACAGTGGAAATGACCCGTGAGTAACAAAATATCAAATGAGCATTAGTACAATAAACAAAAAGTCAAAAGAAAACCCCTCTGTACAAAAAAAAAAAAACACCATAATCAATCTGAAATTAAACAAGAGCTATTTACATTGCTAAAAACTTAACCCCAGATCTTCCAAGAAATAGTTCTGAGAGGTCAATTTACAGAATAAGGAAACTATGCATCCTAATTCTCACCAGTTATAAAAAGTACACATAGCATATATTAAAATCTGAAAAAAGACTATAAAATATTAGAAGAAATCATAGGAATGACATGTCAATATATTGGAATATGTAAGAATTTGTTTTTGCACAAGACCCCAAAAAATCAGGAAAAAAAAATGAAAAATACACAAATGGCATTACATCAGACTCTTCTGTTGTTGTTGTTGTTTATTTTTGTTTTTACATTCCAATCAAAGTTTTCCCACCCTTCCCCCTCTTCCCAGCCTGCCTACCCCCAGCTCCATCCTTGCCTCCCACTGTTTCTCTTCAGATACAGGAGGGCCTCCCATGGCTATCATGCCATATCAAGTGGCAGTGAATGTAGACACCTCCTCTTCTATTCAAGCTGGATGAGGCAATCGGTAGGATGAACGGATCACAAAACTGGCAACACAGTAGGAGACAGCCCCCGCTCTCACTGTTAGGAGTCTCACAGGAAGACCAAGTTACACAGCTGGAACAGATGCAAAGGACCTAGGTCAGTCCCATGCAGGCTCCCTGGATGTTTGTTGTCTTGTGAGCCCCTATGAGCCCAGGTTAATTTGTTCTGTGGGTTTTCTTGTGGCCTTTGAAATCACTGGGTCCTATAAACAAACCTTCCTCCCCCTCTTCCATAGGATTCCTCAAACTCCACCTATTGCTTAGCTGTGAATCTGCATCTGTTTCCACCCATTGCTGGATGAAGCGTCTCTAATGACCATTGAGTTACACATCAGTCTATGAGTATAGTAGGATATCATCGGAATCTTATATATAGCAAAGGGGACAAGCACCCCAGTGAAGAGAGAGCAGAATGAAAGAAAAGATTTCTAAATTATGCATCTAACGAGGGGGCTCATATTCATATTACATAATGAAAAATTCTCAATAGCAAAACCATAAATAAAACAACTTAAATAAAGTCATTTCTCAAAATAAAATCAAATAAAACACAAACACCAGAATTTTCTATATTGGACAAAAAAAAAAAAGCCAAATACAGAAGAGAAAGAGTCACTTGATCTCATTCATCTGTATACTGGAAGAGAAACCACAAAAGTCATTGGGAATAGACAAGTAAGAAAATCTTTTAGCTCTACCTCTGGCCACTTCAAACCAGAACTCATTTACTTGCCAAAAGACATCATAAGGTATCATTTTGTCCCACACTGATGTGAGATGTCTTCTGTATATGTGTTGCTTTTATTGGTTAATGAATAAAGATGCTTTGGCCTATAGCAGGGCAGAATATAGCTAGGCTGGAAGAGATACAGAGAAAAAATAGGCAGAGTCAAAGAGATGCCATGTAACTACTGAAGAAGAAAGATGCCAGAAAAGAACTTACCAGTAAACCACAGCCTTGTAGTAATACACAGAGTAATAGAAATGGGTTCATTTAAGATGTAAGAGATGGTTAAAAAAAATTCCTGAGCTAATAGGCCAAACAGTGTGGTAATTAATACAGTTTCTGTGTGGGTCTTATTTGGGTCTAGGAGGCCAGGAAATGAATAAGCAGCCTCCATTTACACCACACCAGGGCTAACAAAATGGCTGTGGCAAATTTTGACCCTTGTAGACCCATGGAAAGGACCAGCAAGTTGTCCTAAACATCGTTTCTGCCACTGAATTGCCTTCCTAAATGTTGCCAACCCTGGAGATTTTCAGTTCTTTCCCTGTGTCCCTCCTCATTTCCTCCTTGTTTTCTTCTTCCTTTTGAAGATGTTATACAGGGCAGAACTGAATGTGTCATATTTGCTAACTATTCATTCCTTCCTTATTTCTCATGAATACATGAAAATGCACATATGAGTAAACTGAATTTCACTTATTCATCCTTTGGTGCAGAAGTTCATTCTAAGTGTAAGAAATTATTGTTCTTTTTTTTTCAGCAGCTGTAACAAGTTAGAGCAAGAAGAGAGAAACCAATTTAGTGATGATGGGGTTTCTCTGCCAATGGGTAGGAAGGTCTCCAATTCCCAAGGATGTCTACCTTCCTCACTGCTAAAATCAGCTCAAGTGAGAGGTGGGAACAACTCCACGCTGCAAGAATCCTAGCAGTTCCTCAGTTCAACCAAAATTACTGTTTATTATAATTCCCCTGCCCACCCTTTATAAATCCCTGAGCACTTTATGGCATTTGAATAGATTCTCTATTTCCTGTCACAATATAGAGTAATATGTTGCTGTAATAGAATTTAAATGTAGATAGCTAGTGAATAAAGCATTATTTTTTTTCCCACCACTGATGAGAGTTTCTTGTGCACCAAGCCAAATTACAGCCTTTTGTTGTTTCCCACAATTCACAACTCCAAAGCATTCCGTGCTGTTCAGGGTGGACAGTGTCAACCTTCCAAAGGTCCAGGGATTTTGTTGTGCTTTTTGCTTGTATTTTTGTTTATTTGTTTGTTCCTGGTTCATTAAGTTATCTAAATTTTTAATTTTTCTTAAAAAAAGATAGTTAGCTCTTGAATTTTTCTTTTCATTAATCAAACTTCAAACTTCGGCTCACCATCTTCTAATCAAGTATTTCTAAAAAATCATGTGGTCAGGTGAGTATAGTAAGTTCCTTAAGTCTTTAAAATACCACTATATCTTAAGTATTTCTAGAGCTTCCAAGAAAGCAACAAATCTGGCAGAACGTAGTTTATTGTCAGTCAAACGCTAGCAATTTCACATCTATTATGCTTAAAATTTTAAGCTGATTAACTCAGTCCACAAACAAGAAAAAAGATATCCAATCAGGAGATCTATTTCATATCAATATTTTAAGTGCTTCAATACTCAACATTTCACACTCACTAAGTCTTCCACAGCCTTGCTTCCAGGAAATCAATCAATTCCAAATCAAAGAGAACATCTAACAAGACTTGTGAAATGCAATCCATATTGGCAGGCAGGCAGCCAGCCAAAACTTACCCAAGAATCCAATGAGCAAAATCTCTCCTAATCTCTACAAATGAATAAATTATGCCACCATTTTGAAAATCTATATTTATTATTTCCCCAAATACAGACAGTAAGTATATTATTTTACCATCTAGCCAGCAGAGGAAATTATTCCGCATAAGAAAAAGATAAACACATCAATGAGTGTGAATAGAAAGCCAACACTAAAATGTAAAATTATGTATGTGTATGCATGCATACACATGAACTTCATTAATGGAATTATGTCAAATGAAATATTGCATATATATTTAAAATATTTTCATACATAGTATTAGTGTTGCAATTGTAACATAAAATACTGTTATATCTGCAGTCCTTTACATTACACTATCTAGGGGTCAGAACACAACTTCACTGCTGACTACACAACTTTGGATATTTAAGGCAGCTGAGCCAGCTTTTCCATCTGTAAAGTAGCAATGTACTCATTGCTGTGGTCTGCAATGGGTACAATAAGTCTCTCTCTCTCTCTCTCTCTCTCTCTCTCTCTCTCTCTCTCTCTCTCTCGTGTGTGTGTGTGTGTGTGTGTGTGTCACATCTCCCCATGACAAGACACTCAACACTCAAACGCTCAAACTCTACCTTAGTGGAGGAGGCTCCGTTAATTGATGCTGCTTCTGAATTGAATCAATGAGAGTATTTGCTAAAGGTCGACATCTTTAGTGCTTCACATAAAGATAATACACACATGAATTCTGTGCTCAAGATCCTCAGATTGTACCAACAAATTCTCCACTCTCCCCTTCTTCTTGTCCGGCTTCTATCAGGCTACTACTACAACAGCAGCTCTGTGGCCTTTTTTGCCTTTCTGTTGGGTTTGGACAACAGGGAGAGGGAGTAGCTCATCAAATAGAGAAGAATGACACTGTTATTCCCTGATTCCTCTCACTGAGGCTGCTTAAACTATACAAATCTTTCCTCTAAAAGGAGAAAAGAAGTGCTAGTATTGCCCCTGTGAACAGCTGTCATGTCTTCAAGGTCGGCTAACAGCTCCCTTCTCTGGATTCTTCAAGCTAATGGATAGGAAGAGATCTACATTGCTAATTGTGCTAACCTTTTCTGCTTCTATTCAGCATACCTTAAATTTTGACTAAAATACCTCTTTTGAGTGAGTTGTTTTATCTTTCCAGGACCTAGCTGACACAAAAAATAGGCATGAAAAGACATAGCCAATATATAAATAAAAACCAATAGGATATTCAGTAGACATTAAAAACATAAAAGAGAAAATACTTTTAGAGTCCCTGATCCTGGATCTATCTTTTATTTCTTTAATACATACATATATATACATATATGTATATATATATTAAGAAAATACCAATCCAAATGCCCACTCCCTCCCCTCCTTCCATTCCTTCCCGACCCCCATCTAATCCTAAGAAAGAGTAAGGCACATTGCTTTGTGAAAGGACCAAGGCCCTCCCTACTACATCTAGGCTGAGCAAGGTGTACAGCCAAAGAGAATAGGATCCCAAAAAGCCAATACATGCAGTAGAGATAAATCCTGGTGACATTGCCAGTTGCCTCTCGGTCTGCCCCAGCCAAGCAACTATCAACCACATTTAGACGGACTAGTTTGGTCCTATGCTTGTTCCTTCCCAGTCCAGCTGGAGTTGGTGAGCTCCCATTAGCTCAGGTAAACTGTTTCAGTGGATGAACCCTTCATGGTATTGATTTCTTTGTTCATATTTTCATTCCTTCCACTCTTGAATTGGACTTTGGGAGCTCAGTCCAGTGCTCCAATGTGGGTCTCTGCCTCTGTTTCTATCTGTTGTTGGATGAAGGTTCTGCAGTGATATGTAAGATAATCATCAGTGCGACCACAGGGCAAGTCAAAATCAGACCACCTCTCCTCGATTGCTTAGGGTCTTAGGCGGGGTCATCCTTGTGGATTCCTGGGAATTTCTCTAGAGCCAGGTTTCTGCTAACCCTATAATGGTTCCCTCAATCAAGATATCTCTTTCTTTGCTCTCATATCTGTCCTTCTTCCATCTTGACTATTCTGTTCCCTCATAAATAAAAGATATTGAGCCTATAGTTCATGATCCTAGAGAAGCTAAGTAAGAAGGTGAGCCCAAAGAAAAACATGTATAGACCCACTTGGAAATTGGAAATAAACAAGATCACCTGACAAAAATTGGGCGATTGGGTGCATGGGGAGAAGGAAGGGTAGAAGGGTTTCGGATCTATCTTTTCATTCATTCATATCTAACCTATTCCTAGGGATGAGCTGGCAAATTTTTGGCAAGAATAAACTCTTCAGAATCATAAAGCCCTGATTTATAGAAGAGCTTGCAATCTATGCTATACATATTTCTACTATGGAGGCCTTCGAACTCTGCAAAGCTCATTTATTGGGAGCTGAGGAGAACGCTCATTCAGTAAAGTGCTTGCTGCACAAACATGAGGATCAAGCATATAATCCCATCACTGGGTACATGGAGAGAGAAAAATTTCTGAGGTTCATTGACAAACCAATTTCATTATAATAACAAGTTCCAGAATTAGTGAGAGACCCTGAATCAATTGAAGAGATGGATAATAATAAAGATAAATACCTGACATTGATATGTAACCTCCATATGCACAGATGTGTGCACATGTGTCCTTGAGCATTCAGAAGAACAGACACACACACACACACACTTCATTTCTAAAAGTTATTTGAAACCATAAATTATATACTGTTTTTCATAATTCTGGTCTATATCAATTAATTCTGTCCTATATTCCCTGTTTTATGTCCCTCTTGTTTTTTCCTCATCTAAACCAGGTTAATTGAGTACAGTACATCTGTCATAACTGCAAATCTGTTCAGATTTCTACAGCTTCTACTCTTGCCCTCACTTCCCATGCTATGTTCTTCTGTCCTTTGCTATTTCTTATACATTAGGTCTTTTTTATTAAACACCAGAAGTCACACTATAGCAATCAAATGATGGTGAAAGTATAGCTACTAATCATAACATTTGGCATGGATTTGGCACTTGAGGGAGATTAAGAGACAGATGAAATTAGAGAATCATGGCCACAACTCAGTAAATGGTTCCCTAAGAAGCAAGCACCAGAAGAAAAGGAAAGTCAAAAGCAGCTTTGCTTCCTTTTGCTGACAAGAATTTGTCATCCTCCTGGGAGCAAAGAATTGAGAAATACACATTTTGTCGTTCATTTCCCCAAGGACATGCACAAAAAGCCTGGCTTCAAAATCTACATTGAGACTCCTTCCTCTCCATCTTATGTGAAGTCTGTAACAGTCCTGATAGCAGAAATGCAGGTTAAAGTCTGAACAATAATGGAAGGAGAATCCCAAAAGCCTAGGTGAGATTCATTTTACCTGACACACATATATACATACAGATATATGTGTCCTATATATGTGCATATATATGTCACTTAACCCACACTGGAAATAGCAATTGTATGTGCTACACGAAGCTCTGTTTCTTTCCCCCAGAATCCTTTCAGAATAGCCACATCTCAGAGGCACTTGCTATCTTTATAGGTAATTCTTCTTCGCATGCATCAGTTCTTAATTAAAAATATAATGACAAATACACTGACTCAGACCACCACTGATAGTTCCATCTGATTCCAGTGGTCAAGACTCTACAAAGGCAAGCTGTTTAGAATAGTGGAGATCTAATCTAAATCAATGCAGGTCCAAGTTCTCAATGCCAAGGAGAAATGGTAAGACTAATATCTCACACTCCCCAATGAATGAAAGTATAATGGAACAAATAATAGCCCAGTGAGATCATCCTAGAAGCCAATTCACTTGGAAAAGCCCTTGAGACATAGAGGAGGAAAAGAAACAGCTTTCTGGATGAAAAAAAAAAAAAACATCTGAGCATGGCTTTCAACAAAAGAAGTTCCCCAACTCTTACTTCTATATTGCTGTGATAAAACACAATGACCAAGGCAACTAATTTTTTTTAAGTATTTAATTTTGCACTTACAGTTTTAGAGTAAGAAAATCCAAGATAGTGGAGCAAAGGCAGAGAGGCAAGAATAGCTGGGAACTTATATCCTGAACCACAAGGAGGCAGTAGAAAGAAAATAAGCACTGGGAATGGCATGAGCTTTCTCAGTGTCGAAGCAGACTCCCAGTGGCACACCTCCTTCAATAAGACCACACTTCCTAATCCTTCCCAAACTTAAGAATGAATTATTCAAAAATGGAAGCCCATAGTGGCCATTTTCATTCAAACCACCACATGAAGTCAACAAAAGAAGCAAAAGAACTGATTCCAGAAGGATGGAAATTGTTTACAATGGAAAGAGCTGTGTACCACCAAGGTGGATGTCATGAGCCAGCAATTATCTGGAATGGCAGACTACTTAGGAAGCAGCCGAAATAAACCTTCTTTCTTAGTGGAATATATAACTACCAATGAGGATGTAAGACAGTCTGTTGGAAAAGGTTGCTCATTTGTTCCTGGCCACCCAGAACTGAAATAACTGCACAGAAATTATATTATTTGCAATACTGTTTAGCCAATAGTTTAAGCATATCTTAAGCTAGCTCTTCTATCCTAAACTAACCCATCTCCATTAATCTGTGTATCACCACGTGGCTGTGGCTTACCCGGTAAAGTTCCTTCCCTAGTGTCTGTCTCCGGTGGGGCTACAAGGCTTCTCTCTGACTCCACCTATTTTTTTCGATATATCTTTTCCAGCCTGGTCATGTTCTGTTAAGCCATTCTTTATTATCCAAGGGCAATAAAACATACTCTTAGCATACAGAGGAGAATCCCACATCACCGGTCCATTGAAATTATGCTTATATAACCCTGAGTCACAAATCCTAAGCATAAAAAAAAAAAAACAAGGTAAGTAACTTTGAAAATGTTTTATCTTGGGAAATTTATGTGGCCTACATGTGCTTAACTTGGTAGACTTACTACATATATAACAAGTTTAAATTAATCATTCAATAAATAATTAACAAAGGTAACAATTGCTACAGACAAGCAATGTTGACAATAACACTAATGATGTGTGTGCTTGTACAAATAGAAAAAGGAGGAAACTAAGACAATTTCTAAATCTCGGAAAACTTCCTACCATATTTTACAACATTTAAAGTTGATTAATAGGATGGTATACAATAGTCATCCAATTATTTAAGCATGAGGTACAGCTGTAAATTCAGCTAGTGAAAGAATGAGTGTTGAAGGCTATCCTGAGCTACATGGCACAGACACCATCAAAACTAAAACTAGAACCTGAGAGAGATTAAGTTATCTAAAAAAAAAAAAACTGATCAAAGGTGATATGATGCATTTCATTATTTCAAATAACTTGGTGTTATATGAACATCCTTGACACCTATGATTTATATAAATATAATTGGAAACCAAGGTATCTATATAAACTTGCCCAAGGAAGTAGGAAACATGTCCCATTTCAAAATCATCACTAAGAATAAAGCTATTCATGGAAAGGAGAGAACTCTACAATGAATTCTTTAATCCACTGAAAATACTAGAATATAGAAAGACCTCCCATCTTCCTGTGATATTGGCTATGTCACAAAAAAGGACATTGTAGAGCAAGAAAAAAAAATCCTAAAACTCATATGCAAAGGTGAGAGACCCTGGATACCAAAGCCAACGTAAGCAAGAAAAAGAAATGGCTAGGTCACCATACCTGACCAACAGAACAATAGTGACAAAAGCAGCAGGTTTCTACTACAAAAGTAAGCACACAGCCAGTGGAATAGAACAGAAGATGCAGAAATAAATCCACACATCAACAGCCACCTCATTTTGATAAAGGTATCAAAAACATACAATGCTAAGGCTGACAGCTCTGAATTCTGAACATAGCACTGGTCTGTACTGCAAAAATAAGGTATTGGCTAAAAAAATATCTTTCTCTGCCAGCACTCACGAAAAAAGAAGCATAAAAATGAAGGAATGATAGTGGCGTGGGTAGAAACAGTCACACCTTTCAGAACCAACCACCCAAGCAGCTATGGCTTTGAATTGAGTTGTTCTGAAATTCAGAGTTTGCTTTCAAACTTATAAAAAATTGATACAATAATGTTAACATCTTAGTGTTTTACAGATTTTAAAAAGCACGTGCAAGATGTGCAGGTGCTCCTACCTGGACAAAGAGCTGCCATAAATTCACAGAAAATGCAAGAACAGGCACAGCTGTACAGTTATGGGGAGTATTGCAGTCTGAAAGGATGCATGTGGTACCCGACAACAACTTGTGACTACAGTTGTAAAAAGGGGGCAGATGTTCTTCTCACTCCTGAGGGTTTATACTTTTTTATTATTTTTTTTTATTTTACATACCAACCACAGTTTCCCCTCTCTCGTTTTTTCCCCGCTCCTTTCCCCAATGTCTTTTCCATCCCCCATCCACTTCTTAGAAAGTTTTATACATTTCCATTCTTCGCTTTATATGAGATACCTGTCCTTTGTGGAATCTGAAAGGAGAAGCAACACATAGGAATGGGCGGATGAGTCAAAAGGAAATGGCACACACACCATTCAACCAGACAGAGAGGAAACAAGACCAGCTCACTGAAGAGCCATGTGGATAAAAAGAACTCATTAGCTTTGATCCATAGCAATCTTTACCAAGAGTCGCCCTATATTGAGAAGTTTGACTTTATATATGACCCATTAGGGAGGGGAGAAAAACTAACAGGTACTAGTTTGATCATGTGGGAAACAGCAACTACAGAAGGAAATAAATAGCATAGTTCCACAGGAATCAGAACCCCTGGTGCTTTCCCAGGTGGCAGTTCTCGGTGTGAGTGTATGAGTCACCTGGAGGTCCGGAAGGTAAGATCCCCTTACCAGGGCATGGGTCATCTACTCTAGGGTGAAAGGCTGCTCTCTGGGTTCACATAAAGTCTGATACTAAGAAAGCCAATACAGGATGAAAAGTAGCTAAAACCACTGTCTTTCCTGTAAAATATTGCAGTGTTCTACCTGTTCTCCAGTCAAGGTAAAGCCTGCTTCTGATTCTGGCCTCAGTAAAAGGATGCTGTAATGGGAAAAGTACATAAGTTAATCTGATCCATAAGAAACGGGTAAGCAGACTATATAGGGCCTATGCCCATCAATTAGGCATGCAAATATGTCCTCACCTGTGTGGGAACTGCCACAGGCTCTTCCAAAACAAATTAAATGTAAGTAAGTGGCATGTGAGTCTTGCCCAACTCAGTATATACGGCATACACAGACAATTGTCGGCAACCGAGGCAGTCACTTTGTGGCACTGCTCTGCCGAATTGGACTAAAGACAGCCAGGTTCGATGAAAATAAATTTTTGCTACCTTACAACAGAACTGGGGCTGAGTTAACTGAAGGAAAGAATGGGTTAATTACATATAGCTAAAGAATTTGAGTACAGAAGGCCCAGGTGGAAAGTGGTATTCCCATGAGCCATAAAGCGGTTGAATAGAAATCCTGGTACAAGGAATGGTATACCTCCCTGAATTGTTAACCAGGGAGTTCCTTGACGCCTCATAAGATAAGACATAAAGGCTACTACCGCCGTTGTTGGATCTATACTCTAATAAGAAGACCCTATTGGTTTCAGGACATGGAGAAATAAAGCTTTGACTATTCCTGGAAGCACATTCTTTTCTGACTGGCTTTCATAGTGTCAGTTGGAGTAATTCAGGCTGAAGAGAATTATCATCAGCTGTCCTGCCAAGCTCTACATATTACATTATACAACAATAACATGCCATCTAAGAGGTACATGCTCATACAATAATGGCATGGCTATTGTGCGAACAACCAACAACTGTCCAGTTTGAGTTACGGCCTGCTCTACGGGAAAGAACTTATCTCTGATGTTACCTACAAGATAAAACAAACACCTATGCCTGGAGAAGTCATAGGACCCATGGGTAAACAACTGCTATTGTTTTGTTCAATAGATGTGCAGATCAAAGTGCCTTCTAAACATCTGTACTTGTACTCATTGATAGCTCTAAATGTCTGCTGCAACCAGTCAGGGAAGGAAACTGTTTTTTTTTTTTTGTTTTGTTTTGTTTCCCCCCCAGAGATTCATAAACACAGGTGAAGCTCCTTAAAGCAACTGATTGTCACTGTGGTAGTGTTTCAGTGCTGAACAGAGCTGGGAATCAATAGTACTCCCTACCAACACACACAGGCAGGGCTCAGAACACATTGCAGAAGAGGGAGGGAGGGAAGACAGAGGACAAGAGCCAAAGGAAGAGGTGGAGTGCTGTGTAGACACTTCCTCTGAATTTAAATAGTCCCTCCTGGATGGGGAAAAGAAGCTTATGAGACTCAAGCAGTAAACAAAGCTTTGGTAAAGGACTTGGTATTCTCCTTGTGGTTATTCAAGCACAATGCAGTTCATGTGGAGACTCTTGGACCTGTTGAGCTGCTTGCAAGTTGGGCAAGGAGCCCTAGGGTTGCAGGTCTCTTTAGTCAACATCCATCTGTGCTTTGCGGGATTTGTAATGGATGCGCCTACTCCTGTGTGCAAAGACAATAAACACACTAACTTTCCAAGCTGGACTGTGGGAGAATCATTGCTGTAGTTTCCTGCTGATTCCTTATTTAGAGTGAGTAGATACTTGTGCATGTCTCTCCAGGACAATTTAATGCAAGAGATATCAATTTGTGTTGGATATATTCTTGTATAATATTTAAAAGCAGGTGAAGTCTATGCTCATCAATATACAGATCATTTCAGTTCATATGCAAGATCCAGAAGTGGTTGTTTTAAAATCCTCTTGGGGTGGGGCATGTTACTCAAATACCCAGGTTGAATAAACAGCCTAGAAACTCTTAGTGACACATAGACCTTACGAAATCGTCTAAGCCCCAACTATAGTTTTGCTGGGATAACCCAACAAATAAACTATCAAGTGAAATGGAAGAGACAGTTTAAAAAGTGGCAAGGGGGAAACCGGGATCCCCATCAAAAACAGAACCAACTTGTCTAATTGTCCACATTTATCTGTTCCAGTGATGAAGAGAAAAGTGTTGCTGGTTCTTAAGGGTTGCAGATGCACAAAAACAGACATGACAGGTCATCTGTCATGTGTTCGGGTGCAAGTCCAACACAGGGCTGCCTTCCCTGGCAAATCGCCAGTGGTCTATACTAAGTTTCCTAATAAAGACAGAAGACAGTCTCACTGTGAGTTAAATGAGATGAATGCCTCCGGAGATCAAGGCTTCCCCCACCACCACCACCAACTGCAAAGAACTGTGTTGCTATGACTAAGTGTGCAAGTAAAGGATAATGATTATTGTATAGGATAAGCTACAGGGAAGATTAAATTTTAACCTTATAACAGGAATTTCTTTCTAACTCCACTCCCGACCCAGAGGAGTACACAAATCTTATTACTGTGTCTCTAATGCATTTTTATTTATATACATAAATGTGTAGTAGCAAGCATTAGCTGATCTCAGAGAAGTTCTTTGTACATGATCTCCAAAAGAAAGAGGCAGAGATTGGCTAAGAGTTAAGAGCATCCTCTAGTTTGTAACATTCATATACATACTTGGCTTCCTTAGTGCTTTTGTGATGGCGTCTCCCCGCCCACATTCTGTATGCTCCCCCTATCTCAGTGCTCAGTGCAGCTCCTTTCTAAATGACACCCCCCCACACACACACTTTCCTGGGTGCCTTTCTGCCAAGCAATGACTGGCATATGGGTGGGAGATGATGAAGAAAGCCCATCATAAATCTGGATTGATGAAAGTTGTCAAGAACCTGGCTGCTTTGGCCTGGTTCCTTCTGACAGTAAAAGCCACTCACTGGATGTGACAGTGACTGGAAATTTTTATTAGAAAGTACTAGAGCAGCCTGGTTTTTGAATGCTCACTGTTTTTTTCTCTCTTTTACATTTATAAAATCTCAGATTATGGCCTTGAAAATACATTATAAATAAATAGGATGCGTGAGTCTTAAAGCTTATATAATGTTTTGTCTAGACAATATTTTGCCTGGAACAGACACATTCCACAGCTTACCATGAGCTCTTACCAGGCTTGCCTGGCCACATGTGAGTGTGGCTTTGGCTATTCCTACAGCCTGCCAGACAAATAGACTCGCTCCCTGGATATGGAGACTGAAAGCACAGCTCTAGTCTCATATTTAATATAGAAAAATAGAAACTAGAGAGGAAGCGTCTGATTTACAAACTGCAAAATCTACCAATACAAAATCAATTGATTGACTCATTGGAATCAAATAATATAACTGTGAAACCTTTCTGGACATGTTTTTCAGTCAATAAAGTTTTGGCTAAATGCTAGGTAACATTGATTAAATCTGACTAATGCCTTCCCTGATGTGTTTGATCGTCTGCCCAAGTACCCTAGAATTCTCACATTTTATATGATTCTGAAACAGGTGTTGAATTTGTCTCATGCTTTGTTTTCTCTATCACTTCAGTGGGTCAGCTTTACCCAACAGAGAGGCTGAATTTGTACCTTGTACCTACAAACAGCTTCCTAGTTCTTCCTCTGCCCACGGTGTGCCTTCCTAAGGCATGGTAAGAAATAGATTTAAGCTCATAGTCTCAAAATCGTACACCTCTATTTGGTTGTGTTTCTTAAAAATATATGACCAAACCGTCATATGTTTCAGGAGGCCCCATAAAACCTGTATTTGCATCTCATATAACAAAGAGTAATCATTAATGATATCAGACATCTCCTTCTACACTCATACTGCCTTATAGAGTTTTGAAAATACAGGGAATAAGAGCTTGTTGCATAACAAGGAAGCATGTCTTATAAACACACTAATGGTGACTTAACTAAAAAGATGAGAAGTCCTACAAAAATGAGGAAACAAGCATTCCTTGCTACAGGGTATTTGCAGGATGCATCCCATCTGAGAAAAATAGGAACACTGAGTAAAATCCCTCTTGGTTGTTGGTTATGTGCAACATTTAGGAAGAGAATAATAAATACAAGTGAGGATTATTTGAATGTTAGGAAAAGAAGAATGTGAAATTAAAGTCTGAAAAAGAAGAAAAGAGAGAAAGAAAGCATGACTACATCATGTAATTTTCTTCAGTTTTACATAAATAAAATTACAAAACTTTTAAGGAAATGAATGACAGTGGAAAAAATATATTTGGAAAACCATATTTGGAAAAGTAGCTACCCCTAAATATCATACAGACACGCATGCACGTGCACATCATCCCATCAATTTTTTTGAAAACATTGTAGAAGAAGTGATATTTAAAAAGAGCTGGGAGATGGGGAGAAAAGCTGTAAAATGTCATCTCCTGGGCCAGAAACAGCCACTGCAGTCGTTACTTGAAACAGCTGCAGAAACCTACACTGGGTCTACAAAAGAATGGAGCAATCGACAGCCAGATGTTTATAAAGATAGTTCCCAGGGGTCCCTCTTTCTCCTAGACAAACTATTTGCTACTAAAATATTCAGGAAGAAGTGGAATAATTGCCTCAGTTGTGTATCCACTGGTGACCCTGATCAAGCTCCAATGGACAGTTTCAATGAATAGATACAGAAAGCCTTAGTTAAATAAAACGAGCCATGAAACAAACCCAAAACTTAAGACTCTGGGAGGGAACTGCTACAAGTAAGGTGTATTGGTGGGGATGAGAGGGAAACAAGGGAAGGTAAAGAGTGGGCAATCAGAATAGATATACTTTTCAATTAATAAAAAATTACAATAAAATTAACACACACAAAATAACAATTATTAAATTTAAATTACAGAATTGATGCTACTTTCTCCCTAATAAGCAGAACTCAGATTTTATGGCTTAGATATAAAATGTTCCTGAAAAGGCACATGACTTGAAAATTCTTTTTGTCCCCAGCTGGTGGATCCAATTATTGACAGTTAATTGGTTTATGAAGACCCTTACCTGATCAGTGAATTCGTCCACTAATGAATTTAAAATCTGATGGCCTTTCAAGAAGGCCTTCCACCAGAGGTAAGGGCCTAATTGGAGGAACTAAATTATTGGGGACATACCTAAAGGATGCTGTATTAGCACTCCACCCCTTACTTCCTAGTTTTATTATGTCCTTCTTTACCATAATCATACAGTAATGGAGCAAGTTCGGCATGGACTGAAAGCTATGAATCTCAGAAATAACATTAAAATATCTGTCCTGTGTTCGTCACAGTGATACAAAGTCAGATTAGCACACTTGTGTACCTTAGACAGACCCTCTCACTCTTCTCGAATGATGTGTGTCATGTCCTATGATGACTCACTGTCTAGCAGTCAGAACAGGTTGATTCACTAAAACATTACAGTGACAAAGGAGGAAGGTCAGTAAAGGAAAAGGGGAGGACAGGAACAAATAACACCAAGGTCATTTGATAAAGCTTTAAAGAATCATATTTATCTTATATTTACATAAAATTATACAGAAATCATAAAATCCTATATGCATTTCTTTTTTAATTGATTTTTATTGGGCTCTACATTTTTTTCTGCTCCCCTCCCTGCCTCTTTCCTACACTTCAACCTTCCCTGAAGGTCCCCATGCTCTCAATTTACTCAGGAGATCTTGTCTTTTTCTACTTCCCATGTAGATTAGGTCTACGTATGTCCCTCTTATGATCCTCATTGTTGTTTAAGTTCTCTGGGATTGTAATTTGTGGCCTGGTTTTCTTTGCTTTATGTTTAAAAATCACCTATGAGTGAGTACATGTGACAATTGTCCGTATGTGTCTGGGTTACGCCACTCAAACTGATGTTTTCTAGCTCCATCCGTTTTCCTGCAAAATTCAAGATGCCATCATTTTTGTTGTTGTTGTTGTTGTGTAGTACTCCATTGTGTAAATGTACGACATTTTCCTTTTCCATTCTTTGGTCGAGGGGCATTTAGGTTGTTTCCAGGTTTTGACTATGACAAGCAATGTTGCTATGAATATAGTTGAGCAAATGTCATTGTGGCACAGTTGAGCATCCTTTGGATATATACCCAAAAGTGGTATTACTGGGTGTTGAGGAAGGTTTCTTGCTTCCTAATTTTCTGAGAAATTGCCACACTGACATCCAAAGAGGCTGTACCAGGTTGCATTCCCACCAGCAATGCAGAAGTGTTTTGCTTACCCCACAACCTCTCCAGCATAAGTTGTCATCAGTGTTATTGATCTTGGCCATTCTTAACAAGTGTAAGATGTAATCTCAGAATTGTTTTGATTTGCATTCCTCTGACAACTAAGGATGTTGAACATTTCCTTAAGTATCTTTCAGCCATTTTAGAATCTTCTGTTGAGAGTTCTCTGTTTAGGTCTGTACTCCATTTTTTTATTAGATTATTTGTTCTTTTGATGCCCAATTTCTTGTATATTTTGGAAATCAGACCTCTGTCTGATGTGAGGTTACTGAAGATCTTTTCCCATTCTGTAGGCTGTTATTTTGTCTTGTTGACCTTGTCCTTGGCTTTACAGAAGTTTTTCATTTCGGGAGGTCCCATTTATTAATTGTTTTTCTCAGTGTCTGTGCTGCTGGGGTTATATTTAGGAAATGGTCTCCTGTGCCAATACGTTCAAGTGTCATATATGCATTTCAAATATATATGCATTTCAAATATCTTAAAGGAAGTTAGTCCACTTGGGCTGATAGTATTCCCTAAAATAATCATAAATTAACAAAACAATCAGCATAAGGCACAATTAATCTTCTCAGAAACAGTTGGTCAGGGTAGTCCAACAGACTTCCAAAACAATGTAGATTATCTATGCAGTCTATGATTGCCTCTCAGGGGTTGTGAGCAGGCCCCTATTGCTAAAAACATCACACACTTAGGACACAGGCATCAAATGACTTGAGTTGGATCTGACCTGACAGTCTCGGTCCTATGCTAGCTTCCATGGTTTCAGAAGATGCTGTATAAGCTACTAAGGAAACAGAGCAATGATACATCCCTCCTCAGCTCCAGCACCTGTGAGCATGACAATAACCAGCAAGACAAGATGTGCGCAAAGGAAAAACAAGTCACACTCACACATTGGTAGCAAACACCAACTGTCTAATGGGACTTAAGGCTCAATCATGTCAGGTATTCAAAAATTAGCCAGCTTCCCACAGTTAGTGAGGTCCTTAGAAATGAATCTATGCCAGGCAGTGGTGGCACATCCCGGCACTTGAGAAGGAGAGGCAAGTGGATCTCTCTGAATTCAAGGCCTACCTGATTTACAGAGCAAGTTCTCAGATAGCCAGGACTATACAGAGAAACTCTGTCTGGATAAAAAAAGGAAAAAATAAAGGAAGGGAGGAAGGGAGGAAGGGAGGAAGGGAGGAAGGAAGGAAGGAAGGAAGGAAGGAAGGAAGGAAGGAAGGAAGGAAGGAAGGAAGGGAAACAGAAAAATAAAGCAATGAAATAAATCTACTACCCCTCTCTTTTCTAGACCAACGTAATTGCCTACTAGATTCTAAATCTTATCTTTATACCAGATAAATATAGCTTATCAAAAAAATCCTCTGTTTACAGGAAATGGAGAACATCACAGAAAATCCCCTGGAGTGATACAGAAATGACAGATCATGGGGAGCCTAGTCCCAACATAGACATCTACATCACAGGTTCTGCATCTATGACTCAGGAACATTATGGACAAAAAGACCAAAAAGATTAAGAGTCAGGGTACCAGGAAGTCTGCTCTAAAATGTCTCTGCTAGAAATGCATGTATAAACAAGACTAAAATAATGAAAATGCCAATAAACGTGTTATCATGAAATGAAAGAACTTTTGCAGGATCCCCTTCTTAGACAGAGCTACAGACAGCTAATTACTGCTGGGAAAAGGAGAACCAGCTTCTCCCAGGGATGATTCCCTTGTTTATTGCCCAGTGAAGCATGGTTAGCCCTGAAACATTATATGCACAAACAAAAATCAATATGTGTGTGTGTGTATCTGTGTGTGCATATATGTGATTAGCATAATGAAGAGAAGAGGCTATAAAAAGGAGAGTGGAGGACGTGAGGAGTTTAAAGGAGAGTAACTGGACAGGGCTTGAAGGATGGAAGAGAGGAAGAAATTGATGCAATTCTATTTCAATTCAAAACATATTCATAAAAAAGAACACATAGGTTCTGTGGATGCCAGTTTCCTGATCTTGAAATGTGGTGCTGTACAAGAATTTTATGTACAAAATTACTTTTGAGGATAGGTAGACACATAAGACATATTCTACTAGTTTTTACAAATCCCTATGCGTCTATAATTGTTTAAAAAATCAATACTTCTTCTTATATACTTGGATTTTCTTTTTCTAATAAATTTTATTTTAATTTATAATATAATTACATCATTTACTGACTTGCTCTACACTTTCCAATATCCAACACTCCCATACTTACCTATGCACTCTCATATTCATAGCCCGTTATATTTAAATATTATTGTTGTGTATGCATGCACACACACAGCACACACACATACATGAATAAATATATGAATTTAACCTAGTGTTACTTATATGGGTATAGGTCTGACCCCTTAGTTTTGAATAAGCAATTTGGATTTTCAATAACATTTCAATTGAAAAGAGAACTCTAATCCAATCAGAAAGCCAGATTACACAACAGTGCCCATAGAGGAGTGTCATTTGTATGCCTGCGGGACTGCCCTGTAGGACCCATATGTTACTGAGTGACTGATTGACTACAGCTAACTATGGTGAGCAGTTCAAATCAAGGTCCAGAGTGGCACATAAACAGATCAATATGTTTATTTTCAGGTAACGTATTTTATGAAGTGCAGTTGTTTACTAGTTCAATGTTTAAACTTTTCTTGTGCCTTTGACACTGTTGCTAAATTTAGTCCAATAACCTTTTGCACTTTTCTCCATTGTGATAACACTGGCCTCAAGCAGAAAAGTGAGCTACACAAAAGTGTTCCTTGTGGTTCACTTTCTAGAGTACTATGTTCCTCTGCTTGAGCATTTTCTATTGCAACAAGGAGAATAGACAGATATTTGGCCAGGCACATAATTAATTGCAAAGCCTCAGACTCCAGTGGCTGGATCACTGTCGTATGACATTTTCTGTGGAGACATGAATCTATTCCAAATGGGCTACCAACAACAATCAAAGAAGAATTTTACCAAGTCTAGCTTAGGGAACCAATGAGGTTATTGGTGTCATTTACAGGACCATTATGACTTAAAGGCAGCTGTATCATCAAAAAGCCTTCGGACAAGAATTCACTGAAGCTTCTATACCCCCTCAATCTTCGTTAGCTGTTGGAAGAGTCCTTCAAGTCCCCCAACAATTGTTTATTGCTTTTATAATCTTGGGTAAAGGGCCTAGGTATCATTTAAGATTTGTTTACTTCATGAATCTTCTGAGCCTACTTCTTATACCCAGGAGGGGAATGTTTCATTTTGGAGGAAATAGCTACATAACAGCATCAGAAACTTCTCACAGTAATATAAATTCAGCGCATGGCAGCAGCCAGCAACTCTGGTGTCTCCTGTCAGTGATGTCCCTTGCATAGCCACCGTGTTCAAAGTGCAAGGGTGGGCATGAATTCCAGGGCCTATCATGGTTTTTGACAATCGCTGCAAATCAAGACACTGTAACCTGACAGCAAGAATTAGCCTGCAGGATGTCAGTTCTGCACCATGCTTTCTGCTCTCTGTTTCCTTAAGAAGCTCACAGAACATTTTCCACATGACATACTTCCGTGTAGCTCCTTTTCCTTCTGTATCTATGGCTGGTGGATACAGCTCATGCCTTTCAATTTGTGATTGCTCTATGCTTTATAATAAAGATTGTTACTTTCTGCTTGGTTAGGCTCCTGATCTTGCGCTGTTCCCAAAGGCTTTTAGCCTCCCTTGGCTAAAGCCCATGCTCATGCATTCTTCTTAGTTGTTTCTCCTCCAAATTCACAGCTTTATATGTGCCAGAGTCAATCCTGCAGAGATAGGCTGCTCCCTTATTAGCAGGGGAAACCACACAGGAAGGACATGGTCATTTTGCTGGGATTCAGTAAATATTATTTTGTACACTGCAGCTTTAGATCTCAGAAATTACTTCCCTACGATGGATTGCTTGTTAGGGCTTAGAACTATATCTCTGCAGACACATTCTCAGCTCAATGTTTTCCAAACAGACTTCTAACATTCCAATAAGTTGTGCAGGAAAACCAGTGCCCACCAGGGTTCTGCTGGATGATTACAAATAGACACACTGTCAGTGTGCTATCAGGTACTTCCCGTAATATCCCCCTTTTTTTTTTGTCTTTTTTTCTCTTTTTAAGCCAATATTGTTTGCTAGTTGTGGCTGATATAATAAGTTCTTTCCGTTCATAAGATATTTTCTATAATTTTCCCAACACAATGATTAGTTACACTTTAGCAAATGTGGTCCTTTCCTGCACAACTCTGTAGGTGTGTGACTGGGGGACTCACTCTGACAAGACACAGCCACAGGATTCTTTCCCATCAATCTCATGTATGATGCTTGCGTGCCTGGAAGCTAAAAACGGGAAAGGGGTACACACAAGCATCTGCCATACAGTGAGTCATCTTCAAAGTTTACCTCTTCAAAGAAAAATACTGTAATGTAAAGGAGGTGGCACACAGAGCCGGATTTCTGCAATATATTTCACTACAGGGCTCTCTAACCTCAGAGTTCTTGCTGGGGTCACCAAGTAGCAGTGGTACCAAGCACACAACAAATTGTGTGCATAATAGCAATCCTGCCCATGCCATAGCAAATCTGAAATCTCTGTTTTGCTGTTCACCATTGCCCTTTATATACTTGAAATATGCACTTTATCTAAAAACAATAATGAACATATTACATCTCAAGGAGTGTCTCTATTTTGAATTTGAAAAGCTCTGTAGCTTTTAGACAAATGTGGAGGTGAATGACAAGACTACATCCACAGCAGGGGACGGCGTAATGCAAGCTCGGTGTGCCTGTCTTTCTGAGTACATCAGTGCATCCAGTTTTCTAGCATTCTAGAAGATGTATTTCCTCAAAGAAAGAAAAATGTCAAATGTGCATACTGACCCATGGGGTTTTGTTGTGGGAAACATCATATCTGCCATGGTCTCTGGCAGTTATGCATTCAGTACTTCATTTATCTTGGTAAAGCAAAGGCGCTAGCGCTAAGGAACTCTGACTAACAACATAGAATATTTAGAAGCCTTAGGTTAGAAGTGGCAAGTGATGCAATCTATAGAGAAAGATAAATGTAAACTTTGGGACCACCAGGAAAATTAGTCAATTTCTGTTCCAATGGTCTGGCCAATTATCTTTTTCTTAAGTCTCTTTTCTGTTCCTACATAGTGAAGACAATTTTACTAATGTGGTGGGATATTTGTACACTGGGTGAAGATGCATTATGTGATTGGTATAGTAAAAAGCCAAACAACCATTAGCTAGGCAGGAGGTATGGGTGGGACTTAGTGACAGAGAGAACTTTGGGAAGAAGTAAGGCGGGGGAAATAGGATGGACAATACGTATGTAGATGAGGTAATGAGCCTCATGATATAATGTAGATTAATGAGAATAGGTTAATTTAAGTTATAAGAGCTTGTTGAGACAAACCTAAGCTAAAGACAAATCTTTCATAGTTAGTAAGAAGTCTTGGTGTTGTTATTTGTGAGCTGCCTGCCCAAAGGAAACTCCAACTACACTTGGCACCCAACATGGGACTCAGATATCCACATAGGGCCTGAGAAAGCCATCTCTTGGGTAGGCTCAGCATACAGAGGCAAGACTCCTTTAAGAGATTCTGCTGTATAACTGAGCAATTGAGCAGCCAACACTGGGTACACACTCCTGCTGCAGGCAGACACAACAAATTGCCAGAGCTGGGGCAGGTAAATGCAACTCCAGTGCCTGGTGGGTAACTATGGACATGAGACTAGACTCTCATGAAAACAGAGGGGTGAAGTCAGCCACCAGCACCACTCCATGGGAGTAGCTCAGCAGTTTACCCCATTTCATAGCATTCACAAGTTTTCTTATCCACTCATCATCTCTTATGGACCTCAGATATCAACAAGTAGTGATCTCACTGTTGGAAAGCATGGAAGTTAATCTACCAAAAACTATAAAATTGCGTGGACCCATAAAGAATTATAGTGACATTGTATTCTAGGCATTAAGATAGTATTCATCTTCAAGTTCCTGGCGCTTTTATAAATGCCCTTGGTCAGAAAAATACGGGATACCAATGAAACTGATGCACTTCCAGAAGTAGTATTTAACTATAATTTATCAAACATTCCTAGTGAGACTGAAGATGTAGATGTCTGTTTTGATGATTCCAGAGATGACTCTAGTGATTTTACTGACACTGAAATTATTAGACCTTCGAGGAAAGACAAATGGCAGTATTTTCAAGTGCTTCTGACATTGACAATGCTATTTCTAATTGCTGGTCTGGAACTGACACACCACTTTGTTTACAGATGTTCGAAAGTCATGCTGGGGCCACTACACTTCTGTCTCCGTGTAACTCTGTACCCTCTGTGACTAGTCTCTCTTTCGGTGATGAACTGTTTAGATATTGTGCAAAGAGCTGTCCAGCTATCCCAATTAAACCACAATGAAATGCAAAACACCATTTAGAACAAGAAAGTAGTCTCCATTTTTACAGAAGGGCATTAAGAAATTCCTTGACCTAATTATTCTGATGAGACAAATAAGAAAAAAAAATAGCTGGAAAGATAACAGAGTCTTGAATATACCTCTATATTTCCACAGACAATGAGTCACCACAGATTTGAGAAAAATGTGGACACTCTGGCATTTCACTGATAATGCCAAAATGGACAGTCACTCAGGGAGACTTTTCAAGATCCAACCTGTGTTGGATTGTTTTCTGCATAAATTTTGAAAAATATACAAACCAAGCAACAATTGTCTTTGGATGAGGGAATGATTCCATTGAGGAAACATTTAAAATTTTGCACATGCAACCCAGTAAAAATACCAGATATTGCTTACTTGTTGAGATGGTGTGCGAGAGTGAGACTGGCTGTATCTGCAATATGAACATACACACTGCTGAAGGAAAGACACAGCAAGAAACTGCTCTTTCAGCCCTTGGACCCCATCTTGGCATATGACACCATATTTACCAGGATAATTGTTACAATGCTACACTGATTGCAGAACTGCTCCAGAACAAAACTAGACTCTGCGGGACTATAAGGGAGAGTAGAGGTTTATCACTAAATTTAGAAATGAAAACTTCAAAATTAAGAACAGTGACATATTTTTTAGAAGAGATGATACTCTTTTCCTAGCATGGAAAGACAAATGGTTGTCCTTATGATATCAATGATCCAAGATACTTCTGCCCCACCAACAGGAAAAAATAGAAAAATGGGAGAGAATATTGTAAAACCTGCCTGCATCAAAGAAGACAATAGCCACATGAAAGGTGTTGACCACGCAGATAAATTCCTTTCGTGTTGTTCCACTCTAAGGAAAATGATGAAACGGACATAAAGAAAGTAGTGCTGTACCTTATAAACTGTGGAATTTTCAATTCTTTTAGGGTATGCAATGCCCTCAATTCACAGAAAAAAAAATAAGTATAAACAGCTTCTGCTATCAGTGGCAAGAGACTGGATAACATGACCATATTGAATGCTCTCCAAAGACAAATCTGTCCAGCTCTTGACCTGGGGGTACAATGAATGCACCTCATAAAGTCCCACCCTAAAGCTTGTCAAGTAATATGAAGCAGCATGAACTTATGCATATGCCAACAAGTGGAAAGAAAAAAATTTCCTGTGAGAGCCTGCAGAGTTTGTGACATCCAGGGAAAAAGGAGTGAATCTAGATACTTAGGAAATTTTGTTTGGTCCATCTTCAAAGAGGAAAATACTGTATACAGTACCATGCATTTAAGTACTAGGAACTATAATTAGCTTTTTAATTGTTTAACTTGTTTAATTAGTTGTTTAATCTTTAAGTTGTTTTGTAACTGAAAATGTTATAATTATTGAAAAACAACACCTAAAGTGCATTAGTGTCTGTAATTATGATGATTGGAATAATATGCAGCATGTAGATTGGACTGGGGGAGATCTCCTAAGGATCTTGGCTACAAGTGTGAGGAAAAAAGTCAAGACAGACTACAGGACAGATGATATATGTGAACCATCACCATGGGAACTGCCCTGAGACTAGATGAGAGATGATAAATCTTGTTCACTACAGAGTCCTCATGACATTATCACATGCCATCCTTTCATATAACATGGATAGAGAGTTATAATAGTTTTGTTATGTAGTCAAAAGGTACTTATAAACTTAATAGATGCCTTTTACCTGTTTAAACATAAAACAAAGAATCATCTTAAGCTGACTCATACACCCTGTACATTCCATACTTGTGTTAATACATAGATAGATGATAGATAGATAGATGATAGATAGATAGATAGATAGATAGATAGATAGATAGATAGATAGATAGATAGATAGATAGATATGGTAACCTAAAGTTTGTGTGTTTTCAAGGTAAGAAGAACCAGACATTAATAAAGCCGAGTAGCCCAGGGGATCCAGCCTGTCAAAATACCTCTGTTGGCATTTACTTAAAATTCTACATCCAGACCAACCTCAAAGCTGTTAGCTGAGATGTCCAGTCTCATAGACTACTCCCGCTAGGACCTCAGATGAGCTTTACAGTTTCCTATCAGAGACTAAACAAATATTATGCAATTAGCTCTCCTAGAACTTGAAATTATCTCGATTTTCTCAGGTCCTCTAAAGATGCCATTGCTTCAGACATAAGGAAGCAGTTTAGAGAGCACAACACCTACATTCTCAGGAGGTGGGGTGGGTAGTCTTTGGTCATTTCGGTAGGTTATGGACATTTGTCATCATTTAGGGGGCTTGGTTTCCAGTTGTTACTGACCATGGTCAAGGAAAGAAAACTAAATAAAATAGGTTAGATTAAAGGATCTCTTTCTGAAAAAAAGGGGGGAAATAAAGAAATGATATGATAAAAAGGTAAACTATCGAATCTACTTTTAAACTAAAACAACGCTAGTCTTAAATATTTTAATTGGTATGAGTTTTTATATACTGAAATAAATTTAAGTTTATTTTTGTATACTGTATATATGTTTCAACTCTTGATTAAGGTATTGCACCTATGCCACTCATTTAACAAAGTACTGTAAATTTATAGTTCTTGAAAATTATCATTACAACCTGTTTAAAATGATTAGGAAATGTATACTAATAGTTAATCATCTATAACAATCAAATTTTAGTTATATAGGGATGCTTTCAAAGTCAAACAAAGATGCATTTTAATGGATAGCTATTCTTCAAACAATTAAGAGATCTATAGAATATGATATTTAAGATGTTTTAACAACATAAGGCTTTTCATAACAGTGAGACACAACCGCTCCTGGAAGCACCAATATTCTTCAAAAATAATAATTGGTGTTTAAGGACCTTCATATGGAGTTTGCATTCAATATGAAAAAGAAACTATTCTGGCCTCAACTGCTGACAGTATGTTGTTCAAACTGAACAAGCAGAAAACAGAAGGTAACTGTCAAACTTTTCTAAGACAAGGTAGGAAAATCCTTCAAGATTCCTGGTTTGCAGAAAAGTTTGTTAGATATCCTAGGCTTGTGGGCCAAGGATGGATGCCCCCAAATTACAGAAGAACCCTGGATGACTGTCCAAGAGAAGAGCTGTTTCTGTCATANTGCTTGTTCTGCACTTCCTGTTTACTCAGGTAATATATCCTTTTTGGGTTTGATGGGGTTGAAGACTAGACATTTATAGTTATAGTTTTCTTGTTACCAAATTCAGAAAAGAAATCCCAAAAAGAGGTATAAAGTGTATAAGGTTGAGAGATATAAAAGCTTAAGTTATTTATCTAAGAAATGTTTTAAGGTTTAAAAAGATATTTTAGGATGATAGTAAAGGTTATGATAAAAATTGTTTAAGTATAAAAGTTTAGACTCATCAAGATGGACAGATAATAATGTAATTTCTCCAAAGTTGCCAAATACAAATGGACTGAATACTGTAAATACAATTCTCACTTGATAATTGTTCTTATTTATATAGTTTTGCTCTTTTAAAACCTTTCCTTTTAATTTAGATAAAAAAGTAAAGCCTGTGGGATATTTGTACACTATGTGAAGATATATTTCTGTGACTGGTGTAATAAAAAGTTGAACAGCCAATGGCTAGCTAGGAGGTATAGATGAAATTTCCAGACAGAGAGAGAACTCTGGGAAGAAGAAAGGCAGCGCATTCAGTCAGACATGAAGGAAACAGGAATGACAGTATGTAGATGAGCTAACAAGACTTATGACGGAATATATATTTATATAAGCGTTTAAGTTATAACAGTAGTTAAGACACCCTAAAGCTAAAGGTCAAGCTTACATAATTAGTAAGAAGTCTCCACATTGTGATCTGGTGGCCCAAATATAAAACTCTGACTACAGATCAACATTTGCTCAGAAACATTTATGAATGCAGAATAATCCTTCTAGATTATTGGAGACTTCTCTGAGTACTAAAGTGGAAAGTTCGGCATTGGCCAAAGCCTTTGCCTGATTTCTTTGGTAGAATTTTCAGTCACTTTGAAGCCATGATTCTTACATAGAAGTACGGGATCTCATGAATCAAATGTCTTCTCATGTTCTAGCTTCCAATATAGACAGCTATAACATTCATTTTTATCCAACAACCTACTTTCTGGGTCAGCAGGAAGTACCAGGCAAGGTAAGGTGTTTGAAGAGTTTTTGTTAGTATCCATGCCACCATTACATACAGCAAAAGAGCATATTTTCTATTGCCATCTTTTATCCTCAGCATTCTTTTTGCTTGAATGCAGAATTCAAGCTCAGGCTACAACAGCCATCTTGTGGTCATGATGTGAAAACATTAAACAACAATCAAATTAATTACAGACATGCCAGCTCTGCTCTCCCAACCTTCCAGAACAGTATAATCAGCTTTAATCCCTGGGATATTTTGCCCCCAATAGTAAACTTTAGTATGTGTCTTAGTAGCTTAGTAACTATTTGGTTCCCCAATGGTTCTTCAACCTTTCAAATAGTTAAATTTTGAGTGATTAATTCACACGATTCAGCAACATAGTCCTAGTTACAGACACTGAGGCTAGATAGAAACAAAGTTGACCAGAAATTAATAATCAACTTAAAGCTCTCTCGAGAAAGATTGGGTCACCTCTGGAATTTTCTACTTCATAAATAATTTGTCTTAGTATTGATCTTTAGGGCAATTATTACACAAAGTAGACAAATAAATATTTGATTATCTTAAAATTATTGTAGAATTCATACAGAAATCTCTTATAGCTCTCTCGTAATAAGGGCAGAGTGCCCAGCTTGCCTTTTCAAGCATCCACAATCACCTGAATCTTAATGAACTCATAAAGAAGAGAATGGATTATAGTGGGAAAGTTTATCCCTCAGTTTCCTCTGTGTCTAACTAACACACATAAGGATATGTTTGTGTTCTTTGCCATGATCACAGTGAATTTTTGATTCTACCCTTTTGTAACCACTTGCAAAGCATCATCATCTAAGTCGCATGGTGACAGAAAGGGAGACAGTCACTGTTCCCTCACTGCTCTTTATCCTTTTCCCTAGAACAGTTTGGTGGTAGAGGATGGAAGACAAGAAAAGTCTTAGAATAGTAGACAAGCTGTACGTTCCAAGGAGCTGAGAAGGGTAATAAGAATCTCTTAAAAAACTATGAAATAGATAATAAATTAAAGAATGGAAGAAATGGAGTAGGTGACAGACTAGAAATATTCTGCACTGGGGGAGAAGCACATATCCAAAGTTTATTAGGAAAGAAATGAAGAGACCAGAGGTGTTAAGAATCATTGCCATGGGTATCTAGAGTGAATATTAGAAATTTGACTGCTTGGGCTCACAACTATACATAGATCTATATTCTTTATATGTACATAAGTAAGGCAATAATCAGTGGACCAAAACAGCAAAGTATCCACATGAGGAAAAATCTCTAATTAACAAATAAATTCAGTAGCCGAGTACTAATGGAAACATCAATAAGCACCAGAATCCTAGAATGTCACAGTCAAAGGAGGATGTAGGTTAGCATGTGCACTGCACCGATAAAGAAGCTGAAGTCAAACTAGGTTAATAGACTTGTCTAAGGTTATTCTCAAGGTTTGCCCTGAGTTCCATAGCACGGTTGTCAGAATCTGCTGCCTGCAATATCCACAGATCAGTCTGTAGTTGAAGATTCAAGCTTATAATTTATGTACCGCAGACCTATGGGAGTTACCTAAAACTATGAGTGACATTTACTTCAAGAAGAATTGAAGAAGTAAATTGCAAACCTGGGTAGTGACACCTGCCAACAGCAGAGGGAACATGTGCTCATCGGCCCTGACACTAGGAAATGAAGCTACAGTGGAAAAGAAAGGTGTTCAACAGGTGCTGTCATCCCATCTGGTTCTTTTGGACCTGAAAACGCTGACTACATCATTCCATGAGTACCAAGCAGGTAGAACAGACCAGACTTTCTAGATTTCATACTTCTAATGTGTACCTTTCATAAGTTTCTCAACACACAAATTATTGAAATAAACTTGGGTGAAAATTTGACATATTCTTTCTGGGAAAAGATTCTGGCAGATATGAGAATGGATCCTAGGTAATTGCGGCCAGAGGGCACAGAACACCAAGCTTCATGTGCTTTGACCTTCAAGTAAAAGGCAAAGTGAGATGGAAAACTGAAGACTCACAGGCACTAACTCCACATGAAGCTGTGGGATACAAGCCAAATGAATAACATGAAGATTTCGGATTAAAAATAATGTCATAGAACTTCAAACTTGAAATGACAGCAAATTATTTTAGCACTGAGGACCTCATTTTCATACAGTGATGGATGTATCTCTCTGTTATGCAAAGAACTCAAGTCACCTAAAAGGGGCGCTCTCTCATTGGGCTTTGCAACACAATGGCTTGCGAATTTGCATAGGGGTTCAGGCAGAGCTCTAGTGTTCATTATTTCTCAACTTAGCCTACATTTACTAATCACTTCCAATATGTAGAGTACTTTGCTATGTGCCTAAAAATGTCAATAATACTTGAAGATATTCTTTGTATATAGCAGCGTATAGATTAGAAACTTTGAACTTCCATTCTGTATGATACAGTTAACCAGACAACCTAAAAGCCCTCCAAGAGTACAATACCTATAATTCAGGTGAACAACCATTGGAATGATTAATAGAGATCACAATGATGAAAAAGAAAAGATTAAAATATACAATGTTCATTTTTTGTACAAAGCTAGGGTTATCCTAAAGTGTCGTTACTTCAAGTTTTGACAGAGACTATTGGTTCACAATCATATCCATGTCATCTGGAGTCCCCAGGCTTCTGTGCAGTTCTGTGGCATATGTGACTGATACCAGAGGTGACAGCCTCAAAATAGACACTACTCCTTTTCATACAAGCTTTCTCCCTCCATCCTACCCATGCATGTGGAAGCAAAGGAAAATGGGGAATAGAATTCTATAGAAATTATCCTGATTAGTAATTTTAATGATCAATATCAAAGATAGGTCCTCAATCTTTGTCAGGTTATACATGACCAATAAAGTTACATTTTATCATAAATTTTAGGATGTATTACTTATTAAGAGAAAAGGTAATTCACAACTTTGTCACCCACCAAAAATAGAATATGGTACTATGAGCCTTACTGAGAAAATGTTGTATAATGCTCACATACCCCAAAAGAGCTAGGAACTAGGAATGTTCAATACAAAGTGAAAATAAAAATGTGTGGTTTTCTCCACTTGGGTTTGAATTGTATGAACAATAGCAACATCAAAATCTTTCACAATAATTTGATACGCTGGGATTGAAACTCAATGCAGATAAATCATAATCGTGAAGTAGGAAAGTATCCAAGGTAACTTAACAAAAGTGAAAATCTGGAGCAAAAATCCTTAGCAGGTCACTTCAAAGGTTTCCTTAGATGGAGACAATTGCTCCATTGTAGTTTACAACGTCTTCCAGAGGCACCACACTGACCAGGAAGACAACTGAGGCCTGACCTCCTGACCAAGTGAAGAACTGATCTGAAATGCCACTGCACCTTTTAGTACCCAAGGATTGGAGATGTGGAGGCCAGGGAGGCTTACGTGTGATGGGCAGAGAAAATGGCTTCATGTAATGTGGAGAAACTGCAGAAACAACCCCGCATTTGGTCTTTGAATGCATATGGTATATCAATATTGTGGGGGTAAAATGTTCTTAGAAGAACCACGAGAACTCATCTGAAGCCTTGCTTAGAGTCTCTGTGCAGTTCACGTGTCTGTTCGAACATTATTTTGACTTTTGTCTTTTACAGAGAGTGATGAGCTGTATTACTGACTCCATATCTTGTGGGTCCAAGCACATCTTTGAGTCGACTTCTTTGGAAACAAATCCCCACAGAAGTTAGATAAAATGTATCTAAGAACCTAGACAAAACGCACAACAATTGTTCCCAACATTGAACAAAAAGTGTCACGAACAAGAGCGTCAGTAACAGGAATGAAAATGAGAGAGGCTTGGCTCCCCAGCTTTCCACCTAGAACACTTTCAGGAGTACAGTGCAAGAAGAAAGCACATCCAGCAGAGATTTTCAATACTTCCTATGCATGAATGGATGGAGATGGGGAGACCAGGGAGGCTTACTGTGTGATGGGCAGAGAAAATGACTCCATGAAATGTAGGTAGGCACTGCAGAAATGACCCCACATTCGGTCTTAGAACACATATGATATATGAACATTATGGAGTGAAAATTACCTGATTTCTTAGGTGAACCATGAAAACTCACCTAACTGAACAGTTCTGGAATTCTCATGCACATGGGAGCATGCCACGTTCAGACAACCCAGCCGGGTAGGATTCCCAGTATAAGAGGCTTCATGTAGCCTTCGGGAAAAACTCACCTCAGCAGTGAGGCTAATTGAGCTGTAAAGAAGGCCTGCTCTGCAGCTTCCTGCCAGGCGCTTCAAGCAAGATTTGAAGGGTTCAGAAGAGTCCAAGTAACCGTGTTTCGGAACACATCAGAACTACCCAAAAGAGCACAGCAAAACCTACTTCCCCACAGTGGAAATCTCAAACTGTGCTCTAATCCATAAAATGCTACAAGGCAAGTACAATAGCATAATGTGTGCAGCAAAAGCAAGAAAAATAATTAGTAAATAGAGTAAGGCCCCAACTGGCAGGAGCAATGAAATTAGAGCAGATCTCTGAACCAGTGGCACTAAATAGGGTCCAGACACTTAACAATGTGGATGATGCCACAGAATTAATGCAGAGGAACTGTAGAATACAAATCTCATTCCTAGCAGCAAAATTAAATACTGCTAGCTTAATGAAAAAAAAAACTGCATAAAAAAATTAAACACACTCTTTTGGGTATATCCAGACTCTAGGCAAAAAAATAATAATGTTTTGACAAAGTTATTCAATGCAGCCAAAGATTTAGAGGGGCAGTTAATTCAACGGACTTATTCTGAGTCTCCTTTTCTTTGTGACAATCCGAATCCCACCCATCAGCTTTAGATTTGCATCACTGTGGTAAGAAAGGGAAGAGAGAACCACCTTCTTGGAGGTTGAACAGTTTTAGCAGCTGACACTGTAATGCTTAACAGTATATCTTCAAAAGCTTTATGTGGACAGACACATTTAAGACTCACATACCTGGGGAGATAGAAAAACAGTATCATCCTCACCTAGAAAATATAAGTCTAAGCTACCAAAGAATTTACTCAGTATTTTATATACTCACTAGCTTGACTCTGGCTCAAGGAGGGGATCTGTAGGCATTGCTCTGTGTCCTGTCCCTTTCAGAGCAGAGCAGTTCAAAGTCATTCACTGTCATTCAAGGTCATCCAAGGTCATCTTCCTCTCCTTGACTCCAGATAATGACGTCTAGACTTCCAGAGCTGGGGAAATAAGGAAGTTCATAAGCATTTGAGCAATGCATGCTATGGACAGAGAATGATAAAGAAAATAAAAAAGTAAAGCGTGAAGAGGAAAAAAAATTAACTTTTCCTGAGTCAGAAGCTATTAGAAATTGAATTGTATATCAAAGATCTCATATAGTCCTTGATACAACTCAAAATTCTTTTCCGGTGACTTGATAGAGAAAAAGACCATAAATTAAAATTGTGGGACTTACTTTTTGTCTACTTAAGATTTATTTTTCCCCAACCAACATTTAAATTACATAGAAATATTCTGTATCTTTGATTATTTTGCTTTGTCTATTCTATGTGATATAGAGCTATACATACATTACATAAAAGCTACAAATGTTTAAAAAACCTTAAGTTGTAAATGCTTTTTGAAGTATTCAGAGTACTGTTAGAAGGACAAAAACACTTTTCCTATCAAGGCTTTAAGAAATGGCAGAACGATGAAGTAGAATATAACCTGAAGTAGACGTAGTGTCTCTAATTTATAAGTGAGGACACACAGACACAAAAGGAAGGAGTGCCTGCGCAAAGTCACAAACCAGTGAAGAACTGTGTGGCCATGAACCAAGTCTATATCTGGGTGTCACTCCCAACACTGTACCACTTCCTCCATGGCTATAGAATCCTTTTGGCTCAGGGTTTCTGATGACTACATTATGTCCCCATGGGGTAGACAGCCTCCCTCTTCCCACTCTGTTAAATAGGTTTCCCATTGCTGGCAATAGTTTCATGCTTGTAGACTTTTTCAAGACCCTCAAAATATTTTAAACAATTTTCTCCATGCATCTCAAGTTAATCAGAACCACAAAACAAAATAAATATTTTCTTTCACGTTGCATCTGTTATGATATTTTACTGCAGAAGCAAAAATCAGACTACCACAATAGATTATTGTATCAACCCACCTAACCTGAGAAATAGGTGCCTTTATCCCATACCACAGTGGATGGCGTGGTAGTCCAGGAGCATCTCTGAAACATTCCAAAAAAAAAAAAAAATCATCTTGGTCAATAATACAGGTTTTTACAAAGAGAAGGTTAAGACCAAATTCCTAATTAGCAGATTTAATATTCATGGTTATGGTGTTCATTTTATAAATATACACATTCTTTGCTTCTTTGACTATTTGGAAGACTTGGTTTACTGTCTAGATGAAATACATAATGTGTATGTGTATATGTGTGTGTATGTATCTAAAATCATGATGTATTAAATGTCAGAATATTATATTTTAATAATAAAAAAGCATTTACTTAATTTTATCTGAACTATTTTAGACCAAATAAATTTGTAAAATAAAGGGAACCAAATGAATGATATAAAATCTCACTACTTACAAGATAGTTTGTTGTTCAGAATTCATTGACACTTTATTAATACTTTTAGTAGCATGGTAACTTTGAGGTTCCAGCTCATAGGAAGTTCAGAAACACAAGTTTTAAAAAGGGAGGAAAAGGGATAGTAAAAATGCATCACAAAATCACACAGATAAAATGATTTCTCAGTGAGAGCATGAAAAAGTTATCCAGATAAATGAAAATATTTGCAAAGGATATAATATCAATTTAATATTATGGAAAGCATGTGTTAATTTCTTCTGCCAAGATTTTTTGACTGTAAGTTAAATGCATTGCTATAATAATAGATATTTATAATAGCCATGAACAACTTATACAGTTAAGATACTATCACAGCATAACAGAGATGCATGAGATCTTAGGAATGCATCAAGTCAAACATCTTATTTTTTAGATGAAGCAACAGAACAATGAGTTAAGTTCTTCAAGCTTCATAGGTTTTTCAATGGAAAAGGTGGCAGAGCTAAGGTGACAGCTGAGATTTCAAAGAATGTCCCAAATTGCCTCTCCCTTTTATTTTTCTATACACATCACGGTTCATATACAGAAGGCACCTCTCACAATGAGCTATCTTTATAAAGACTCCTATTATTAAAAAAGTCACTTAAATATTGAAGCCAGAGAAACAGCAACTCCCTGTTATCTTTTTAAAAAATGTCCTGCTCTGAAACACCTTATTGCTAAGGAAATGATGTCAATGTGATGCTATTGTATGCTACATATTGCCTACCACAGGCCAACAAGTTATCTATTTATTCATCTTGAGAACAATTTCTATTATCCTCTGTTATGGAAAAAAATAAAAGTGAACATTTGATTGGATGATACCCATGCTGATTCTTTTAAATGCATGGAAATGACTTAATCTTCTAATAGCTGTCTGAAACTGTCAATTAGAAACAAGAAAGGTCAAGATAGAAAGCAAAATTGGTTAGAAGAAAGGGAAAATAACCTGTTTGTTAGGGACTCATCATAGGAGCTGAGAGGAAAGCAGGTAGTGAAGGAGAAACAGGACAGAAATCACATGCAAGTTAAATGCAAGGGAGGGACAAAGGACAGATTGCAAGGAGAAAATGGATCCTGAGACATTGAGAGTCAATTAGGAATACTTGGGGTACTTTTTAATATGTGAAAGTATTATAAAAGAAAACAAGAGAAATGGGGAGAAAATAAAAAAGATGGAGGGGGAAGAGAAGGAGGGAGGAGGAAGAAAGGGACAAGAGAAAAAGCAGCTACTGCTTTCCTTTTAGATAAAGTATTGGCTCTGAGCATCAGTTCCAGAGAACTCTGTCTCCAGGCCCCACTCTTCTGTTCTGCTACACTATGGAGATTTCAAGCAATACTGAAATAATGGCTCCCCGCTGGAATGTCACCAGAAGTAAATGCATCCTTTGCCAGGACTCTGGTTCTCCTGGGGTACTGCTGCTTTCTTCCACGGAATCTACTTTATCAGAGTCTCCTGCTGAAGCTCAGGCAACAGACAGACACATAGGCACAGGCAGCCCAATAATTTAAATCATGAATGAGAGGGAGAGAGAATGAGGAGAGATGAGTAAGAAATCATATCCCATATCACTTCAGGTCTTTCGGTCATGAATAAGGGGTGAACATTCCTAATACAAAAGTTCCAAATGAGACACGACAATACAAGTGAGAAATTCCACATTGTGAGCACAGGTTATATGATCTCTAAAAATACTGTATAAACATATTGTCTTAGGGTTTCTATTGCTATGAAGAGACACTATGACCACAGCAGCTTTTATAAAGGAAAATATCAAATTGGGGCTGGTATTCAGTTTCAGACGTTCAGGCCATTATCATTATAGTGGGACCTGGTGCCATGCAGGCAGACGTGGTTCTGGAGAAGGATCTGAGAGCTCTACATCTGGATCTAATGTACAGGAAGTAGGGAACAGTGTGCCATGCTCAGCATAACTTGAGCATATGAAACCTTAAAGCCTGCCCCGAAATTGACGCACTTCCGCCAAAGTCACACTTAATAGCGTCACTCTCTATGGGCCAAGCATTCAATCACATGAGTCTATGGAGAACATTCCTATCCAAACCACCACACATATATTCAAGTTATAAACATAAGATTAATGTATAATATGAAGAAAGTTTGTGTTTAAGACTTGGGTCCTGCCCTTGATGTATCATTGTATATAAGAAAATATTGTAAAATTCAAAACATCCTCAATTTTAATCATTCTGCTCATGAGCATTTCAGATAGAATATACATGCTCCAGGATGGTCAAATGTGTGTGGATGACTTGATTAAAATTAATAAACTCATAATACAGCCTGGGTGTTCTAATGGTAAAGGCTCTATGGGGAGCACTCTCTTGTTCAGTTTAAAGACTTCACCTTAAACCCACAGATTTCTCTCTCCCTGAGTGATCATATATGTGCATGTATGACCACATACATGCATTCATGTGCTTTGATTTTTTTTTCCTCATTCCTGCCCTACTGAAAATTCTGTGGAATTGTACTCAGTATCATCACACTTTATATTCACTGTGAACTCAATTTTGAGAGAGCCAAGCAAATGCCATAACAGGCTGCTCAGGCTTCTATCAGAGATCAGGTCTCAGTTTCAGTTTCCAAAAGAACTAGAAACTTGGCCGGGTGATGGTGGCGCACGCCTTTAATCCCAGCACTAGGGAGGCAGAGGCAGGCAGATCTCTGTGAGCTGGAGACCAGCCTGGTCTACAGAGCTAGTTCCAGGACAGGCTCCAAAGCCACAGAGAAACCCTGTCTCGAAACAACAACAACAAAAAAGAACTAGGAACAATGGACAATCAATCTTCAACTCCCCTTACACAGAAATGAGGGAGATAACATGTAACAGGGCTGAGTCAGCCCCCATAGTACCTCAAGGTAATGACCGAATAGTGACTGGTCCTGGGACATATCCGGACCTGCCCCAAAATGGAAGAATTGCAGCCCAAACCAACCTGTATTAGCCCTAGCCAATCAGAAATGTACTAATATGATTGATGCTTGCTAAGCCAATCATAGATAGGATGACCTAACTGTCCCTGAAACTCTCCCTCATCGTGCTTAAGAAGAACCTGCATGTTCTTCCTAGTGTCGCCATTTTGTCTTTGTGTCTCATGTGCAGCCCCAGCATGTTGGTTCTTTTTATTCTCGAGAATTAAACATTCTTGCTGATTGCATACATGTACAATGGTCTTTTGTGGGACTTCTTTAGGACCCTAACACATTTCTCCTTTGATAATCATTTGTGGGCTTCCTATCCTTTTCCACTGCAGCTTTAATGCTTCTGTCTCTAATCAGCCCTAAGCCCCTCTAACAGCTAATTCTGCCCATGCCTTTCATATTGGTGCTGTTCATTCTTCAAGTTAATTTCCCACAACTAAAACTGATTATTTCCCTCTTTTAAGATTCCTCACAAAATCTTCTAGGAAGTGTCAAAATCTTCTACTTTGAACCTTTGTTTCTCAGAAAGTATTTCATCCATATGTGAATATGAAAATGATTTAGAAATTCTAGTTTCAGATATGACACTGTTCAGTAGGAAGAAAAATTCATCTTTCCTAATCCCTCTTTATGAAAAAATAAATCTTTTCCAGAAGCTAGGCAACAGATTTCATATTCCATTTAAAGTGCAGATGGGGTCACATGACAAGATTTTATTTATTAAAGCAATGTTTTGTGTGGCACTATTCCTAGGAAGACTTGAACAAACACCTAGTCAACCCAGATAATGAACCAAAACAAACCAAAGTACAGATTCCATCAAGTCCATCTTGGTGAATCAATGAGCTTTATTTGGGTTGCTTACAAGAATATGGGTGAGGGGTTACTTATAGAAACAAAAAAGACTCAATGATGGCTGCAACATCAAAGCCCACCCAGCAGGCATTATAGTTCAGGAAAACTAGAATCCTGGAACACAACGCATAGCCTACAATAACTCAACAGGTTGGAGAGGATCCTTTCCAGGACTCTCAGTTGTTCTGAGCCTTGTTCAGCAAGTTAAGCTAGTCTGAGAGTGTATCTCATCAGTCCATATAGCTTATATATACTTGAGAAGGGAAGATCCTAGTGATTTGATCAGTTTCAGGAACTTCCTCAAGCTATTGAGTTGTTTTCTCCCTGAGTTTAATTAGCTCTTCTGCAGGATGGAATGTTTCACCCCTTAGAACTTCCTGTCTCACCTAGCTGCAAACATCCTGGGCCTTAACTTTCCCCATAGGCTATACTGTGACTTCAGCTCCCCTTTAACATCCTGTTTCTTAACAAGCTTTCCTCCAAGATGGAAATTTTTAATCTTGGAAGAAACTGCTATACAACACAACGACAGACAAGAAAAATGAGAGCACCATACTTTCTAATACTTATATACATCTGTACACACACAGTGAAGTCCTTGGTGGACAATATACAGGAAAAGACAGCCAGTGGTCTATTTTCCCAGGGTTATTACAGGGCATCCATGAAGTGGCTTTCAAAACTTGCCACCTCCTATATTCACTTAGTTATATATTTGTCATTGTAATTCATCCTAATGTAAACATTTGAGGAAGGAAGAATTTAGTTTGCTCTTGATTTTGGTGCTTTTATGTAGGGTAAGTGTGAGAAGTGTGAGATTGATGTCCAACTTATAAAAGGAAGCCAGGAAAGCAAAGCAAAGTCATAAACGGTCTAGGGTATGATGTGCCCCTCAGAAGCACAACCTGGTGAACTACCTTTTCCTAACAGACATGCTTCCAGTTTTCACACAACAGTCTATTAAAATTTTGAGTCCATCAATAGATTAAATGATTGATTATTAGAGAAAGAGTCATGACAGTTACAATCTAATCATCTCTGGAAATAACTACCAGACATGCATAGAGATGAGCTTGCCAGTCTCCAAACATCTCCAAAGACTAAGGTGATGCCATTTGTCCTGACTCCATTTTGTGTTTTATCAATATTTCTCAGCTCTGCACTTCAACAACAATCACATCTGCCTTGGCACTGCATTTGGTATTTTCTATGACCCGCCTATGCTTCAGATGTATTAACCAAAATAACCAATGTTTGCACAACTAAACATTAAAAAATAGTAAAGGTATAAATCAAAATTACTTGTCATGTTGTGTCTACTATGTTCTGCCAAAGCTGATGTCACTCTGACCCTCATCTAAGGTCAATGTAATTGTGGTCTGTGTGGACTTTTGCCTTTAAAAATGCTGTACCCTCAAGCTTTGTCACCAAGAGTCTTTCTGAGGCACTAGACCATTTTTTGTTACTGGCCAAAACGAAAGCACTCTACTTTGGTCTTACATGCATTGTGGTTTGTAACTTTCTCACTTATACCATAACAAAGTTGACAATTAAAATTTATCATGTACAGTAGGGGAAATGAGAGGGTTTTGTGTGAGGAGATTCTTTGAGTGGAAATATAGCCTTTGGCACATCTATTTGATAGAATTTGTTCATCTCTTTTTATGCTGATTTCTAAGGTAGGTTTACAATGAACATATTGGTAGGTTTTATTTTTAGTTTTACTTGTTTGTGTGTGTGTGCTCATGTATCTCCTTTCAGCATGTTTCAAAACAGTCTTACCCTTCCAGTCTCTACGCATCCTACTGTTATTTTTTCCATTACTAAATTAGCCATAACTTTATGCTATGTTAGAAAATTGCAGTGACAGCAGATATGCCTGGCATATTTCAACATTAGACAGAATGCATCTACATTTTCTCCATTATGTTTACTGTTACAAGGGCTTTTATTAGACAACCTCATCATCTCCTTTTATTCCCAATGGTTCTTCACATTTTAATCCCTCATTATCTTCCCCCAGAAATATTATAGCTTCCTAACTAATTTATCAGCCTCCTACCTCACACTCTGAAATTCATCTTCTTCAATGTGGTCAAGGTAATATTTATGAAATGAAAACTTTATCATGCTTAAAATTATTCATTAATTTAGCAAAACATAGACAGTACACAAATGCAAGTTCCTCATGTAAAAAGTCATCATGCCTACAACTCAATATGATTCTCATGTTATAGTTGAAGACCCTAGAGCTAAATGAAATCAACTCATTCGATAAAGGTTATAGATGTTGTAACATTCTAGTCTGAAAATTTCCTTATATAACTTTCTATTATATAAAGAAGTATATGGTCCTTGCAAAATGAAATTACCTTAATGTTACCAGATGAATTCTGTAGCCCTTTAAAGTCTAGGTTCAATGTCTTCACAAATATCCTTCCTACGAGAGTTTTTTTTTTTTAAAAAAAAATAAGATTTGCCCTCCTATTTCACTCCAAAACTCTGCTCCTCTCCATGTCAGAGAATAATAATCATCACCACTGGTGTATCACAAAATCTTTGCCCTGCTCCAGACAAAACATCATTCCCAAGTAAGTTTTAAGTGATAATCTTTCACAGAAGAAGCCCATCATTTTATATGCAAACGAATTCAAGTGTATCAGCCTCGCTACAAGAGGGAAGGATTCCTGCTCAGTCTCAGTAGGTAAGACAGAAAGTTCTGAGAATTTGTTCGTATTTTCCACAGCACACTGACTAAAAGGCCATTTTAACAATGTCCTTTTTTTGTTAATCTTCTAAGCTAGCTACCTACAGACATTTTCATAATAAATTATGTGATCTCAGATCTGAGCATTTTCACCTCTATGCTCCTGACATCTTAATTTTTGTTCATGTAAGAGCCTATTCTCTTTCCATGTGTTGTATCTTCCTGGAAGTTTTCTAGTCTAAACCCAATGAGCAGGCGTTCCTCTGCTTAGTCACTCCTGTTATTTATTTACATGCTTTACTTATTACATCATAGTGTAATTTCTTCACTAATGCTCTCACATATAACTTAGGCTAGAGATAGAAGTTTGGATAAATACACTAATGAGTGCACCTTTAAATTGTGCATATTTCTCTTTTTTTAATATTTTGACATGGTATTTCATGTAGCCCAGGCTGGTCTCAAAATTACTATGCAGCAGAGTATGATCCTCCTACGTCTATACCCAGAGTTCAGAGATTATTTATGCGTAGCACTAGATTGTACTAGGTTAGCACTTTGCCAGCTGAGCTACATTCTCAGTCAAGTGTATGAGTGTTTAAATTAGTTGGTTAGGAGTCTTGCTCTTGTTGTTTTCCAAAACCCAGAAAAGATTTTAGCATCTAATCAGTATCTTGGGCTTTTCTGTCCTAATGATTCTCTGGCAAGAGTGACAGGCCTATCATGTAAAGCCCACCATTACCTTTAGAAGCAAAGCATCCTCTGTCACTGGTAATATGTTAACCTGAACCGTGGAAGTATCCAGCTCCTCCTCGGTACCTTTACTGTTCTGAGGAACAAAGATAAAGCAACTCAACTCTTAGCTGAAGACATTAACACTGCTGAGAAGCTCTGATTTTCTAATTAGGAGAAAAGTGCTGCTGGCTACATGTGAGGTTCCAGGATGTCCTGAGCAATGACTGTGTGTGTGTGTGTGTGTGTGTGTGTGGGAGAGAGAGAGAGAGAGAGAGAGAGAGAGAGAGAGAGAGAGAGAGAGAGAGAAAGGCACAGTAGACCATCCAGAACTCAAAGCAAGCGCTAACTGTTCAAAACCAGAAGAAGCAACAGCTGGCCATTATTCTACATGAAGGCTGATGAAGTGAATCATTCTGTTAACTCCACAAGCATGAAGACCCAGAACTATTTCTGTTATAGACATCCTTAGGGATGAATGAAAACAACCCAGCTAATTATAATTATATTCAGAGTACATTTCTAAGCAGAGCTATAAAATTGGGTCTGTTACCATCCCAAATAATTCATTGTTTGATTATTTTTATTTTTTAACCTTGTACTAAAAGAAGCTTTTGTTTGAAAGTCAAAGGAAAGAGGGAAGGGATGAAGGGAGAGAGGAAGGGAGGAAGGGAGGAAGGGAGGAAGGAAGGAAGGGCAAGTTCCTGAAAGCAGAGTTCTTATTTCTAGAGGTGGGAAGCATGTGAGGGAGGGTGGAAAGACTAGTTTGTTATAACCAGCACTTGTTGTATGACTATGGAAAACACAAAGTCAAAAGAAATGGCTGCAAGTCCTACTGTCCTTACAGCTGCTCCCTTTCTCCAGCACTACCAGAACTGACACAGTGTAATCTATCACTATGTCTGTGATAGGAAAAATGCAGCAAGCCTTTAATTTCAGATATTATCAAAGTGACCACCCACATCTCACATTCCAAGATGCAAGAACAAAAGCAGTTAGATTGTGATGACCAGTGTCAGACACAAGAGGCAAGAAATGATTCAATACTTTTAAAAGAGGGTAACTCTAGTTTCAAAACAACATATGTCTGGGTAAGCTAAATTGTAATTTTCTGTAATTTGGTGAATAAAAAGAAATTAAACTTCTATTCACGTTTAGTTCAAAAGGTTTTGATTGTCATCTTATATTTTCCATTCCATATAAATACACATTGGAAATTCCTTCCAGATTTGCAATAGTCACTCAAAGCTGTCAAGGGAGGAGTGCTTGTGTTTTTGCTTGATCAGAGTGGCAATTGTAAAACTAATCCATGGGTGCTTCAGAAGGCATACTAAAAGAAAACATTCTCTTATTCTAAGCGGCACTGTGCAATGGGGAACAGGTTGTTTCCAGGAAGGCCATGTCCTCAGAGACAGTCACAAGTGAGAGAAACACTTATGCTGTGGGAAACTCCTTCAGCTAATAGCCTGTAAGATACCAGCCCCCTTGGGTGTGGTCTCTTACACTATACATGTAGACATAAAACTTGTGCTCTCTCTCTTTTTCTCTTTCTCTTTCTCTTTCTCTTTCTCTGCTGCTCGATTCGATTTCTGTTCCCCACTCATGAAGAGAACTGTGATCTGTGAGTTTACCCCTAAAGATCCCTTTATTATACTCAATTCTGAGCTAGTGTGGGGCTACTTTATACTGTCCCACACTATATGGCTCCAAACATGGGGCAACTATATCCACACACAACCTAAAAGAGCTTGGGAAAGAATTCTAGACAAACACACACACAAAGAAAGAAAGGAAGGAAGGAAGGAAGGAAGGAAGGAAGGAAGGAAGGAAGGAAGGAAGGAAGGAAGGAAGAGAGTTAAGCATGACACATGGTAGCAGCATTTTCTCAGGTAGGCTCTTTGTTAGAAGTAAGCAGGGACACTTTTCCTTTAATAGAAGGCTTCCTGACTCAGGGGTAGTGTCAAAAACTGTACAGCTCCTTTAAAAAGACTTCCTGGTTCCTGCTAGTTTAATGAACATGTCAGGCTCTTTCAGGAGACTGAGCATTTGAATGGAATTTATGAGCAGAGTTCTACAACTTTCTTAATAGCAACATAGACCCACTGTATGCCTGGAAATGGGGCTGTGAGCTTGGCTCACAGAGCTGGCACTGAATGAACCTCCACCATGATGGACTGGGCAGAGTCAAAAAAGCAAAGCAGCCTTAGTCCTAACCACACTGCTTAGCATTTTAAGAAGCATTACTGGACAGAAAAGGATTACAGACATTCAATAGGACAGATTAAGATAGAAAAACCTCTAATCAAGACATAGTGTATTTTAAAAATGTACATAGGCTTGGGAGAGAGAAGAAAAAGAGAATAGACAGTTATAAAAGATTATAGATTGTCATAGATTAAAGAAGTAATGATAATAAAATAAATATTAAACATAAAAAAGTAAGCCACATAAAGATGGAAAATATACAGAGAGTCTGGATAATGTATATTATTGTGTTTTTTTTAATTGTTTTTAATGTGAATGAGTTAAGTACAAAGAGACATTTTATTGTACTGGGTGCATAGCTAAACAAAAAATGTATTTTATAGGTATCTTGGCTTCAAAATTTGTGTCTAAGGATATTTTGCTTTGGAAAAAAAATGGTTTTGCTTCTGTTTCCACAGAAGATGAGAACCTGTGGATTCCTTCCAAGATAATATGGTTTGTTCAAACAAGACCCCCTGAAACAATGGCCCAAATTGTCCAGTATCCATGACAGCTTCAGGACTGCTGGCTGAGATGAACCTACCACACAAAATACCCCATGAAAGACCTGATTAATAGTACCCCCAAACAACAGTTAGTAGTCTAGAGAACAATTTCCAAATTCTCTAAATGATTGTTTATAAATGTTTGTTTACATTTAAAGGGGGATATACTATAGAAATGAATACTTTACATTGGTATACATTGTACTATTGATACAAACTTAAGGTCAATTTTGTTATATGTATGTTTCTGCCTTGCTTAAGGTGTTGTGTTTGTGCAGCTCATTTAAAAATTATATAATATAATTAATAAACACAAATTAATAGATAGTAGTCTATAATACCTAAGCTTGTAGTAATTTAAGATGTAAGAGCTATCTAGGAATATGCTAGAGTCATTGGTCAAGCAGTGTTATAGTTAGAATAGTTAGTGTGATTATTTTAGGTCTGAGAGGCCAGAGCCAAATGAGCAGCCTCCACAAACACACTTAACAGTGATGTTACAAGAAATGACAGTCTTAGCTGGGTGGCGGTGGTGCACATCTTTAATCCCAGCACTTGGGAGGCAGAGGCAGGTAGATCTCTGTGAGTTCAAGGCCAGCCTGGTCTACAGGAGTTATTTACAGGACAGGATCCAAAGCTACAGAGAAACCCTGCCTCAAAATAAATAAATAAATAAATAAATAAATAAATAAATAAATAAATAAATAAATGAAAAAGAGAAATGACAGTCTCCAACAAGGTTGGATCAGATGAACTCTACCAGCCTTCCCAGTTTATAGTTCTGTAGCTCAAGGGAGGGGAAAGGACTTGCCCTTTCTTCTGCTATTGGTTACCCAGCATCTATTTAGAAAGGGATTCCTAGGGAATCTGTAACTTGCCTTTATATGTACTCTAGTACCTGATTTGTGTAGAGAGCCCACATGTATCCCCTCACTGACAGACTACTTGTACATGCCTGCTGTACTTGATCTATTCTGAATTGTGGCGGGTTTTGAAGAACAACTATCTTTCTAGTCTCATTTATCTTATAGGTTTAAACTTGAATAACTCATGTGTAGAAATCTTCTAAACCACAAAATATCTGGGTATGATGGTGCAGGATTGGAGGTAGGAGAATCAGGAATTTCTTTTCATTTGTGGCTATCTAGTGAGTTGCAGATGAACTTAGACTGCATAAGACCCAATTAAAAAACAATCATTTGTCAGGCATATGAACTCCATTTGTGCTTATATGGTATTCAATATCACCCCAATTCTTACTTTGATTTTACAATTCTCTGCTTAAACTGACAACTAGTATATGTGAAATCCTTTTTGGTTGTCTATTTTCATAGTTTCACTAAGATTAAATATGAAGGGGCAAAACTCTTTAATTGTGTCTCTTCTTTATCTAGGTGATATATATGTACATGCATATGTATGTATGCATGTCTATATGTATGTATGTATGTATGTATGTATGTATGTATGTATGTAGTTAGTTAGTTAGTTAGTTAGTTAGTTAGTTAGTTAGTTAGAGATTGGGTTTCTTTGTGTTGTCCTGAAACTTGCTTTGTAGGTCAGGTTGACCTGAAGACCACCTGCCTCTGCCTCCCAAATGCTGGGACTAACAGCATTCAGCACCTTACCTAGATAATTGCAGGGTGTTTAAATGCAATATACAAAGCCTTTTTTCTTTCCATCAACATAGTTCATTTTGATTTCTATTTCCTAGTTCTTAGAGCATCTTATAGTTTTTTCTCCTATATGTGTATCTGTTTTTCTGTGTTTATGTAGAGTATTCCAATCTATACACACAGAAATAACATAGTTTTCCATCCATATTTGTATTATTCTACATATTATAGACACACACATATATATGCATATATATTATGGTTTTAATTTTAAATTTCTATACATGAAGATATGCATGCAATATAAAGTATGAACATTGAGGGTGTCTTTGCATAGTTGATACTATTTTGAGTTCAATAGAAAAAATCTTTAAAATATTCAACCCTTCTATACATTTAATTTTTACTGCAGTATTTGAGCTTTATTCTTAATGAAAAGAAACAACTAGGGGTCCAATTTTAATACCATGATAGAGGAGGCAGAAGTACTTCAGAGTACTTTCTACCTTAGTCCTGGGAGTAAAAGTGGAGAAGATTGTGGGTAAGTGCAGCTTGCAGGGCAAGAGATGGCTAAGTGGCAATCTGGTGGATGAAGAGCAGTGAACCAAGCAAGAGGCCTACAGAAGCAGGAAGGGCAGAATCACTTAGGTCAGATAGAGCAGTGATAGTCAGAGGACAGAATGAAGTTAGGTATAAATAAGATCACTCAATGAGGAGGTGAAGCAAGTAGTATCAGAAACTAAAATGTAGCCATACAGATGATTAAATGCAATCAATAACAACACAAAATTCCAAGAACAGTTTAGGCCTCCTGTTGAAGTTGCATGTGTGCTCTTGCAAGCATGTACTCCTTTAAGTGCCCCCAATTCAGCAAGCAGCTTTTTCTGCCTTTTTTTAATTGGCACCACAAATGGAGTTGCCTTCAAGTCAATTGCTCACTGGTTTAATTTCCATACAACATAAGGCTCTAAGACCTTTAAATGTTGACTTCTAAATTTCTCTTGAATTTTGAAGCTCCTCATATCTGCATAGCCAGAAGTTAATTGGTTTATGCTAACTCATTGCAATTAGGCAGGAAGCCTTCTTGTCTTTGGTGTGTCCTTCCTCTTACAACGTCATACCAATCATAGACTACCCTCACCAGATGCAGAATGACGGGACTCATCACAAGATGAGAAACTCCCCTTGGAAGCTCTCAGGTGTCCCTAAGAGTTATATTTCAGAAACATGGCAGATGAACCTGGCTAAGTACTATCTGCTAGTTTGCTTGACTAAGAATAAGAAAGAAGAATAAGAAAGAAGAATAAAAAAGATTAAGATGAATGAATAAAAAAGATTAATCACGTCTTAAATTTCCAGGGATACCACTAAGATGCATTTTGAGTTTTTCAACTTTAAGAACAATCGAAAGCCAATGAAATGAAATGAAAGCCACAAGAATAGGTCAATATGAGCACTAGACAAGCAAGTAGCCTTTTAGCTTTACTTGTCTCTCAACATAGTCAAAGAGTTTCTGTTTCTGACTAACTGTAGTTCACATATTGACAATAGCCTCAGAAGAACAGAAGGAAATGGAATTGTGATGCAATTTATTTGAGAAGAACTTTATGCTCTTGAGGAAGATTGCACAGGGAGACTAAAGTATAGGGAGCTACCTAGACCAAGCTCTCAGACCACTGCAGTGGCAGAGCTTCCAAGGATGACTGAATCACAGGCCAGAGTCAAAGCACATCGTGGTATTTGCCTGTTCAAAGCCCACCGCCAGCCCAGTGCTGTATCTTTGTCTTTGATGTTTGTGAACGATCTCATTTTCTATGGAGGCACCTCTTTATTATCAGAAACAGTCCCAGAAATAAAATTAAGCTCCCACAGAAGACAGATTCTGAGTGTGTGAAAACACACTCCCAAATCCCATTTAAATCACATTTTCCAATTCTCTTTTAAAGACGTCTGATTTCAAATGAACAAATACTTTTCATATGGATAAAGCTGTCACCTCTACCACAATTGTGTCAAATTTCTTGTCATCCCAACAAATTTTCACATATCCTTTGCTTTCCTTTGACCCGGTAGAGCCTGACAGCCAGCAATCTGTTTCCCAGCCCTGTGTTTTCCCTACATTTCACAAGGAAAAATAAAGTTGTGTATTTTTTTGGATTTTACAATGCCATTGAGGTTCATCAATGATATATCAGTTGTTGACTTATTTTTCTGCTAAACTGCATTTCACTATGTGCATATTCTCATATTTGGAGGGAATTTTCCATGTTTTACCATTATGAATGAAATGGCTGTGAAAATTTCCTAACATGTTTTAATATACACGTTTGGTTTTATTTCCTTTTTGTTAATATCTAGCAGTGAATTTCTTGGTACTTTTGTGAGTGTATGTTTAATGTTTTATTCCCAACCAATTGGTCCCATTTTGAAGCATATACCATCATGATCCTTTTTCATTTTAACTATTAGTACTGATATGAAAATGTAAATGGCATTTCCTTATACTTTAATTTGTATTTAAGCAATGAAAAATATCAATGAGTACCTTTCCACATGCTTAATTTCCCATCTGTATATTGGATGACATTTTCATATTTTTGAAAAGTTTAATTGGATTGTTTTTCTTATTGATGCATTCCAATTGATCAATTGACTTATTTTATTCATTTGATCAATTACATTTAATTGTTTTAGATGAAATCTGATATGGATCTAAGCCCTTAGTGATTACTGCACAAACCTATATTTCAATAGTCATCACAATAGTGTCTGCGTCACACATTGAATTAATTTTACATCTTATAATAGACAATTAAAACTCATGAAACATTAGAAATATAATACACTAAGACATAGATCTGTCTAGAATCCAGAATCTACCAAATCAGCATGCTAACAGTTTTGTACACTCTCTACTCAGCCATTCTCTATCTGCCACCTGAGTGGCAGCAGTAGCATTGCTGATGATATTTTATATTCCTTTCTGTTGATGCAAAATTCATCTTCACCAAAATAGTCAGACATAATTTGTAAAATAAAATGCTAAAATATGGCTAGAAGTGGGGAAGCTGCAAATAGTACCTCCACCATAATACTGAGCATTCCTGTTTCTCATGCAAGTCTTATTGCATCAATTTCTCACCTTACCTCCAACCCAAACAATGCAACCAATCTGCTGACTTACTCTCTTAGACTAGGTCTTCCTGAGAGAAATGTCAAGAGGAAAGGACAGACTTCTGGATATTCAGAGCTAGCATGTCACAAATGGAATGCTTTGGAGTGAAATACATAAATGGAGCATTATCGGCACACTCTGTGTCCAGCTTCCTTCTGTCTGCACATTCTCTGTAAGACTCATCAGCGTTGCTGATGGAATAAATCGGTCATCTCTTATAATGGTGAGTAGCAATCCATTTTGGCTACATGATCACTGACTCAGCCATTTTCTTGCAAGTGAACATTTGAGTTGTTTTCATTTGGAGTCAGTTTTGATTTGAGCTTCTGAGTATATGAGGACCCAGATCTTATAAACATATACTTTATTTTTCTTTGACATATTACTAGGAGTGTAAAACTATGTCAAAGATTTGCAGATTAATTAATTTGTCAGATCTTGCACAATTTTGTATTCTTCCCAGGGATGTATGAGAATTCTAGACACTCCCTATTCCTATTCCATTGTCAGCTCCATTAGTCATTTATATTCTAACTGTTTGGCTGGGATAAATCATCTTTACTTGCATTGCCCTAATAATTAACTTGATGAATAATTTTATGAATAATGTTCATGCCTTCTACCTGCCTATATTTATGGAGATTCTGGCTACATTCTAATGTAAGTCCTTTATCTAATGTGATTTATGACTACACATGGGTATATAATTTTAAATGGTGAATAAATTTAACTGTGCAATATTTCAAAACATGTATACATTGAGTAATGTTTAAATTGGGCTAATGGGATCTAACTTCTTTTAAATATTTTTCTTTAACACTTAGACTTCTTTTCATTGTCTTAACTTTCACATGAATAATAATATTCTCATATCTTTCTTCTAAAGCTTTCTTAGATTTTTTTAAGTATATGATCTGTTACAAATTAATTTTATGTCTAGCGTGGGCTCAGAGTTCTTGTTTCCACATGGGTTTTCAGTGGTTGTAATACCATTTACTTGATATCCCTTGAAATTACTTGATACACTGATTTAAAATTAACTTGCAGGTTGACTTTCTCCCTCCGGTGGTTTGTGCATCTATCTGCATGAGAGTGTAGTGCTATTGTACACATTTGATAACAGTGATAGAAATAGTTACAGTAACTAAGAACAAGTTGAGAACTGGTCAATCATAGATTGTTTAATATTTGTTATCTTTTGCATATAATTATTGCACATGATAAAGTTTTGCTGTAATTTTATAAATTCTACGAAAAATAAGCCTTCTAGTCTTGGGTGGTGGCTCATACTTACTATACCAGCACTCAGGAACAGTGAGGCAGAGAACTGGGAATTCAAGTCTAGCTTGCCCTACAAAGGGTGACCCTCCCTCAAAAACTAAAACAGAAAAAAAGAAAGAAGAAAGAAATGGGAAAGTGCCATTCTTACTCATAGATAGGGCACTTAATAACAGCTTTGTCTAAAAAAAGACACATTAAAAATGTTGGAATTTTTAAGCTTAAAAGAAACCTTTCCATTATGTTTAGATTTTTTTTTCAAATTTTAAAAATGGAGGTTTTACAGTGACTGTCCAAAACTCATTCATAAATATTTTAGAATATTTTATGGTCCCATCTTTTTCTAAGAACTCAAGACTTACTTTGTAACACTCGCTCAGTGATGCAGGAGTCAGGTGTTCATGGAGTGTCTGGGAAGAGCTTGGGGCCTCCTAGCAGCTTGAGGAGCACTTCTGTGGTCCTTAGTTCTTCCTGGCCATCCTTCCTGCTATGATGCTTGTCTATCTCCCATCGCAATCTGTGTTAGCTGTATTTCTATTTCCTCAGTTACTGCACTGATTAAGTCTTTCAATAAAATACTGAATAGAAGTGGGAAAATAGCTATCTATGTTTGAATCCCAAACAGGAGGAATATTTAGTAGACTGTAAGTGGTACTTTTTATAAAATCTCTCTCTCTCTCTTTCTCTCTCTCTCTCTCTCTCTCTCTCTCTCTCTCTCTCTCTCTCTCTCACACACACACACACACACACACACACACAATCTTTCAACTGTCTGACTACATTTATCTCTCTGGTTCAAGATTTTGTGTTATTCCACTTAGTAAGTAAAATTATCTATTGCATGAAAAATGTTATAAACTAGCCAGGTGGTGGTGGCAGATGCCTTTAAAATCCCAGCACTCGTGAGGCAGAGGCAGGCGAATCTCTGTGAGTTCGAAGACAGCCTGGTCTGCTAGAGCCAGTCCCGAAACAGACACCAATGCTACACAGAGAAACCCTGTCTCAAAAAAAAAAATGTTATAAACTGTATAATACAGCACTATATATTTCGGGTTAAATCCTCTTGTCTTTTAAGAAACATATTCAGATGTAGGAAAATAGGTCTCTGCACATGTAAATACATGCAGTGCATTTCACACTTATCCTCACGTGTGTGCTTTAGAGTAATACCCATTCTGTATTGTGAACAAAGTTTCTTCTTATGCCATTTTCTTTTATGCTGAATATCTTCATTTGAGCCACACACACCCCTTTACTATGTAGCAAACCATTGACTTAAAACACTCAGTGACTCTCCTGCCTCAACCTCCTGAGTGCTGGGATGGAAGTTAAGGCATGCCTTACCTCCCAACCTTCCTCCCTTTCTCTTAGCACTTTAAAAATACCTTCAATCTTCTCTGGTTCTCCATTTTGATTAATGAGACATTGTCTTCATTTTCTAGTGTCTTCTAATTTGAAAGAAAGGCTCTTTCTTGTCTTTGGATTTTGAGTTGAGTAAGATGCATAAGACTGTATGTGATTTTCATTGTATTTATATTTCCAGCTGTTCATAATCATCCTAAATTGGTTAACTGAGAAATCTTGAGGTATTTTCAGCTACTAGCTTTTCAACTCATGTTGTCCTTCCTCTGTTCATTACCACTTCAGGGTCTTCTGGGACTGAAATTTGATGCTTGCCAGACTTGTCACAGATCTCTGAACTGCCACTCAATTTTTTTATCTTTAATATCTTTGTTCTTTTTTTATAAAAAAAGAAAGATTTTGAAAGATTTCATTTTTAAAATTCTACTATTTGTGTTTTTCTGCATGTGGGCAAGTGCATATATGAGTACATTGCCCATGGAGGCTTGAGAAAGACTTTAGGTCCCCTGGAACTGGAATTGGTATGGTTGTGAACCACCGGGCATGGGTGTTGGAAAGCGAACTCCGGTCCTCTGCAAGATCAGTAGGTGCTTGACCATCCTTCCAGACCCATTCTTGTTTCATTTGTTACATAATTTCCACTGATCTATCTTCAGCCTCATAGGCTTCTTCAACTATTCAAAGAAGGTATTTTAAGACTCTATATTGATGTTTTTTAATTTGGTTATGATAGTCCGGGGCTTTTAAACTGCCATTTTGCTCTTTTGTGTTATGAACACCTCTGTGTGGTGACTCTCCATCTCTCCATCCACTGCACATGTACTTCCATTTGAAACTGCAACATAGTTTTCAACAAATTTGAAATATTTGTAATCTTGAGATTATTTTACAATGATTAGGAGTTTCCACAACCATGGGTCATGTTTTCTTTCATTTGTATATGTAATATGTAACACAGGTGTTGTCAATGTAGAGATTCTTGATCCTGTCATGCTTATTTGTGGAAAGTGCTGTATTTCATTAGGTAGTTAGCTTGCTGACTGGACCAGCTCTCCCTGCTCTGCACTGTTTACTAGATAACCCTCCTGGGTACTGCAGCATCTTTCTGCTGTCTGCCTTTAGTCTTATAAAGTCTCCACTGAAAAGTAATAATTCAGTGCTCATCGAAGAGTCAGAGATGGATGACACACTTAACGGGGGGAGGGGGGAGTGCTTGCTGTCCTTGTTTTTTTTTTTTTTTTTTTCTCTAAGACTTACCATTCCAAGCATCCTGACTGCTCTTCATTTATGTATGCAATATGTTCTAGGTAGGGAGTGTGCACTTCTGCTGAAGGATATCTGTGTACATGGCAGAGGCAGGAACTGGGTTGGGTCTGGAGTGGGCATAGAGGCAGGAAAAGAGTCAGAGGTAAGCCTTTGGTACTGTTCCTTGGGGTTTTTGATACAGTCTTTCTACGGTTTGGAACTCACCAAGTAAGCTAGACTAACTGAACAACAAGCTAGCGCAATCTACTGCCTCTGCCTTCTCAGCACTGGGACTATAGGCACGTAGCAACCACCATGCCTAGTTTTGTATGTGGGTTCTGGGAATCAAACTCATGTTCACATGTTTGCATAGCAAATATTTTACCCATTGAGCTATCGTTTCAGTACTCCTACTGCTCTTATAAACCCAAACTTTGCCTCAAACATATACACATTCTTCTATATTTGAATTTTTAAAAGGCAAATGGTCACAGAATGTCAAGTGTTGAAATAGGAGCGGCAGGGCTGCGTCCCCGGCACCCGGCCGCCCGCATGGCTAGTTTATGCCCAGAAATAATTACACGGAAACTGTATTCTTTCAAACACTGCCTGGCCCGGCTAGTTCCAGTTTCTTATTGGCTAGCTCTTACATATTGTTCTAACCCATTTCTAATATTCTGTGTAGCCCACGAGCTGGCTTACCAGGGAGGATCTTAACCTGCGTCTGTCTGGAGCAGGAGAATCATGGCGACTCCTCCACTAATCTTCTTTCTCCCAGAATTCTCTTCTGTATACTCCGCCTACCTAATTTTCTATCCAATAAAATGGGCCAAGGCAGTTTCTTTATTAGTAAGAAA
>NW_026067902.1:15596311-15617739 GCF_014885135.2 Alexandromys fortis
AGGAGTCGCCATGATTCTCCTGCTCCAGACAGACGCAGGTTAAGATCCTCCCTGGTAAGCCAGCTCGTGGGCTACACAGAATATTAGAAATGGGTTAGAATAATATGTAAGAGCTAGCCAATAAGAAGCTGGAACTAACCGGGCCAGGCAGTGTTTGAAAGAATACAGTTTCCGTGTAATTATTTCTGGGCATAAACTAGCCATGCGGGCGGCCTGGTGCCAGGGACGCAGCCCTGCCGCTCCTATTTCAACAGTCAAGTTTCCCCCATCACTGTTCATCTGGAAAATGCAGCCTCCTCTCTAGTTTCAAGTTGCTCTGTAATGGTTTTCAAATAGAATTCTTGGTGTAACTTTATTTAAGTTTAGTAATTATTACCTGTGGAATAGAACCATGTTAATCCATTAAAAACAAAAACAGTGTTTATCTTTTTATCCAAAGGCTAGCAATTCTGAGATCAGTGGTAACAATTATTTAGAAAAATATGCTCAGTGAATATTTAACACATTGTAAGTCATGTGAGAAAGCAGGAAGGGCTTGATTTTCTCTATTTTGTTAGCTTTCCTCAGCCTTAAACAAAACAAATTGCATGGTTCTTCTCTATATTTTTTCTCTAAAAATTTTGGTAAAAAATTAGAGTAAAGCTTAATGAGAACAACTTTTATTAGAAAAAAAAACTAGATTCTGTCGATGTGTGAAATCTTGCCAAATGCTTTCTTCCCTGGGGTAAGAACAAGAAGAATCAAGGTTACATGGATTCGAGTTCGCTATTTTAATTGACAGCCATGACCTGCCTCCCGTTTTAAGTTTTCTGTTATGTGGAAGACTCGCATAAAATGGATTGGGGACAGCTGTTCTCACTGCTTGCTGAGAATGCAAGGAAAAGAAGAAATAGATAAACTGCAATACTGCACATTAAGGTCAGCTATGCAAGAAAATAGTTCTCAACGTTGAAAGTGATTAAAGCCTTCAAAGTGTAACCATGGCTGTGTACCAGGGGATGTTTGCATGAACATGTATGTGTGTACGAACATGTGACTGACCGTATCTCTCCTGCAGGAGACATCTGTGTTTAAAACGTTAGCATATGCTTTTATCTTTCTGGAGTTTTTAATCCAGGCACTGTCACAAAAGCTTATTGCAAGTTATTTTTTTTAAGATAACATTCACAAATTGCCTTTTTCCCCTAGTAAGCATAGGAGAACCAAGCATAATAGTGTAGCCAGACATATCTCAACTGTTCAGGGCTTTGAACTCCCTAAAGAAAGTGTGAAGCCTTCCCTGGTACCCAAGCCCATTATAGATGTATAGTGTATAGTTGATATTTAATAGATGTTTAGTGCCAGGGTGTTTTCAAATTATTGAAGTTTGTATACTAAAAAGACGGTACTTCTGCCAGAGGAAGGAAGTACCATTAAAAATCCTATATGCACAGAATAATTCAGGATAAGGAAATATGACCATGCTACCCTTGGGCTCTGCAAAATTCTCTGTCCCTTTTGAGAACACCATTTAAGATTCTATTTCCATTCCAAGTAACTAGGGTTAAATTTCTTGCAGAAGTAATGTCTGAATCTGTGTTTGACAATTTCAATACATGTCTTTAAGGCTTATCAGAACTTGCCAAAGACCAGCAAGATAGTTCAGCAGCTAAAGGTGCTTGCTGCCAACCCTGTGTATCTAATCCTCAGGCTTCACTTGGAGGAAGGAGAAAACTGAGCTGTTCTCTGCTGTCTGTTCACATGCACCCAAGAACACACACACACACACACACACACACATACACACACCCACACACACACACATGATGGATAGATAGATAGATAGATAGATAGATAGATAGATAGATAGATAGATATATAGATGAAAGATTTAAATGTAACACAAATTTTTAAAAACCTGTTTGCTCATCCCTCTCCCCCATTTTGGTTTGTCATGGTTACCTTGATAGACACCAAAGTGTCTCTTCTTAGACAGCAGAAGTTTATTTTCTCCTTGTTCCAGACGTGGTGACTCCAAAGTCAAGATGACAGGATTGATTGCTCTGACACATGTGTCTTCTCCCTTCCTGCCCATCGAAAAGGCTATCCTTTTGGGGTATGTGCACCCTACCTAGGTGTCTCTCTCAAATTTCTTCTTCAAAAAGCACCAATCGGATTTTATTAAGGCACCTTGAATGGCTTCATTTAAACTTAATCCATTTCCCTTTAGGCCTTATCTCCAACTTCAGTCACAGGGTAGAGCCTACACTGGGACCTCATTTAACCGTAATTACCTCTTCAAAGGCCCTGTCTCTAAATATTTAGTTATGGGTAGCACAGACTACTAGTAGTGCATTAGTTTAAGTACCTCTTCAAAGGCCCTATCTCTTAGTTGCAATCATATTTCCTTATGGAGATTAGAACTGGAACAAGTGAATTCCAGGGGACAAGGGTCCCATTCTGCCCATGGTGGTCACCAAATCTTTAAAAGCCAATCTGAAACAAAATAACCATACGGAAATCTGTTAAAGAAAAGGCACTGGCAAATTGACCTCATTGAGCTTTGTGATAAAATGAGGCTCATTCACCTGCCCTTGAGGAAACCTTTCAAATCTTTTTTTTTCATTTCCTGAGCTAAAAGAAATAAGAAGCCAGCTTCTCCATACTGGAAATATTGGAAAGATTAATCAAAAGATGGAATGTCAACAGCAACTAAGACGAATTTTTCTAAATGAAGTATGGATTTAAAAAAAGAAGAAGAAGAAGAAGAAGAAGAAGAAGAAGAAGAAGAAGAAGAAGAAGAAGAAGAAGAAGAAGAAGAAGAAGAAGAAAAATAAAGAGTAGTTAAAACTACCAAACACCTTTTAGCTCTCTGAACTATCCTACCAAATAGAAATAAAGGCTAAATGAGTTAATACGTATGAGGGACCTAAAAAGTGAGCAGACATAAGGGGAGTGTTCTGCATATGATGGCCTTCACTGTTGCTTGTGATGAGGGTAGGAGATAGAAATTGACCTTTTAGGGGCAGAGAACAGAAAGTGAACAATCCCATTGTTGACCTTGACTAGAAGCCAGAATTACTAGTAAGGAACTGCTTCATCTTATCTCTCCTGTCCTAAGTCAGCATTGCTGCTAGGAGCCATGCCTGACAGTGTAACTGGAACCCCAGTCCAGACACAAATCCTTTTTCGTTAACAACTTTGAAATTGGATCTCTGAATTCTCATAGTGGAAAAGGGTCATATGTGTCCCCCAGTTTCAATCCATCTCCTAAATGACTTCAGAGTCTCTTAAATGGGAGATGTTATAGTAGTGTTGAAGACCATTGTGACCCATGACACAAAAGCTCTTGATCAAAAGAATGGAATCTAATTCTTGCTTTGATGGAAATATGATGGCTCTGATTTGCTCCAAAGATTACAGCATTATTTACCATTTATTCTTTCCTTAAAAGTTAATTCAGTAAGACTTGTCAATCACCTTGTCAAATAGCAAACCTGAAGGAAAACTTATTCACCTAAACACACACTAAGAAGACAGGAGGACTAATTATCCCCTTAATGAGATGATGTGCTTGTCTTTCTCAGAAACCCTGCTCTTGGTGGGGAATGTTACAGAGCGCTGTGGAGTCTGCCTACTTTTCTCAATTACTTAGAAAAGCTTAACTTTTCCTTTTTCTTCCTTCTATTTTTTTTTTCCAGATATTGGTCAAAGCATGGGTCTACTTTCTCCCATGCTCTGAGCAGCCTCTTTCTCTAAAGACCCATCTCCCACCTCCGATATGACTGATGCTGCTTTTTTTGCTGAGCATGCCAGCCCAGCCCAGTCAGAGAGTATGGCTCTCTCTTCTTCCCTCTTCTCCCTCTTCCCTTACTGGGCAGCTGCCCAGATACATTGCCTTTTCTCATGTTGTTTGTCTCTCAAACTTTAATAAAATTGCCTTCAACTTTGCTTCTGAGCCTGTTTACAAATTGTTTTTACTAACAATACTTAGAACCTAGAGAGAGAAACCTCGTTTCCCGGGCAACACTTGTGCTATGAAGACATTTGTTGTTCACCTGTGTTATCTCTGCACTGCACGGCATGACCTTTCCTCATCATTCAGACTCCAGATTCCCTTGAACAGGCTCCACTTCGGCATTCCAAATGTTTTGGAATTCAACCTCTCTTTTGAAGCCGAAGAGCCACTGGTGAATGTGCTGTTTTGAGTCTAGCCTACTTATCAGCTCTGAGAATTTCCTTAGAGGTTGCTTTGTGACTGAAATTGAGAGGAATCCCTTTCTTCAGAAGAAACTATTGACCAGTCTGTCAGACACACACTGGATACAAAGGGCATGAATTACCCAAATGTTCAGGGAAGGCTCTTGCAGCCTGTTCTAGCATTAGCCAGGAAGAAGCCGTCTTTATATTAATCAGGTCCTCTAAGGATGTTGACAAGGATAATAATTCCTTCCCAGTGTGCTAATAGAACTCTCAATTGTTTCATTGCAAAACAAGACAGGAAAAAAAAGGCTTTGGGGAAGAATACACATTTTTAATAGAAGCTATAATTCTGTGTGAAGGGTTATCTGAATAGCTTGCACAAGAAATGAAATTATAACACTTATCCCCCTGATATGGCCATTGAGGGAATGAAGCCAAAGTCTTATCACCCTTTGCAGTAGAGGCTTGTAGGGAGTTGGTTAAGACTGTGTGGCTTCTGTCCATGGACTTGTGCTTTGCTTTAACAAAGCAGAACACTGGTGCTGTTACCCTTTGCTTCGTCTGATAGCACAGATTCATGAGCAATAAGTGGTACCATAGCACCGAATTCATCCAAGGTCAATGTTCTTTAAAACAAATAGTAAGCACAAAGCAGAAAAGAACCGAGTGGGTAACTGTACCTGTGTGGGGTACTGATGATCACAGTTATCATTTACCATTTACCAGACATCATCCTACTCAGTGAGATGTGTAAGACCACACCCTGGCTTAGTTTAATGGCTCAGAAATGTCTACCTTGCTGCAGGGTCCCTCTGCAGAACCCCTCCCCCAAGAATTGAGCCAGCCACCCACAACTGGCCCTGGATGAGGAGCATAAGTGAGCCTGCTCGCCACCCAGCCTCCAGGTACAGGAGACAATCAGCAGGGAGTCCAGTCAAGCAGCTTGCAATTTATAAAGCAAAAACCCACGAATTCCAGAAGAAGCAGAAGAGGAATTAGTCAATCACATCAGCTGTCACGGCTGCATGAGCTGAAACTCCTATCTTCCCTAATGGAGATCACGAGGGCATCGGGCATTTTACGTCATCTTACCCCATCTTTAACTTCGATCATCTTTTTTGTAAATAAGTTACATCTCCTCCCTGCTTGCTCCCCATCTTGGCTGGAAATATTTTTCGCTGGCTTTGTAACATCACTGTTTTTTGTTTGTTTGTTTGTTTTTTATTTCTTGCGTTTTTCTAGCTGTCACGCTTTAGGCGCAGCTGTTACACTTTTGGCGCCAACTGTGCCTTTTTCTAACTGTCACTGTTTTTAGTGCTAATTTGGCCACTCCAGCCTCCTATATGCTTGATTCGGCCCACACCTTGCCTCGGTATATATTTCCCCATCCCCCAGTAGATTAACAGAAACCTAAGAAGAACTGAGATCTTTTTAGTCCTCCAGAGAGCAGCTGCACTTCATGGCTAAAGAAGACCTTTTGTGTTCATACCTACTACCCAGTCTTCTAAGAGCAGCATACAATCCCCAATCAATTTTGAAACACATTTAGACACAGAAGATAGACAATTAATGTATCTCGGCTTTCCAGAGAGTTGAGTTCAAGCAAGTAGCCCCCAAGGCCCAGAATAATGGTTGCTATTTTTATCATCATTGAGGAGAGAAAAGACCATAAAATAGCCCTTGAACCAACCCTGCTTTGGACACTGACTTTCTCACCCAGGTAAGAGACATTTGCAATTAGTGTACAGAATCTCAGCCTCTTACGAGAGTAAGTACCCACAGAGAAAGTCTGATCCAATGTTCTCATTTTACAGACGAGAAGACTGAGGCCAGAGTCCTACAGGTGATGTACCACTTAAGTCCACACCATAGCTAAGGGCTCAGCCAGCTGACTCTTCCAGCATTGCAATAATTTCTCCTTCTGGATTAGAAAGAAGCATGATATTATATTTCAGCCTAGCTCTCACTTTAAACTTAAAATATAAACCTATTTTATATTTTAGTTAACAATTTGGAAGAGTCTAAGCAAAACAGGGCTTAGGAGAAGACAGAAAAGTATGGAGAAAGAGGCTTGCCAGGTTCATGGGGAAGAAAGATTGTGAGCTCTTGGGGGCCTTCCTCTCCAGTGCTGAGAATCCCTCTTTCATATTGAGAGGATTTGTTTCATCACTCCTTAGATCTGGGGGTGCATATTCTCTGCTTCTTCTCTACTCTATTGCTGAATAGAGAGAGTGTGGCTGTACCCACGCTCTTATCTCTTCTTGTTGATACCCTAGTTTAGGTTAAAGAGCAAGAAGAAAGCAGCTATTATGAAGCAAAAATGTTGGCATGACTCTTTGAATTTAATAAATAACTATGATATCTGGAATCATAGCAATAAATGTTTATGCAAAATTAAACATGTGTATACAGAACTTGTAATGCTGGCGTCTCTACTACATAGCAAGGTTAGAAACTAGTGAAGCACGTATGCTATTTGGAGTCCTGGAGTAATGAGACTGGTGGAGTAGTCTCCAATTAAGAAGTGGTCAGTGATGTGAGTACCTGGTAGAAGAGGAATGCATGTCAAAAATAATTGCAATCTCACTTTCTGCTCAGGGTACCACCTACTCTTGAACAGGACATTTCAAAGGAGAAGGGACTATCACAGCCACAGACTCTCATGTTGGTCAGCCTGATTTTTGTATGACTTGACTTTCTAAGCAGCTCAAATGATCGTATTATCCATAGGATATTAGGGTACACAAGCACACCACACCTGCACTACAAGCCACAAACAGATCCCTGAGTATCTGCAGAAAAGTCTACATCATAGTATACTTGGGAGCTGGGATACAACAGGATGGCACCATTGTGGTTGCCATTGCCTCCTCTTCCCTAGAGACACTTTTTTGTTGTTGTTTTTTCAAGACAGGGTTTCTCTGTACCTTTGGTGCCTGTCCCGGAACTAGCTCTTATAGACCAGGTTGGCCTCGAACTCCCAGAGATCTGCCTGCCTCTGCCTCCCGAGTGCTGGGATTAAAGGCGTGAGCCACCACCGCCCAGCCTAGGGACACGTTTATATGGACCAGAGGGAAGGATGCTTCTCTGTGCTGGAACACTGGCAGTTGTCAGCACTTGGGATCTTTGTGGGGAAGCAAAAAGTTCTTGCCGTTGCTCTGTTGCGTTGCTTTGTGACTGTAAATCAAGCTCCTTATTAATGAACCACACACGCAGATGTCCAAGGTCTCTGCACACCCTGATATTAACCGGGCCATCATACATTTTAGAGGAGAGCTCTGGGAGCCTGTTGGCCTGAATTCAGTCTGACTTGATTTAGAAAGCATCTCAGACTAATTGCTTTGTCCCCAGGATTTTAGGGCAGGCTAGCACACCACCCCTGCAATACAAGCCACAAATAGGCCACTGAATATCTGCAGAAACGTCTACAGGATTCTTCATGAGAGAAGAGATATCAACAAGCGAGACACCTGAGGTCCTTTGCTTGCCAGACAAGGCATCCACAGAAGCTGTTTGAGCCAGTCCCTTTCTGTGCTGTGTGTACTAAGTCATACTGCAGCATGTGCAATTCTTTCATTCTTCTGAGGTGATTCTGTGTGGACTCGATACAAGTTAGCCCTAAGGATGTTTTGTTCAATAAATTTTATTTAAAAATATGTCCTTCCATGATAACATACTATTATTTTGACAAAGCAGGGAGATACAAAAGTTTAATCCAAGCTTTTTGGCATGTTTTTCTTCCTAAGAGAAACTGAAATGTAGCATCCTTTTGTACAAAATGGTCTTTCATAATTGATTCTGTGATGCACTTTTGGCATGGGAATCATCATTAATAGAGTTAATATAGCTCATACAATTTCAAAGCAAAGAATGTACAGGTGAGTGATGTGGGAGTGATTTCTTATTAAAAAAGAAACTGCCTAAGCCCCTTGATAGGCCAACCCTTAGGTGGGTGGAGTAAACAGAAGAGAATGCTGGGAAAAAGAAGCTGAGTCAAGGAGTCGCCATGGTTCTCCCACTCCAGACAGATGCAGGTTAAGATCCTCCCTGGTAAGCTACCTTGTGGGCTACACAGAATATTAGAAATGGGTTAGAACAATATGTAAGAGCTAGCCAATAAGAGGCTGGAACTAATGGGTCAGGCAGTGTTTAAATGAATACAGTTTGTGTGTTGTTATTTCGGGCATAAGCTAGCCATGTGGGTGGCCGGGTGCCGGGGACGCAGCACCGCTGCTCCTTCAACAGGTGAGGCCTACATCTAAAAATCAATAATCTCATATTATACCAGAGAATGAGTGAAAAAGAAGACATACCTCCATTCAGTCAAGTGGGTGGACCTGCACCAAGGCAAACTGCCTACAACCTCACCCATTCAGTCAGTTGAATAACCATGTACACTGTTAGACCCGTCATAGGTCCATAATAGCCATGACACTTTTCTTATAGATGTTATCACTTATCACGACCAACAATAATCCTGTGGGAAGCACCTGAAATAAGCAAGTTGATCTTTTAAAGAAAACCACAGAGCAGACGTAGAACTGCAAAGTGGAACTATGATGGAGACACAGGCATAATCCTCAGCAGAAGAGAAAGGGATAGTGAATTCAGATCCATGCCAGTAAAATGGATAAAGGAGGAGGCCCTGGAAATTAGGCAGGCGTTTTCCTTGCAGAAATGCATAGCTCAGCCCGCTAAAGTGCTTGACAAATGAATGACCACTACTGCCTTCCCAAGACAGAGCCTTTCTGGGCCCTTGCCTCATGAATTCAAAGATTGAAATTAATAGATCACAGAGGATGAATTTTACACTGAATTTATTACAGGATTATATGTAGGAGTCAGACAAAAAAAAAAGGCAGGCAAAGTTTCTGTACAGCAAGGATGAGTCCAGGCAATGTGTTTCTGTCAAACCAACTGTCTCGGGGTTTTCATAGGATTTATGGTAGAAACTGGGATGTTGCATAGGAAGATGAGTTGACTGGTCCAGTCAGTGTTCCCACAATGTGTCCAGGTACCTTCAGTTTTACTTTCTCAGGTTTAGCTTCAAGACAGGAATGGCAATCAAGACTGTGTAAAAGGAGAAAAAGATAACAGGAAACCAGAGCAAAAGCAGAGACCTGTTCTAGCATCTTTGGCCTCCAACAAAATCAAGGGCATTTCCACCTTTGGGGTGAGAATGATGGTCCCTATCTCAATTGCCCAAGCAGTTTATATCTCCCATTCTCATCATAAATAGTGTTTTAGGGTCACACAATTCCACAGCTTATCATTATCAAAAATAAATATTTTCCTTAGGCTCACACAATTTGTTGTTGGAAAGAAATATGGATCATTTAGTCCTATCTAGTCCCCTTAGAGTTAAGATATTCATATGGTTCCTTGCTGAGTAACTAGGTAGCAATGAAGCCCAGAGTAGACACCAGCACTCATAAGAAGAAGATAAATTTGCATTTCAACCTGCCAACCTCAATGCTGCATACATCCATACATCTCTCCGTTGCATGGTGCTTCATTTAATCTGATAGTCTGCTACCCCACCTGTACCCCTCCCACATAAATAATGCTCATTATTCTTTTGTAGGTTTTCATCTCTGCAAGGGTAATAATGATGGCTTTCTAATCTAGCCTTTCAAAGATATAAGGCTGTTAGCACAATTAATAAAAACCCAGAGACAGAAATTAGGGTTCAGCCTGAAGGTTAGAAAAGCAAAACAGCCAGTAACTGGCTCTTATCTCTACCTCAGTCAGAAATGGTGATCCTGCCTCCAGAAATCTCAGAATGAAACCGTTTCTAAGATCTGTCTCCTCCTGTCTTGAATTCCTCTCTAGGGCTGAGATTAAAGGTGTGCAGTACTACCGTCCAGTTTCTATGGAAAAGTAGTGTGGCTACTGGGATTAAAAGTATGTGTCACCAGTGACTGATCTGTAAGGCTGATCAGCATGGCTATTTTACTCTCTGAACTTCAGGTAAGCTCTATTTATTAAAAAAAAAAAAACAAACAAATGAAATATCACTACATAAGACTGTAGTGGTTTAAATAAGAATGTATTCCATGGGTTCATATATTTGAATCCTTAGTAGGGACTTGGTAGAACTGTTTGGGAAGGATTAGAAGGTGTGGTCCTTCTGGAAGAGGTGGTTCACTATGGGTGGGCTTTAAAGTTTCAAAATGTCATTTCCAAATCTCTCTCTCTCTCTCTCTCTCTCTCTCTCTCTCTCTCTCTCTCTCTCTCTCCTACTTGAGATAAGAATGTAAACTCTCAGATACTGTTCCAGGGCTGCTGTTGGCATGCTCCTTGACATAACTGCAATGGGCTCTAAGCCTCTGGAACCATAGCCCCCAAATTAAATGACTTCTGTAGTGGCCTTAGTCAACGTGCCTTACCACAACAATACAAAGTAACTAATACTATGGTATTCACTGGGGACTGCAAAAGCAGAAGGATTTATGGAATAGATATACAGGTTTACTATCATCTTAGGATCTGGTTTTATTAGCTTGACAAATTTGAGGTGTTTTCTTCTACTCATTTAGTTTCTATCTTCCTTAGTACTCTCATGTCTTTCTTGAGGGCCAGCTTCAAGAGTATTCTATTATAGCATAAAAAAGAGTATTAAAATGTTCTAAGTCTTCTGCTTTCATCCATGTCTTCCCCATAGTGTCCCATTCCTGATATACCCCCCTGAGGCAGACACACACACAGAGAAAGAGAGAGAGAGAGGAGAGGAATAGGGAGGGAGGGAGAAGGAGACTTTAGTGCATGTAGTATTGTGTTGATATTTTAAAAGTCACTGCATGTACACCAGTGTTAGTGTACCATAGCTTAAGTCCAAATAGAATTCGATGCTTCCCCAAATGATGTTGCTACCTAGACTCTTATACTTTTATACTTTTCTCTGGGAGAAGCTTCTACATGTAACTGAAACAGTCTTGAAATTTGGAGTAACAATTTGATCCAGGTAACTTTTTAGGAAAAGTTTTAGGGGAAGACCTGAAGTAAAGATAGTCAAGCTCTCTGAAATAAAACTTTAAGGAGCTGATTGATTGACTTAAGCAATTAATTGAATTAACTAGTTAATTGATTAAAATTCTTTTTCATTTAATGACTAAATTGTGTAGCTTTGGCTATTTGAGGAGCACCTGAAAGTAGGATCAGGATCTAGCCTGTGGGAACCCATTTTCTGTGGTGGAATGCTATGCTCAGTCTTAATGCAGGTGGAAAGTACTTGGTCCTCTCTCATCTTCATAGGCCAGGTTTTATTTTACATTCCAACCACAGTTATCCCTCCCAGTGCTTCTCCTGCACTCCATCGCCTCACTCAAGTCCACCCTCTATTCATTCTGCCCAAAGGGTAAGACCTCCCATAGGGAGACAAGTCAGCCAAACCTGACAATTGTCTCCCACATGCCATGCAGATCCAGCAACCTAGCAGAGAATATCAGGAAGGTCTCTAAAGACCTAGTGAATCTAATGATTCCTTTTGTCTAGAAAAGTGTTAAATGTAAGATACACAAAGAGGAACACTTGATCCAGGTGTTAAAGAAAAAGTAAGCAAAGCAGTGAAATCACAAACTTACTTTGTCTCCTTGTTGTGATGATGAGCAATGATAGATTCAATATGGACTCATGTAAGAGCCCCCTTAAAGAAACAATACCTATTATCTCATTTTTAAAAGTTTAATCTGTGGTGAAGAAGGTTGCCATGACGTGGGGAGGGGGTGAGTCATGGCCTATTTAGTGAGCTTCCTGTCAGTCTGGACTATAGGGTGAGACCCTGTTTCAAATCTTAAATCAGATAAGGGAAAGAGAGTCAATGGGTGAGTGATGGAGGGAGGGAGAGAAGGAGGGAGAGACAGAGAGAGAGCATAAAGAGAGTAGTAGAGCATATGAAAATTTTTAAATGATAAAATACTGTAAAAGAGAGTGCATAGACATTCACATGGCAATTGATTAAACTCCAGAATAAAAATAACTCAAAAAATCTAATGATAAGAGAACAGATAATCCAGTCAATAAATGGACCCATGAGTAGAACTAATGGTTTCCAAAAGAAGTGCAAATGTCTAACAAACACACATGAAACTGTTTACCATCCTTAGTCATGAAGGAAAGTCGAATTAAGCTTCATTGAAGATCAAGAGGATGGCACAGCAGATGCAGGTACTTGCTATCAAACCCAGTGACCTGACTTCAAACCACTGAACCCACATATCAAAGAAGAGAACCACTCCTGCCTGCTCTGCTGTGACTGACTCACAGAAGCTTGGCACACATGCACACACAGCATGTGCAATAAAGAACAAATAAATAAAAAGCTCAAAAACCTATATCGGAATTGATAGCACAATGGCAGTTAATAAAATGAACAGCAACCAATGTTGGTGGAGTGAATGGTGGAGAGTCAAACAATTGCTCATCACATAAGGCATAGACAATGGAAGGGGATAGAAAAGAAACTTCTGCACTCTTGATGGGAAGATGAATTGGTGGAGACACCATAAAAATCAGCATAGAGGTTACAAGAAAGCTTAAAATAGACCTTTCATGTCATTCAGATATAACAGTCCTGGGCACAAACCCAGATACGTTGGAATCAGAATATGCACATGGATGTATAACAGTGATGCATGCCATATTTTCACAGACTTACTCATACTGGCCAAATTATGGAATCAACCTAGGTGAATAAAGAACCTGGGGTCTACTTATACAACAAGGCACTAGTCAACCATAAGAAAAGACTAAAATTATACTATTTGTGGGGAAATGGGTGAAATTCGTAATATTAAAAAAAATCCAGATTCCGAAAGATAAATATCACATTTTCTTTCACGTGTGCTTTTATATTTAGAGAAGAGATGGCAGGATGAGGAAGAACTAACAGAGAGTAGGAAACAGGATGAGAAACAACAGGACAGAGGAGATGGAGAGAAGATAATAGAGGGAGGGGCCAGTTAGTTATCTGATTTTATGACAAAATACCATACCGGAAGAAAGCCACTCAAGGGAGAAAAGGTCTGTTCTGGCTCGGTTTTGGAAAGCCTTCAGTCTGTCATGACTGGCAGCTGTAGTGCCGGAAGTGAATGAGGTAGTGGCAGTAAGAGCTAGAAACTGTTACCCCTTGTATTTTACCTGGTCAGGAAGAGAAGATTGCAATCAGAAACTGGAAGTGGGCATACCCTTTAATCCTCCAATCAATACCCACCTCCAGGTCAGTGACCTCTATCTTCTAGGACCTAGTCTTAGCGTTGCTGGTTTCCCCAAATTGGCTGTCCCAAGTAGAACGCATGAGCCTCACTTTCAAACCATAACAAGGGGTATGATTAACGTACATTATATTCAAGTATGAAACTAGCATAATGAAACCCATTGTTCTGTATAATTAATATATGTTAATAAAAAAAGAAAGGGCATAGTGTGTGTCAGAAAGATAAACGATCAACAAATGGTTGCAAATAAAACAACAGCTCATTACTTTCTTGAAATTATTAAATGAGAAAATATTTCATGTGCATCAGACGTAGCAGACATTTCCACTCATAAAAAAGTGCAGCCTTTTTCCATACAACTTTAGAAAATGCAGAGACTTACTTTAAATGTCTAAGTAGATCTGAGCATGCTGGTCTTCAATTGGGCATGTACTCAAGAAATGTTTAGTGAGCATATGCTCTGTCCACAGCTTGGATCAGAGGATATATAATAAGACTCCCTAGCAAATGGGTGTGCCTGCTATGGCTTTTGGAAAAACTAGCAATAAATAAAAGATATTTAAGTGTAGTGAGTGATGTTAAAGGGCTTAATGGTAACCCGCATGGCTAGCAGTAGTCTTGAAAATACCAGCAGATCAAAAGTATTGTCTCCTCTCTAAGAGACCAATGAGAAGAACATATAATACCTGGAAATACCAAACCACCTTCTACAACTGTGAAGTAAGTGAAGAAAGCCTACTGTGTCTGTGGGCACTGAGGAGACAGGGAAAGAGAAGGGACCATAACTGGCTAGCAAAAGTTAAAGGCTGCGTGGGGAGGATAATTTAGCAGGAAAAGACATTTGTTGCTCAAGCTTGGTGACTTCATTTCTAACCCTAGAGCTCACATAAAGGTAGAAGGAGAGATCTGTCTCCACAACATTGTCCTCTGAGCACATGTACACTGTAGCATGCACATATAAACATACATGCAAGCATGCACATGTGAACACACGCACACACACACAAATAAAGAGATTTTTTTAAGCAAAAGTGATAGCTCTCCTCATCAAGCAAACCTTAGCTTCCTTCTGGCTCTATCTGGCATAAGGAGGGTCTGAGGTAGCAGCATCTTGTGCATTTTAGTTCTCATTTTTTACCTCTCTTTCTAGCTGAGACGGAAATAAGAATATTAGCTGCATTCATCTGCCCATTCATCTAAACGCTCGCATTATCAAGTATGCTGTATATGAAAGAAAGCTTTATAATGTATAGTACTCTATTTTCATCCACTTCCATAAATAAGTTCTGAAAACTGTATCCAGTCACCAAATAATACTACAGAGCATCTGTTAAAGGCACTGGATGTCTAAAGGGCCATGATAATTTGGCCGAGAAAGATGAAAATCAGAAATAATATTTGTCACAGTAGCCACAGCAGAGAAGTGTGCTTGTGAGACACAGTGCAAAACAAGCTGTATAAGGCAATTTTCCTCCAATATGAAAATATCCAAGAAGACAATAAAATAGCCATTTGAATGGTGATCTCATGCTGGCTGGGGAGTATAGGCGACCATCTCTCAGCTCTTGAGAAGGTGATTGGCTTAGATTGCATTAAGAATCTTAGATTAATATGCATGCAGAAAAGTAATTGAATTGATTATTGACTATTCAGATTATATTAGATGAATAAATGTAGTGATGGAAAAAGGAGGTACAGTGTGCAGAAGAATTGAAGTAGTATTTAAGAAGATGTTTATAGAGTGTCAAAAATAGACGTGATCACAGAAGAAGGGAGGTGCTGGGGGAGAGTAGGAAGCACATTCCAGGAGGGATGGAAGAAGGGGAAAGACAGTCTACTAACCCATCTCCCTTTACAGCCAGGACAATGCATGTGTGCTTTCTAGTCACTGGTGAACAAACTGAGCAGACAACCTTACTCTTTACCTTCGTTCTCTAGAACATCAGACATCCAACCAGATGGTTCATACAGGAGGAGACTAGATTCAAAACTGGTGCAACTCTTTGTCAAGATAAAACTCTTTGTCACCATAAAATTCAAAGAAAAGAGGGCTATCAACTTGAGGAATGGGGCATGAGAAGGGTTTGAGTAAGGGTAGCTGAGAGGAAACAAAGGGAGAGGAAAGAAGTGCTGTGGGACACTGGTCTTGTACTTTATAAAGATTTGTCATTTTTATTGTAATAAAACACTGATTGGCCAGTAGCCAGGCAGGAAGGATAGGCAGGTAACCAGGCAGGAAATGGAGGTGGGGCGCCTAGAACAGGAGAATTCTGGGAAGAGGAAAGCTCAGTCTACAGTCTTGAATCAGTCTCAGAGGAAGCAAGATGAGAATGCCTCACTGATAAAGGTACTGATAAATGTAACTAACACAGATAAGAATTATGGGCTAATTTAAGAAGTAAGAATTAGTTAATAAGAAGCCTGAGCTAATAGGCCAACCAGTTTTTGATTAATGTAGACCTCTGTGTGTTTCTCTGGGACTGAAAGGGTGTGGGATTAGGCAGGACAGAAATCTCTGTCAACAGGGAAGTGATGTACTTACATCTTGCTTTAAAACATTAAAATTAAAAACTCATAGGTTCTAAAAATTACGCTTTATGTCCTTATGTTGTTTAAGTTCATCTCCTCTCACATTTCCCTTTCTTTCTCTATGTCCACTCATTATTGTTGTGAGGTTGTGAATCAGCTACATCCACCGAAGGTCTCCTCTGACCCAGCTCAGGGGTGGACCTTGGAATACAGAGACAAGTAAGACAACACCTTGGTCACTAAGAAGCCTTTAATATAGCAACAGACACAGAACAGGCCAACGAACAACTTCAACAACGTTTGACACACAGGATAAGTTCTACCTTTTTACCCAATACCTGACGGAGGCCTTCTGGGTAGAACACTAAAAGGAACGAGGAGGCAAAATGTGGGTGACAAAGGTTCTATTCCACCAGGACAGAGCTGTGTGACAAAGCATGGTTCACATGAAACCAGGAAGCAGAATGTGGCAGGCTTGAACATCATACTGAACAGGGAACAGTGAAGTGCTCTCTGAGTGTTATCATCATGAACATCCATAACTCTGTTCAGGCACTGACTCACGGGCACACAGAGAATGAACATTCGCTGGCGTCAGGAGTCATGGTAGGTGAGATCTACACAGGCACAGAGCTACACCCAGTGCTCCATATTCCTGATCCATCAGAGCAACAAGAGGACTGTGTGATGGATTTGGAGGTGCGATGCCCCACCCCAAATATATTCTGCAATGTCTTCATCTAATCCTTTAGTTGTATTCCAATGCATTATTGTTTTTCAGGATACACTGGGAGTCTGTTAATTGCATTTTTCATCTTTGTGGTGCTTAAAAACCAATATGGACATCTTTCCATTAATATTCAGAAGTGCATCTTTCAAATAACTCAGATGTCTGCATTGACATTCATTTTATTCTTAAATTTGTTGAGAAATGTAGAAGAGGGTTTTAAAAAAATCCATGTAGCTTTTAAAACTTTGAATAAAATTCTATTTTCTCTATTTATTCTAGCAAGACATTGGAAATGAACGTGGAAAAAAATATCATTCCTCTTCAGTGTGTGCTCTTCTAAAAGTCAAATTAAAATGCAGAAACAAAAATAAATGAAATTAAGCTATAACCTTAACATAAAAACTTACAAGAATACAAAGGGTTTATCTCTACAATTTAATTCAGCATTTCTTAAGGAAGAAGGCTTTTCCAGATAAGCCAGTCTTCACGAACAGTTTCTTCAGAGGAATGAGAGCTGGTTGAAACAAATAAAACAGTAATAACATGACTAGGGTAAACAAGAAGCAGGGAAAATGGTGGCAAAAATAAGGGAAATAGTGAAGAATAAATAATGGAAACACTGAGGAAGCAATGTTTGCGGATTGAATACCGCAGCAAGGAAATTAAACTCCGAGTGAGAGAAGAAATAAGCAAGACCAGGGTTCTCTCTCCAGTGAGGAGTAATTATCTGCTATAGGTCATAAAACTTTATAGACTAATAACCTCTGACCTTTGACCTCATGATTCATTTTCTCTGAGCAGAGTGGCAGGCCCTCTCCTTTTGAGGAAAAAGAAAGAAGCAAGATGGCTTCTCTCAGTCATCAGGCAATGAGGTGTCTCTGGGTCTCAATTTGTCTGCAGCCTTACTGCTCTGATCCAAGTCAGAAGTTATAGACAAACATAGAGTTAACAGACATACAAAAGAGTGTGTTGTGTGTATATTGTGCGTGTTGTGTGTGTTGTATGTATTTACTGTGTGTTGTGTGTGTGTATTTTATGTGTGTTGTGTAGTGTGTGTGTATTTTGTGTGTGGTGTGTGTATTTCATATGTGTGCAGTGTGTGTCATGTGTGTGTTGTGTGTGTATTCTGTGTGTTGTGTGTGCGTTGTGTATGAATTCTGCGTATATTGTATGTGTGTTGTATATGTGTTGTCTGTGTATTTCATGTGTGCTGTATATGTTGTGTGAATTGTGTGTGTGTTGTGTACGTGTTGTGTGTGTGTTTCAAGTGTGGGGTGTGTGTTTCTATCTATGAATTATTTCTTCTGAACCACATGTAATATGACCCTTTCCAGCTCAATTAGCCGACTATAGCGGTTAAGAGTCAGCAGAGCCCGTGTGTAACCGGGCAGTGCTGATCTTCATTTACTGCCCGCACCACCACTAACACAAAAATTACTAAGAGGGAAGGAAGAAGGCGAGTTCTTTCATTTGCCTTGAGCTTTTCTTCTTGGCAAGAGACTCCCATTGGTAAATGGGCACATTTCCACACACAGGCCATCAAAAAGATATTTGCTGAAAAGCAATGAAACACAGGACATACACCCTCTTTGATGCTCCCTGAAGCATCAGCGAGACTGACTGGAGTCTGGGAGGGAAGCCGAGGTAAATAGTTCCTTTTAGGACAGTAGGCCCGCTGCCTGGCCAGAGCTGGCACTGACTTTGGAGGGCAGAGGAGACTGAGTCATTGCCCTTCATCCAGCTGACTTGTTGAAAGGGTGCAAGAAGTTCCCAGGGGTTTCATGCTGTTTGGAGGCAGGCTTCATTCCGAATGGATGGGAAAGAAGATGGGGAAGGGAATTTTGTTGCTAAGCCTCCCGGTGACTTGCCAAAATTTTGCCTGTTTCTTTGTGAGTCCAGTAACCACCCCAGCTGGGCTGCCCATTAAACAGGAAAGGGATGAATATGCCTGGTCCTTTTTCAGCTTTCAAATGTGCCCTGGTGAGGGTAAACACGGCTATGTTTGTTCTCCAAGGGGAACAAGTCAGGCATGACGTTCTTTTTGTTCAGATCAAGATCAACCCCTATCATTCTGAAGACCCAGAGAGGTTGGCAGCTTATTCTGGAAAGCCCACCTGGAAAGGACAGAGCTCTCCAAAGTAGCCCAGTGGTTGCCTGAAACCCCTGGGAAACAAAGACACAGCTGATAGCTGGGAGAGGCCTCCTTACTGAGTGTATGGTTCTGGGAGAAAGCCTCACACAGGAAGGAGAACAAGCTACTAACCCCACAGTGCTTCAAATGCTACGGGAATGTAAAAGAGAAACCATGACTGATGTATTAGTGTCTGTTTCCTGTGCAAGTATATGCAGAGAAAGCAGGGAAGCAGAGCCAAGTGCCTCTGTGTTACAGGGAGAAACTGGGTGTCTGAGTTGGTGCATACTGTGAGGTGTGTGTGTGTGTGTGTAAGTGTGCACGAACATGTGCACTAAGCATCTTAGCTCCATTTCCTGTCATTCAGCTGCATACTGGGCATTTCTGATTCCAGTTACTATATCTTGTTCCCTGCCTCTATCTCTTGACACCTGGGCAATTTTCTGCTGCTCTTAAAAGAAGGTGATGATTAGTGCCGAGATGGATTGATAACGAAGAAGTGAGTAAGCCATCTATCACTTGTCATCTATCACCAATAAATTTATCAAAAGGAAAGCAATGTTCTTCGTCAGAGTCACAGGATCACAATCGGGAGCAAAACCTGACCAGTGACGTGACACTACCGAGAACTCTGAGAGAGAGAACAAGAGAGAAGAGACGGTACTTTAGCAAAGCTGGGAAGGCCTGATGGACTATGATGATCTAGAAACATGAGGATTGCCACATAAGAACGGGGGTGTTCAGAGGGTCCCCCCATTAGCAGACCAACACCAAGGACATTGTTAATGCTTGGAGATAGAGCTGTTGGGTTGATGCATCACATTCTCAAAAACATAGTAAGAGTTAACCGCAAACAGCTAGATTAGGACATGAAGTAAATGAAGTCCTTAACTCTTAGATTATACGGTTTTTAACTAAATAGAGTCTTTGAGAGTTCTTAAGAAGGAAATGATACAATTAAAACTGTACATTTCAGAGATTAATAAGGGGCCATATTAGCATGATATTAGCAACCAACTCATGAGAGTCAGTATCTTCATCATCTAGTTAAATTCTAACAAGTTTTTCTGCTTTTGGGTTATAGCAGAAGGAGTAATAAAAGAAGGAAATGATCGGGGACTTTGTGAAAGCAGAATCCACAGATTTGACAGTTCATTGGATATGCCTGGCAGAGGAGAGAGAAGAGTCAGAAAGGATGCCAGGGTTTGGAGCCCCAGGGATTGGAACAATAGTGTTGCCATGGAGAGACAAGAAAGTCTGGAGACTTGGAGGAAGTTGAGCTTAGTTTGCAGTGTATTGAAATGAAGGTACTAGCTGGAAACAATTAGGAAAACTCAGCATGCGGCTGAGTTACAGGAAATAGGACAAGGCTGAGACTTAGAGTGGGAGGCATTTATTCAGCGAGTCGTTATGGAAAACCTCTTCTGTACCAAGCACTGCATCAGGTACAAGAGTCACAAGACAAGTCATAAGACAAGGCATGCAGCTTCCGCTTTAGAGGCTGGCAACACTGGGAGAAATAGGCAGGTGAATTTACCAGCCCTCAAAAGCTGATAGCTCAGGAAAAGGAAGGCAGGCAGACTATATGACGTTGGGAAAAATACAAACATCACTCACTGCATGGTCAGGAAAAAGTCCTAGCAAAAACTGACCTGTAAGTGTTAAGCGTTGGGAGATGAGACGGCGAATGCAAAGAGTTTCCATGCACCATTGAGAGCAGCAAGACTTAGCAGGAAACACAGCTGGGGAGTTCTAAGAAAGGGGGCTGGATGATAAGACCAAGTATTCTTAGTCTCGGGGACTTTCTGAGTTGGGGCTGCATTTAGAGTATCACAGAGGCAGCTGGTTGGTTTTAAGCTGAGAACTTTTTGATACGAATGTTTTAGAAATTTCTCTTAGCAGCAATGAGGGAATAGAGAAGAAATAACAGAGGCAATGAGATCTGGACTGAGAAATGTGAAAGGACCCAGCAAGTAGAGTGGGGGCATCCCTAAGTACCTTAACTAAGACAGAGAGTCGGGTAGGAGAATCAAGATCAGATCATTGCCACACATGTGGAGCAAACACAAAACCGTGTGTGTGTGGGGGGGGGTCCTCATCCGCACATGTAGTTTAGCCAAATTTGGTGACTAACAGAAAGAAGGCAGTTTTGTGATGCTAAATTTGTGATTATACTAAGGATGGTATCCAGCAGGCAGTTAAATATGTATTGATTGTGTGTGAAAGAATTCAAATATAGGGATATAAATTTTGGAGTGATTATCTTACAAATGATAACTGGACCTTCAGAAAAGGGTGTGACAATAAAGAGCCAGGATCTATCCCGAAGAATATCGCTATTTTAAGAACAGAAAAAGAAAGGACGATAATGAACAATGGGGAGTTTATCACAGAAGTGGGAAGATGTCTGCATTCCAGAATACAACCTACCCCTGGACTCAGCAATACCACTCTTGGGAATATACCCAAGAGATGTCCTAGCATATGACAAAAGCATTTGTTCAACTATGTTCATAGCAGTATTATTTGTAATAGCCAGAACCTGGAAACAACCTAGATGCCCTTCAATGGAAGAATGGATGAAGAAAGTGTGGAATATATACACATTAGAGTACTATGCTGCGGTAAAAAACAATGACTT
>NW_026067902.1:15618645-15725608 GCF_014885135.2 Alexandromys fortis
ACCTTGGACTTTCCACAGGGCAGGGAACCATGACTGCTCTTCGGATTGGAGAGGGAGGGGGAGAGGAGTGGGAGGAGGGGGAAAAGAGTGGGGGAGGGGGAGAAGAGTGGGGGGAGGGGGAGGGAAATGGGAAGCTGGGAGGCGGCAGAAACTTTTTTTTTATATTCTCAATAAAAAAAAACAGAATACAAGATAGGATGACACATGGGGCTGGTTGCAGTGAACACTGCTAGGGGTCAACAGGGAGTCTCTATTGTCCACAACGCAAAAGTCATTAATGTCTTTGGTGAAAGCTGCTCTTGCAGAAGGTATGAACACAAGCAAAGCACAGTGGGTTGTGGAGTTAGATTCTAAAATATTAAGTGTGAGGGAACAAGATAGCAGAACTAGCCTGCTGGTCTATAGGGAAGCAGGGGTGGAAACAGGATGGGGGGGAAGGCTGAAGAGACAGCAAGCAGATGATAGAGAGTAACGTGGAGGAGAGGTGTGGAGACCACACATCCCACACATTTGTTGGGATGTACAGGGTTAGGAAAAGTATAGATGGACCTGCTGGACATGGGCAGGCAAAGTTATTGAAAAGGCAGAAAAAATGGAAAACACAGAGGAGAAATCTAGAGAAAGGGGCGCTAGGCAGTTGTGTTGAGTAGAGTAGGTGGGAACTCTGGTTCTGAAGAGAATGTTTCTGTCCCCTTGTCCATGCTTCACAAAGAAAAAAAAAACAAACAACGCACATGCGAGGGTCAAGGCCATGCTGCTTCCCCAGTACTGTGCCTTGGGATAGGTAGGATGTGTTAGATTCAGGCCTAGAAAGCTTAGGTATGCTGGTCCAGCCAGAAAGGCATCAGCAAGCATGTTTCTGAGAAGGTCTAAGATCCAGGACTTGGAATCACTTAGTTTGAGTGAGCAATGTCAGCTTAAATGAAACACATTCTTTTGGTTTGGTCATGATTATGGCAGTGGGAATGGGAGACACGGAAATGTGACAAAGGATTTAAGGGACGTTCAGACTGGGTGGGAAGAAGGAAGGAGATCCCTGCAGTTCAGAGTCCTGCCAGGCACCCACACACTAGCCCCCAATCCTGTTCCCATCAGGTTCTGCCCGCTCCATCCCCCTGCTTTCGCTGATTTTTATTGTGAAGTACCCAATTGGTTAACACAATCATATTCACAAAGTATCTTTACCGGCACCATAGCAGGAACAACTCGCTAACAGGCCCAACTTGTGGGCTTATGTTCTGTTGAGCCCCCGAGAGTGTAGTGGGGAGTGGGTATATTGCTGAACATCACGGAGGGGCAGCCAGGAAGTTGCTTAGCCTCTGACTGGACTCACTGTGGAGTAACTGGAGAACTTCAATACGGAAGACCCATGGAAGTATCATTTGAGTTTACTTTCTTGAAGCTAGAGAGGGGAGAAATATAATGAATTCCAATTATCTCTTTGCCTCTCACGATTACTCCAGGAGTAGGACACTCAGTGCCCTGGTTTTCAGAACCTCTCAGTCACTGAATGCTAAGGAGATGCTAGGAAAGCAATTCCAATATGTGCAAATGGAAAGCCAGAATAAATCCGCAAACTTTCTTCAACGTGGAAACTTTAAGCACTCAGCAGGAAAAAAAAAAAAAAAAAAAAAGCATTTCACCTACTACAGATACAGAAAGTTATTTGTTTCAAAAAGGAGAAAGTTTTTTTTTATAAAAAAATAAAAAGTGGAATTCACAAAGCCCTGTTCTGGTGTGAACGACACAACAGAGTCAATACATCAGCTCCAATGCCAAAGGCTTAGACTGCGGATATGGGAAAGCAAAAGTAGGTTCCAGTCTGCTGGTTTTTGCCCATCAAAGGAGGTCATTTAATGTTCTGAATTCAGTAATAAATTAGCCTAAGGAATTATCTTCTTTTGCTTTAAATGCTTACATAAAACACAACAGAGTAGTCAGTTGAGGATGACACCAGCCATACTGATTTATCTATGACAGATGAAGCAGATCATTGAGTTGATGAATAGTAATCCAATTATAAGAATAATAGCAATAATTAGGACCCGATAACTGGGTTTAGGAAGACCATTTTCTGTTGTATCCATGTTTACTGTTTGATGGTGGAAAAGTCATATAATGGCCCACCCCCTCTATCTCTTTTGACATTGTCCCACACCCTAGTCACAGAATATGTATTCTCCCAACAGCCAGCACCTGCATGCATCTCCATTTCAGTATCACCCTGATGCTCCTGGAGCTTGCTTTGTTTGAAGGTGTTGAGAGCCAAAGCCTCCCTAATAATACCTAATGTCTGCTTTGTTGGACTCTGCACTAACGGCTTTATTGTACTAAATTCTCAGAGCAGTTCTTCATAGTATGAACGAATAGAGTATTGATTGGCTGACTTTCACATAATGGTTGTATGATATCACTTCACTCTCTCTTTCTCACACACACACATACACACACACACACACACACACACACACACACACACACACACACCTGTTCACAAACTGTCTGGTAAGTCTCCCAGGTACTGAGAACCTGAATTCTCAACATGAGCTTGTGGAAATGAGTGTTGATGTGTGTGTAGAGCTTTATGCACCTAGACAAAATAATGAGGTGTCTCTCTGTGGACTTTAGTGGGGCAGTTTCTAAGATACAATGTTTGGTGAAGACAAGGTGCAGACTACTCACGAATGTATGAATGTGTATGGGTATGAACTGACCGTTTCTTTAGCGAGAATTTGAAGCTGGAAGAAGTTGGTGAGATAATGTTCCTCTGGAAGGAGGTCCTGGGCTCTGGGCCAGGAGGAAAATATTTTTATTTTATACTCTTAGTTTTGTGCTTATGCCACTTTTAAAAAACCAAAAAACAAAAGAAAAGTAGTTGGAGTTTGAGAGGGAGAGAGAGAGACTACTTAGCTAACTCTCCCAAAATTTCCGCAGATAGCAAGTGATATTAAAAGGGCCCAAGAGACAGCTCAACGGGTAAAAGCATTTGCCATAAAACCTGATGACCTGGGTCGAACTCCCAGGACCCATGTGGAGAAAGCAGATAATCAGCTACCCCAAACTGTCCAGTGACCTACACATCTGATGTCTATGCTTTCGAGGTTATTTGCGTGTGATCAATTACTGCGGAATGTTGGATGAATCCATAGCTCTTTCTTACTGGGAGCTGGAAGTCAGGCATGGGGACAGCACTCACCCCACATAACCAGCAAATGCTAAAATTCAGGTCTTTGCCCCATCAAAAGCCAGGTGTTAAATAAATATGAACATACCGCCAGACTTAACCTCATTGATAGCATATATATTTAAAAGGTTGTAGCGTGTGTGTGTGTGTGTGTGTGTGTGTGTGTGTGTGTGTGTGGTCAGTTTACCACTTCTACCATGTGAGTCTTGGGAACTAAACTTTGGTCCAGCACTGGCATAAACAACACTCACCAAGTCATGCTTCCAGCCCCCATGTTTTTCTAATGTATACCCAAATAGTGAGGAAAGCTTGAGGATTTCGATAAATTATGACTATGAGAATATCTAAAATGAAGCACTGACTAGTAGTTCCTGTGATTCTAAAAATTGTATTTGGAGTTCTTCTTCATCAAATATATACAGGTATCTTTTTAACAGAAAGAAAAAGGGAAAAATAAGGGGCAAGATATTTTTACCTTATGCAGCATTAGGCTTGAGTCACAATCTCTTCTAAAAACCTGTGTACATCATCCATGAACAGAATTTTGTATGTGGATCTATTTACTCTGTTATATGCTTGTAGACTTATAAAACTGAAGAAATGGTTTCTTGCTCGTCATTAGAGGCAAACTTTTTTTCTTATTTTCTGGAACAAATGATAGACACAATTCCAAAGATTAAAATAATTTAAAATTCATGAAGTGGCACGAGCACATAATGAATGAGCCTTGAAGACAACCCTCTTGAGACGCAGTGATATATGAATGTCACCTGCGAATGATGTGCAGAGGATTCCAAGTGTTCTTCAGGGTAAGGGTTTGGAATGCTAAACTATTTCTCCAAGACAAGAAAAGTTGAAAAATCAGAGAAGAGAAAGGGCATCAGCTGAATGGTTTCATTGATAAATCTCACTTCACAACCATTCACAAAATAAAATATTTTGGTCAGTAGAAAAATTTAATTCAATAACTATAGAATCTTCTTGCATCAATCCTCTGCATATTTTCAAGTGGGGTGTGTGTGTGTGTGTGTGTGTGTCAGTGAATGAGAGTGTGTATGTGAGTGAATGTATGTGTACCATGTGTATAAGTATGTGTCAGTGAGTATGTGTGTGCCATGTGAATGAGTGTGTGTATGTGTGTGTCAGAAAGTGAGCATGTGTATGAATGTATGGTGTGTGTGTGTATGTGTGTGTGTGTTACTCTCAGAGAAGTATAGTTTAAGAACATAGGACCTAGCAGATAGGATCTGATGCTAGCGCCATAGTTGTACTGCTCCTCAGGCTCACAGTTGGCTTTGTTAAACAGAATGCTTTCATATTTTTTTTCCTTTTGGGGAGGGAGGATATATTCCAGAGTTTACCAGATATTAATTGTTTTGATTTAATAATTTTTGAGAACTTCATGCATGAATACTGCATGGACAACAGACCTGCTCTTCCCTCTCCCTTCCAATTCTCTCACTACTAAATTTACAATCTAATCTTTACTATTGTTGTTGTTTGTATGTGTATATATGTATATAACTTTATGAAAATATCTCTTACATTCAAAACTACTGAAAGTTTATGCCACAAATGAGTTACTAATACAACTCTAGATCACTCAAGGCTTAAGAATAATGTCATCTATGTACCCAGCCTATTTATTTTACCCATCTTTAGGAGAATAAAGTAACATCAAACCTTACTTGCCATGGATTTCCCATCTTATTAGCTTGCACAAGCTAAAATAGCTTTTATTTGAAGCGATGTACCCTTCCATTTCTCTGACCCAGAGAGCAGCACATATACTTGCATGTGTATTATGATGATAACTTGATGAAAATAGAAAACAGATCAAAAGTGATCCCAACCACAAGTATCAGTCATAAATGTTGAAGACAGCATGCTTACGTGTATGTTTGCAGTACTGAACACTTTAGGATCGGCAGTAACCAGTGATTTAATCCCTTGCAGCCTCCAAAATAAAGAAAAATTAAGTCAACTTAACAATGAAAGTGAAAGATGACTATGATTACAACTTTGAAACACTGAGGAAAGAAACCGAAGAAGATAACAGAAGATGGAAAACCTTTCCATGCTCAAAAATTGGTAAGATCAATGTGGTGAAAATGACCTCTGTGCCAAAGTCAATCTAGAGATGCAATCTCCAGCAAAATTCCCAAGAAAATCTCCACAAAAACTGAAATGAAAAAAAAAATCTCAGAATTCATGTGGAAGCACAAAATACCCCTAAGGACCAAGATAGATAGATGATGGGTGGGTGGACGGACAGATGGATGGATGGATGGATGGATAGATGGATTCTAGGGGGAGTATCACTCCTGATTCCAAGCTGTATGTTAGAGCTGTAGTAATTAAAACAATGTGGTACTGGTGTAGATACAAACACACTGATCATCTGAGCAGAACTGAGGACTTAAGTATAATCCCATGTACCTATAGCTGCCTCTTTTGATGAAGATGCCAAGACACCGATTTTGAAAAGACAACATCTTTAACAAACAGTGCTGGGAAAAACTGGATATTGTTATATAGAGAAATGACATAACATCCGTCTCTTTCACTCTGCACAAAAAATGAAGGTCAAGTGGGCCAAAGACCTACTGTCAGACTTGAAACTCTGAAATTTCTAGAGGAAAGAGGAGGGAATATACCTTGGCTATATCCCAGGTAATGTTCTGAATAACAATCTGGAAGTACAAAAATTAAGGCCCACAATAGGCAAGTGATGCTACATAAATTGAAGTGTCTTACTGCTTAGGAGCCTGTTAACTGACTGCAGTGGCTGCTACAGGAGGGGGAGCATCTTTGCCTGGTGTACATGGCAAAAGGTCAGCATCCTGCATCTTTGCCTGGTGTACATGGTAGAGGGTCAGCATCCCGGATCTTACCTGGTGTACATGACAGTGGGTCAGCATCCTGAATCTTACCTGGTATACATGGCAGAGGGTCAGCATCCTGCTTTCTTTCCAGCTTCTTTTGTCATTTTAATCTGGAATCTTTTCACCATTTCTTTGAAAAGAAACTCAATTGCACCTAACTTTATCATGAATCCATAGGAGTTTTAAGATTCTTTTTGAAATAGGATTCTTATTATTACATTAGTGGCTTCTATTCTTATCAAACATGTTTGTTTTCACTCAAGAGACATTTATTCATTTTATTTATAGATAAAAAATAACATACTTGAATTAAACTCCCCCTCATACAAAGGTAACTTTACCTCTACACATACAAGCACACATGTACACACAAAAACATGTTTGTGGACACTTCCAGTTTCAATCAGTAACATTACATTACTGCATGTTATCTTTACATAAGATTGGATTACTGCTGTGCTTTCTTTTTAATCTTTTACTTGCTTTATTTTACATGTACAAGAATTTTGTCTGAACTTACATAGGTGTGCTATGTGCATGGTCGGCAGAAGGCATTGGATACGCTGGAACTGTAGTTATGAATGGTTGCAAGCCAACGTGTGTGCTGGAAACCAAATCTTCATCTTTTCTGTAAGAGCAGCAAGTCCTGTTAACCGGAATCATTGCTCAGTCCGCTGTTTTGTAACTGATACAGGCACATCTGTGTTTGCCACTGTTTGGACTACAAAGTCATGCTGAAAACACAGAGAAGAGTGCATCTGTGGGTGGAATCTCGCCCAGCAATTTCTTAGTCAGTAGTTTACCTTAGTTTCATCTCAAAACTCATATTTCATATTTGTGTTCTGCACACATTAGTAGCAATAATACACAGTTGTGCTTTTAGAAATTAAATTAATTAACTAATCTTGATTTTGGCCGAAATTTGCATGTGCCACATTGGGAATCAATTTTAATAACAATTTCCATAACACTTTTTCACTTAAATATTCATATAAAATATTCCCATAGCTCAATTTCTGTATGTAAACACCATTTGAAATTTAGCAGAAAATTAAAATATTGGGAAATGAGCTTTACTCTTTTTCTAAATGGCCATCTAATAAGATCCATTTGTTGAATTGATATTGTTTCTAGTGATTAAGTTGGGCTTTATTGTTGCCTGGAGTGTTTCTTTCATGGTGAATGATTGAGAAAATAATTATAATAGGCTATGTCTTTGACAGAGTCTATAAACACTGGGATGGCAGCACATGATTAAATTTATGTTTAGATTGTAGCAATCATTGCTGCCTAAGATGAGAACAAGCATATTGATCTTCCAGAGTGAAATAAGGCTAGATGAAAGAATAATTAAATCAAGTGCTATCAATGTTCCCATCCATAGCACAACAATTGTACATATTACACTTCTGCTCACTTTGTCTCTTTTTCCCTTGAGCAAACTTTTTGAAAAGGATTTTGCCTTGCTAAATTTCAAAGGTTGCAACAGAGAATGTTAGCATTAGAAACCTATATAGTGCAGAAACCTGTTTCAGTCTTTGCCAATGGATCCTCTGTGATCTAAAAACCCTATGACTGCTTCATTTGCTTGTAGAGGTAAACACTGTACTCCCTTCCCCCAGGAAAATACAATTTAGGGCCAAGGCAGAACTCAAGGTACTGTAGGGTATTGGGGAAATAGGTGGGGCTGCACCCCTTCAAGATAATTGTAAAGAAATGCCTAAGAGTTCAATCTAAGATAAGTTGAAGATGCAAAGCACAGAATAGCTTTCAAATAACCCTCAACTATTGCACTTCATAGAAATGCGGAGGCATGACTCAGGATAGACAACTCCGAGAGACGAATCCTTTCACTTCTTCTTGTCATTTCAGATGTGATAATGACTACTTTTAGAAAGAAATGCTTGGGGCTCCTTGTGTCAGAGTACCAAGACCTTGCCTAGAGATGGTTCCTCAGCTCATCACCCTCTTGCTCCAAGTAGCATCCTCTCCTTCCTATTTCTTGCTAGTCTTGCAGATCTAGCTTGCTATTGCTATTTTATATCCAACTCAACTGAGTGCTGTTCTGTTCCTGCACATTGATAGACGTGAGCACATGTGTAATGCCCAGTTAATATCCACAATGATCATACAAGCATTATGTTTGCTCAAGACCCAATATCACAGCATGAGTCCATACCTTCTCCCTCTTGCATCCCTCCCTTTCAAAGATCATCACTTCACAAACTATACAGAATATAACCAACCCATCAAATACATTCTTAAGAAAAGCGATAAAGTTGGAGAAATGTTGCAGTCTGCCTTTTCCCTGACATGTGATAGCCACTCTTCCTTCCTGGCCACCAAGAACATGAAATATCCACAGTTGAAATTGAGATGCTGCAAGATTACAACACACATTGGACTTTGGACACATTGTGAAATAAAATGTAAAATGTCTCAATTTTTATACTGATTATATATTGAAATTATAATATTTTTATATGTTAAGAAACATTAAGATAAATGTGTCTATTAGTGTGACTTCTGGGAAAATCTTAATAGACATATGACACAAGCAACATTTCTGTTAGTCAGCACTTATCTAGCCCTTTTGGATTTTAAGTATAAATAATTAAATAGTGTCTAAACAATCTTTCAGTAAGTAATTCTGCTTAACATTGTAAAAAAATAACTGTGTTTCATGAATCTCATTAACCATAGAGCCAATTTTCACACAAGAGTCATTAATAATATCCCAAAGCTATTTCTTTACAAAACTGACTCTGGAAAATAGAGAAACAATGAAAAAAAAACTACTCTTTTTTTCTGTCCATAATGCTTCTTGGTTCCCAGTAAGCAGTAGAGTTGGATAGGGCACATGCCTGTCTTTCTGGCCAAGATAGCCCCAATACATCCATTGCATTAATTTGAATCAATTACTTACACTTTCACTGATTATTTCTGTCAGTAAAGCTAAGTGGTATTCAAACTCATGAATTTACTAATGGTTCTTCTATGCTGTAGACATTAACCACTATTCAGGATTTAGCAGTGTTAAATCCATATATAAATATAATGATTTGATGGCATAGAGAATGGAGTTTCTATTAGCTCCGTAATCATAACATGCATTTATACATGGCTTGCTGTTATCCCGAGGCAGAGGAAGAAATAAGAATGTCAAGATCATGAAAAAGAGGACCAAGAAAAGAATTAAAAGGAGCCCACTATCATATCTCTTAGACTGTTATTCTCTAATATTTAGAGGGCAGCATAGTAGCAAAAAATAGATCATTCTAGCGATCTCCATACCTTTGCACTTTGTTGGTCACTTTATTAGCGCAATCTCTGAACCTACAATAACTATACTAGCAGGGAATGTATTTTCTTGGTACTCACAAAGAAACTTGAGTTCAGAAAGGTTAAGTACTTTGATCAGAGTTAATTATGGAGCACTGAGTTCAGAGCCTGTTTTTTTTTTAACCCTGTGACTCACTGTAAGGTAGCAGAGGCATACACAACTTCCTTTCAATACAGCTTCAAGGATTGCAGTGGTGGTGGTATATGTGTGATGAAGTAAGGGTCCTTTCAATTCCTTTCCTACTTTGAAGCATCTATGACATTGCCACAAATATGTCTAAATACAATTGACTAGAAGATAGGCATTGAAGAGGTTCCTTATGGAGTTTGTTAGATGAGCTGAACAAGCAGGATCCACAGAAAAATGACTGCTGAACTTGCCTAGTGATGAGACGACCTTTCTGGGTTCCTGCTTCATGAAAGAGTCTGCCAGACATTCTGGAGGACACAGAAGAAGTAACTGACAAACTGCCAATATAGGATAAACTGTTTGAAATTTCCTGCTTCATTAAAAAGTCTGCTGGATACTATGGGCCTGTAGGCTGAAGATGGATGCCCTATCAGTACAGAAGAACTTTGGGTGACTGTCCAGGTAGCAAGATGTTTCTGTCATTTATAGAGTTTTGGAAGTTGCTTACAATGTACTTCCTGTTTGCTTAGGTAATATTATATCCTTCTGGAGTCTTTGATGGAGTTGAAGGATAGATAATTATAGTTATTCCTTAGTTATGATAAAAGATAAAATAGATGTAAATATTGTAACTGTAATTCTTGCTTGATACCTCTTTTGTTACACGTAATTTTACTATGTTAAAGTTAAAGCCTCCCTTTTTGTTTAAAACAGAAAAGGGGAAATGATGTGAGAGATTCTTCTGTCTCTGTGTTGCTTTTATTAGTTAATGAATAAAGAACAGCTTTGAGCCTATGGCAGGGGAGAACAGAACTAGGCGACATGCTGGGAGGAAGAAGGCGTAGTCGGGGAGATGCCATGGATCCTTCACCTGAGATAGACATGCTGAAACTTTGCCCATAAGCCACTGCCAGGTGGTGATACACAGATTACTAGAAATTGAAAAAATTAAGATGTAAGAGTTAGCCAGCTAGAAGCTAGAGCTAATGGGCCAAGCAGTGATTTAATTAATACAATTTCTGTGTGGTTATTTCATCCTGTGTGGACAGGATGAACAAGTAGCTCCTTGCACCAAAATGTATTCACTTATACCGATTGTAGCTTCTCTCCAGAGCCTCTTCTGTCACTACTAAAATACCCAGAGTCAGTAGGTTATACTTTCCCCCAGGCAACACAGAATGTTTGGACATCAAATGAGATTCAAGACTAATTTCAAAGCATTCAGTACTATGAACGAGCCTTGAAATGTCTATCCTGATCCTTGCTTCTCCACCTTGATTGATTTTTCTACCTGATTGTGGGAGCAATGCTAATCTTCAGCTGAGATGCACTTTCCTCTCTAAACACATTACTCAAACTCAAGCAACACATCCAATTGCAAATATCACTGCTATAGAGATCCTTCCTGATCATTCTCCATCACAAACTGGCTCACAAGAGCGACCTGTCCTTGGACAACTTTGTCCAGTTATGTTTTTTTTTTCTTTTCTGTGAAAGCACTTAACATTTGTTCTAATACAAAGTGCTACAGTAAGAAATGACTAGTCATGAATATCATCACCTTCACCTGGGCTTCTATTGATAGTTAAGAAATGTTTTGCTTTAGAAGATTTTATGCAAGTATAACTTGATTCATGTCTTTGGAAGGCTTGGTAGTATCTTGAAATAAGAGGTATTATTCACAAGTGTTTCAGAAAAGATCTGCTGAGCTTAAAAGTCAACATGGTAAAATTAGTAGATTTGTTTTAGAGCCAGATCTAACACTTATAACTGAATACCACTTGCTCATGGTTGAATGGTATTGGTCCTAAGCAACCATGGTAAACTGAGTGTAAACCATACCCAAGTCTGAAGTCATCATCATCATATAAAACTGATGCAAAAAAAAAAAAAAGACCTGGCTGAGGCAAGTCTAAAACCAAAATTCCTTTGCATAAGCTGAAGGCTTTTGTCCTACTATGAGTAGCCTTGCCTGTGGTCAGGGCTCCTTTAAGTTTCACATGTGGATAAATTTCTAGAGACGTTGACTGGGAAAAAAATTCCAGCCTGATTTACACATTAGATCACAGGTTCTGTGGTCAACAAGTATGTGCTAAGAAGGAGTTTATACTGGAAACACATTAGAATTCTATGTATGAGAAAGAAAGGGGAAAAGCAACACTGAGAAAAGAAAGTATTCAAGTGCTGACAGAAGATGACAAAATTTGATGAACCCTACAGGGAACTTGTGAGATATTTGTCATTATTGTCCATTTGGGGACCAGAGCAACCAAGCTTTTATATTTTCTCTACAGCCAGTCATTGAACATGGGCTCTGCAGGAATAATTGTGACCCTGGAAATAATGACACTTATAACTGAAGCTAGCCTTGCAGGAATTGATAATAACACCTGGTTTCATGATAAATGAAGCAACTAGCCCATTCTTAAAGAATAAATAAATATTTCTCCTTATGAGGTTGAATAATGAATGTAATCTGATTGTTTACTTTTCCTTAAAGGATATTTGGACTTTGTGACTTCTTTGTATTCAGAGATGACAAAACCAGGCAAACTGTATCAGAAAGGTTTCTTGGAACATAGGTGGACATCTCCACATAGACAAACAGTAGAAAACTGGTTCCAATATGAACAGTCAGCTCAAAACCTTCTTGGTAGAGACGACTCAACATTCAGGTGGACAGGATGACTCTTTGTGACTGCTGTTTATTTATCTTTCATTGCCCTTTAATAATGCTGACCAGGTTCAAAAGAAAGTGACATTGATACCAAGGATAAATTGTGTATAGCTCAACATGATGGACTTCACCTGCAGATACATATTTTCATGCTACGTGGTCAGGTAGTTGGTAACAGACACCAACCCAGAGTAGCCCTCCCTTCCTTTCTTCCAGCATGAGAAGGTTCAATTGCACTGGATCTCTAATATTATAGGAAGGATGGTAATCAGAGAGATTTATCTGGAAATCACTCAAATTGCTTTGCTCATTGTATTCATATAATGCTAGCAATCTGAGGAGTCACAAAAGATTGCTGTTTTCTTCCTAACATTTGATGTTAGACTTGGACCACAAAGATAAAATTAACAACCTGTTTGCCTGTTTTTTCCCTATTTAGTGCCAAGATTATTGTTACGATCACTTTTGTATTGTACATTTCAAATATGGTCTCAGATTCTAAAGAGACATTTTACTGGTAACTCTCTCTCTCTGTATGTGTGTGTGTGTGTGTGTAAATGTACACTTGTGTGATGTATGTACTCAGGTATGGGTGCAATTAAAAGTATGCTACGCATGTGGCTCAATACCAGGCATCTTCATTGGTTGTTATCTACCCCATTCCTTGAAATAGGGTCTCTCACTGAACCTCAAGTTTGTCAATTGGCTGGATCAGCGGACCAATAATCTTCAGGGATCTGTCTGTCTATTACCCAAAAAACTGAGGGTACTTATTCCTCTGCCAAGTTTTAAAAATGGGTTCTGGGGATCCAAACTCAGACCCTCTCACTTTTATAGCAGGCACTTTAGCACCTGTGACATCTTCTGAGTGGTGGAAATTTTGCTACTATGAAACCTTAAGATATGCTGAATAAAGAAGCAATGCTTTCCTCTAAGCTGCTGACAATTCCATGGGAATCTTAGTTGAAATCTCATGTTTTTTTAAACCTATTTTTGTTTATTCTTTGTGTCCTTCACATCATGCCTCCTGATTCCACCCATCTCTCCTCCTCCAAAATAAAACAAAATAAAATTTAAGAGGAAAAAAGAAGAAGAGGGAACCCTCAGCATGGAAGCTGCAGGGTGATACAATGAGTCAGGCAGTAAACGCCTTTATACTTACATTTTTATATGCAGGTGTTCATCATAAAGAATCTTTGATCTGTTTCAATGCCCCTGGTCTCTGCTACATTATGGATGCTCATCTCTTAAGAATTGCTGTAGCTAGTGCACCCCTTGCAGTGATGAGCAAGGGGTGGAGCCAGTTTGCCTGCTTTCACACCTTTTGCATAAGGTCTACTACAGCTATACTTTCAGAGACACTCTCCTGAGTGCTACAGTTGATGAGGGGTAGGGACAGCTCTCTTGCTCTTATGACTTTAGGGCCAGCTCTTCCACCTGTCTCATATCCCCCCCTGCCCATGCCACCACAAAGCAGATTAGTAATGGGGACAGCTTCCCTATGCTCACAACCTCCGGGCTGGATCAATCACTCCTCTCCCAACAGGATTGGTTCTAATGTACTGCCTAGGTGAGTATTTTTAATATTTTTGACTTGTTTCTGTTAATCTAGTTCCTCAAATTAAACACATAAACTTATGAGAGAATAAATGCTCATAACAGAGAGAAAGAAGCACAGAGATTAGAAGTTATGAAATATCACACTGGTATGCAGGACTTCCTCTTCTTTTAAATTTGGTGATTGATAAGCAGACTTAACACAGGACATCAAATGGTTCCAGGAGCTCCCCCACAGTAAACCAACCAAAACTCTATGAATAAGGACTAAGAAGCCAGTACTCCAAATCTATAAAACATGAAACACCAAGATGAAAAAAATAATTAGTTAGAAGACGATATGGAAGTTGGCCAACAGCAAACACCTGGATGCTCCTGATCAGGTGTTAACTTCTCAGGTCACAGAACAAAGCCACTGCTGCTGTTTTAATTTTTTTCTCATAAAAAGTGAAAGTTATATATAAACAGCATGCTGTTTTTTAATTTTTCATTTTCCTTAAGAAAAAATAAAATGANCACACACAGGATGAAACCCACATATATATGTATCCATTTTAGAACTGAATTTCCCAAATGGCAACACTTCGGACCTACTGGTGTATGCCGAGAGAGCTTAAAATAGCCAGTTTTCAAGCATCACACTTCAGAAAACTCTCTTACTTCGGTTACCGGCTGTCCACAACAAAATGAAAGAAGGAAAAGGTCCACAGTCTCCTCGTGGATAGCTGTCCTTTTCCTCCTACACAGTCTCAGATGTGCTCCTTGGCCCGGTTTCCAGCACATTCCTGGGGAGACCAATTACATTGAAACAAGCTCCATGCTAGCAAACTGCATTTAGAAGTCACCAAGGATCCCTTGACTCTTCATCATCGGTGGAGTAAACTAGCCTCCAACCCTACAGTTTTTCAGTTGGATTGACGGAGGTATTCCCTCACACAAACAATAGGAGTTATTAGACAGAAGTAGCGGAACTTCTCTTAGGAAGAAAGTGAGCACAAGGGGTCACTCGATGCTCATCTTCTAAGGGTCCTTCTTCTATTTCAGAATAGTTTCCATTTGTGGAGGCATCTCAAGAACGTAAACAGGTTCGAATCGTTCCTGAAGACCCACGAAGACTGGAGGAAAATGCTTTAGTCTGTACTTACAGAATAACAACTGAACACTAAGATACCTGAAAGAAACATTACTCACACCCTGGGTGCCACAGAGAAGAATTCACAGAGCATTTTAAGCTCATCACAGTGTGTGTGCATGTGTGCATGTGGTGTGTGTGTTTGTGTTCCATAGAGCATGTGTGACCAGAGGACAATTCACAGGAGTAGGGTCTCTTCTTCCAACATGTGGGTGTTATGACCACAGTCAGATTTGGTAGAAAGTGCATTCACCTGCTAAGCTGTGCTATCAGCCCTCAAGGGAATTTTAGAGAGCGCATCCCTGTGGCAGGAGCAGGAGAACACCATATTCCTTTAGACAGGGTAGTTGAGTCATCCAGATTCCCTTGAATATACACCATCTGTGTATGTATCTTCAGCTGGTCTGTGCTCTGCTTTCTCTGGGTTCCATCTTCAACCATTTCCTCAGGACTGGCCTTGAGCCATGTGATACTTGAGCCATTTTGCCGGCAGATGCAGAGAAACTGATCCATCTAACAACTGGCACTGCCAAAACCTCCCTCCTGGGAGAAAACAAGAGCCAATGATGGAGCCATGAGACGGTCTAAAAGCTCAGCTTTGTGGTACAGTAGTAAGACCAATTAGAGAAGCAATCTCCACTTCAGAGCAACACTACACAGGACCAAGATGGTGCTGGGACTTGACTTGGCCTTTTCATTTTCATGAAATGCTTCTCTGCTGAGAACTCTTTTAATATCACATGCTCATATTTTGTCTTAAAACCTTTTGTTTGGAGTCTCAAGTCAAATACATTTTATGGATGAGCCAGAATTTGCTGTAGAGCCTGAAGAGAAAAAAAAATACTGGATTTGGAAATAAAGAGTTGGGGGAAAGCCTATATCTACAAAGTCAGGGCAAATAACATGAGGAAATGTTCAGGTCAAATTCAGAAGCCAATATAGTATACTGGTGTATAATGATGTTAAAATTATGGCTGTATTAAAATGCTGCAAAAGAAGAAAAAAGAAATGTACCATGCCCTCAATTCATCTTGATATTTTCTGCCAGAATGTGCCATATAAAAACAAAATTCATCTTTTTACAATTCATGATCAAATCTATTTTTTCTTCCACGAATTTGAAGAGATAAACCATGAAGTATTCATTTTCAATGGAAAGGATGTACCAAATTAATCCTATTAGGGAATGAGAAAATTTTTTCCTGGAAGTTACTGCAGCCAGAATGAGAGCTTACTCTCCTGCCAATGAGATGAATTAAAATGCTGTAGATATGTTATATCATGTACACAGTTGAGAGTAAACTCTACAAAGAATGCAAATACTATTTAAGAAAAAAATCCCTATTGTTTAACTGTTTGCATTATAACTAAGAACTTTTTTATCTGGAACTGGACTACTTCTCAAACATTCTCTGAGACTATTCTTCTCCTGTGTATGTAATTGTACATATCTTCATGGGGATCGTTGCCAATTTATTTGAAAATATTACAGCACCTCACACACCCCTGCTATTCTTTTTATGCCTTCTACCCCTTCTCTATCTAATAAAATTATGGGTTTTTTATAGCCAATTCAATTATCACATATTTTGGTGTGATAGCATATCGTACATATTTTCAGGTACTTTATCATTTCTGTCTTAATATTTAGCTCACACAAATACATCCGTTCTGTCACTTGCTATATAACCCTCAAGTGCAAACAAATCCTTGGAACGTGTTTATTTCATCTTTGTTTCTCTCCCATGCTGTACGGATTGGAAACAACTAGGTCGCTACAAATTTCTATGAATTTGGAAATGAATACATTTCACTCAATAAAGTGGATACAATTGCAAGAGTTTTTTAATCATAAATTAACTTGAAATATGGTAAATTCTTAGAATGTGTTGAAGAGAATGAGCAAACATGACAAATAAGTTCACACAATCCACTCCCTGCTCTGGCTTCACCTAACTCCCAGCTAGATGATGAAGAATGGATGAATGTGCTTCCCAGCAGAAGCAGCTAGGAAAAGGGATGCACAGTCTGGCTGATGCAACCCGAGCAGTTTAGATTTCTCTTTTCATTCCCCTACATTTCCCAACCCTTTGAGAAGGACAGTGACTTCCTGAAGACATGATGGCTAAAATTCATTAGAGATTGGGGTCAGAATACTGATGCTCTTGTTGAAACTCTTTGACTCTGTGGTAAGCCAAGGGACAGTGACCTCTAACAGTTGTGTGAAGAATAGTAATTGGTCTCAAACAGGGAGAATTACACAGTGTCATTGAGGCTTTCTTCCATAACCATTCCTCATCTTATCAGGGGTTCCCCCAATATGCTCACTCAAAATATCTAGCATTAAATTATTTTACAGTCCACAGTTTTTGAATGGAGAGGAGGGGAGAGAGAGGAAGAAGAGAGAGAGCGAGAGCGAGAGAGCGAGAGAGCGAGAGAGCGAGAGAGCGAGAGAGAGAGAGAGAGAGAGAGAGAGAGAGAGAGAACAGAGTTAACCCAGATGGTGGATTAAGCCACAAGGAGTCAGAAAGACATAATGATAATGGGAGCTCCTTCTTTGGCTTTTGCCCTCACACCCTTTAAGAGACAGAAACAATTCACGTAGATCTGAATTCCTCAGTCTAATGTTTCCTTTGCAATATTAACTTTCTGAGTCTGACTTAGTTGTCAGACTAGAGCCCATTCCATTGCACTCTGCAGTGCATGAACCAGGCTATGGGTCTTGTGGGTCACTTGCGCTGTCTTCCCTTTATGGTATAGGTCACATCCAGACTTTGGAGAACACCTTAGGAACAAATATTCTTTTCCCCAAATGACTACAATCCTTGGGGTTGGGCCCTGTCTCTCCACTTTTAAATTTTGTTGAGCTGCAGAGTTAACAATATAAAGGAAGTGTAGAATGTGAGCAAATCTCTGGACTTGAAGCATACTATAAGGGAAATAAATAACCATGCCACCAATTTGCCCTGTGCATTTATGTTCTTTGGGTTCTCTATTCACGTTATAAAAGAAATCCTTCACTACCTAGACTTCAATTCTCTTTACTAATCTTTGATGAAAATCTAAAACAATTTTCTTGCATCATCTTAGATACCCAGTCCATCAGCTAATTTATGACTTTATACGTTACCAGTTACAATTGTCTCCACAGTTGCTGTACAGGCTATCACAGTTGCTGCCTTCTTCTTCCTGCCCAAAATTAACAGACACACATTCCTAAATAATCACTTTCCTGATGTCATTTATCTGTTCAAAATGGTTCCTACTGGCCTACTTGTGGAAGCAGTAAGAACATTTGGTATTGTTAATTTTCCCTCAATGACGCTGATTTAAGTTAGCAAGAAAAAGGTGAGGTAGGGTTGGCCTCTCACAGATGTCTTGAGGTATTGGTATGTTGTACATGTAACTGATCATCTTCTAAATGTACTTGACTACGAAACGTAAGTAAGAGAAAGAGAAGGGAGAGAGGTAGGGTATGGGGAAAAGATGGAGTGGTACACAAAGTGTGTGGAAGGTGGGCACTCCCCTAAGAGTAACAAAACTGTTTCTTCCCATATGGCTTCTACCTTTAAAGGTCCAGATTTCTCTGTTTGTGTGAGTCTCATTCTTAATGAAAAAACAAAATTGTTCTAAAATTATATAATAAAAGCAAAACTTTTGAGTCTGAAGAAAAAGTACATGGTTTGCCTTTTCTTTCATATTTTCCTGGAAGATACTAAATCATGAAAGTGAACTTTATTCTAATATTCCAATTTAGAAAGGGGAAATAGAAAATTATTTCTGTGACTTTCTCTCATGAGAGCCAGAATACCCTGTATGTGTGAACCTACATGGTTCAGGGGTAGAATTTAACCATATGTTTCTTTTTTTTTTATTGTCTCTTTTCTTTCTTTCACCTTTGCCCAGACTAGTTAATGTATCAAAGAAAATACTGAGTCTGAAAAAGGCAGAAGCTCAGGCACTTTATTAGAATATTTACTGGAATAAAATGTAAAAGGTAAACTAATTTAAAACTGGAAAGCACATTTATTTGTGCTTTTAAAAATGAGGAAAAAAGGCGATGAATTTGAAGGAGAGAAAAAGGAGTTATATGGGAGGGCTTGAAGGGAAGAAAGGAAAGAGGAAATAATGATTACTTTATAATCTTATGAAATAATTTTTAAAAGAAAATGAATAGAAGGGTATGATTGAGAGAAAACAAAAGGGGAGCGGAAGTATTCATTAACCATAATGTTTCTATTTTAAATAAGTAGCAACACATAATAACTGTTGCTAATTTTAATATTGGGTTTGGCTCTTTAAGTCACCCTGTAAAAAATCCATTGGGAAGTCGACCCTAATGTGAGGGAGTTGAGTTAAGGTCCTTTAATTAAATTTAAAGATTTTCTTACCCATGGGAAAGGGCATAATTAGCTGTTTTCTAATGCATCTGACCTAAAGATGCTTGAATCAGCAGATAATTGAATGTATTAAAAGAAGTAGCAAATTCTAATTATGAGACTTAGTTGTGTGGGTAAGAAAAAAAAAGAGACTACTCATTACTTATTCAAGAGAGCTCACAAATGTAGAAGGGAGAAAGGGGAACAGGCAATTACCAACTGTCTTGGACCAGCAAATGGGCACCCTCACACGGTGGCTCTTAGAAGAACTGAGCAGCTCAGGGCATGAGTCATTTTGTTGTTCCCACGAAAGATCTCCATCTGCATGCCAAAGAAATTAGTACTAAAAATAGAGCCCACCACTCACAGCAGCAGGGTGGACCAGCTGGACTGCAGCCTGCATTAAAGATTAACGTTGATGTATTGGGCTTTGGCATGTTGCTTTGAAGTTTCTAACAGCACATACACCCAAATCTACACACTAATGAGCTGTTTGTTCTCAGAAGAAGTTCTACTGAATGAGTACTTGGGTCATATGGTGTTCATACACCTTTGAGTATGATATTGTCTTTTTAGAGAGGAAAATGAGTCTTGTGAAACCCTAGTCCAATATTATTTTATTAGTATGATTCTTAAATATTTATATATGTAAACTCTAATTTATATGTATATTTTAAGCCTATTATCAATTGTTCAATTTCCGAAAGCGGTTCACAAAATAAATTCAAATAATAATCTTATATAATTCAAATCAGCAAACGTAAATGTGAATGTGATTGATGCTCTGCTTGTTGAAAATCTGTCTCCATTCAAAACAAAAGATGATATTAGTGACTGTGCGAGCCTGCTGTTTATCCTTCTTAGTGTGTGCTTTGAAGTGATTCACTTATATACTACTCTTCTTTATTTGAACTCAAGGAAAAATGAGATGTTCCTACTATGTGCCATGAAAATAGTTGGATTTAATTTCCATTGATACATTATTAAATACTAAGCAGTCTTCCTTCTTTTATTAGTCTTTGGTAATTAATACACAGTAATATTGGTAGGAATTAGATGAAACCAGACTTAGATGATTATTATTTAGTTGATGTGACATATTTCTCTTTTTCAATATGAGAGTATATGACTTAATTTATTATTCATGTGTCCATTTAACAAATATAAGTTGCAATATATTGCCTAAAATAATGGTGATAGTGATAGTGGTATCATACTGGTGGGGATGGTGGTGGTGGGGGATGGTGTTGTTAGGGATGATGGTGGTAGTTGTAGTAGTTATGATGATAAAGATGATAGTGATTAAAGTCAAGAATATCTAAATAATTAAGACCGAGAATCACTTACTTTCAAAATTTCAATTTTAGGTTATATTAAAGACCATATCGAAGTATATGGATACAGTTAATAAAGCTGTAATGTTAGGGCTGGAAAGATGGCACACTCTTGCAGAAAACCAGAGTTCAGTTCCAAACATCCATATCAGCTGGCTCCCAACAGCCTAAAGCTCCAACTCAAGGGACCAGGATACCCTCTTCTGGCCTCCACAAACAAATGCAGTCACTCACGTGCACAGTCCCACACACAGACATATGGTTTGTTGAGTGTTATGCCTTATCTAATGTATATCTGTGTTGATTCCCATATATANGAAAAATGATTGTTCCTACTACATGCTATGAGAACATTTGGCTTTTATTTGCATTAATACATCATTAAGTATTGAGCAATCTTCTCTCTCTCTTATTAGTAACACATTATTTAAAAATAAAAATAAATCTTTAAAAAAGAACGTAGGGAAGTAGCAGACACATTTCATTAGAGGAAATTAGACTCTGAATTCAAAACAATCATGACAGAATTATTTTAATACGATTATTATTGTCTTCTTTAATACTATGAAATGCTTATTAGATGACAACCACCAGTTAGGTGTTATCTCCTTTAATCTTCACAACAATATAATATGATATTTGTTGTTTTCCTCATTGTTTAGACAAATTAGTTCATTTCCAATAGTATACAGTCATTAGTGATAGAAATCAAATTTTATGAAGAAAGAACAGCTTCAAAATATTACTGTTCAAGTGGAAATTTAAATTTGACATTTTTAAAAAACAAATTGACCATATATATATATATATATATTACATGGCTTTGGATACCAAATGGTTCATGTTATAATAAAATGTATGCATAATACATTTTTATCTATTATATATGTGTATGTAATAAGATATTATATCAAGTAAAATAACCTTATAAATTTAGAAATATGGCAAATCTCATCAATCTCATCGATTATTTGACTGAACCATAGAGTGATAAGATATTTGACTGAATTTGTCTTCTTTGTACAAAGTAGTTTGAGATGAAATTAACATTGACTTTGATAGGCTGAACACAGAATACTGTCCCTAAGTGTGGGAAGTCTTTAACTACTTGAAGGGAAGAATACTACAGAAGAATGGGAGAATTCTTCCTCTTGGGTTCTTTCTAATTACGGTCTTGAGTATCTGATGCTTTGGTTTTACACTGAAAGTCTGCCTTTCCTATTTCTTAATCTTCCTGACCTTCAGATTTCAAACTGCATCTTGGCTCTCCAGCTTGTTGATCTAATCACCTATCCATCTAAAACAACAGTTCTCTGTTCACTGTAGAACCCTAAGTAATAATACAAAAAGTTAATATTTACTAGTGTTGACTAACCAGCAGGTATAGATTACAAGCATTTTGTCTGTATCCCTTGGAATACCATGACACAATCAGATAAACTTTAATGATCACTATTTAACACAGAAAATCAGACAAGAGCAACTTTTCTGAGCTTATACAACTCAAAAGTCATGAACTTGAAACCTAAACCAAGGCAACTTGACATCAGTGCTTTTCATCTAAATCCTCTACAATATCATAAAAAAACACAACAAAATTTTTAATACCAAAAAACAACCCAAAAAATTAAAAAATTTTCAAGTAGAATTCCAGTATTGACCTTCGCCCTTGTTAATGTAGCTTATACAAAGATCTTCATGTTCAGAAGACCTTCCCCCTCTCACAAGCAATCCTCCCAATTTCTGGCTCTCACTAACTCTCTGTCACCTCTTCTGTGTTTTCTGAAGTCCATCCAGGAACTCATGGTTTGGGAGGTCAGAAGCCCCAGTGGAGGGCCTATCACTATTATTTTCCAGATAGACATAATGTTAAATTGCCTTCACATTTATCTTTATACCACTAGATTAGTTCAGCTCTCAGTCCCCATCTTAGAAGCTTCTTTATGGCGTAGGAATCAGTTAATACAGAGACTGACTCTGACCCCTCTACAGAGACTGTCACTGGAGAATACTGGTGTTTCCTATGTTTACTTGACCACACCTAGTGCCAAAGACCCAGGGCATCTGCATGGACCCTTTCCCCCACCCTACAGAAACAAGGAAGACAAGAACTGAATATTAACTTGCACAATGAGATGATTATACATAAGAAAACTACGAAGAAGCCTTGAAGTATTAAAGCTTTGACTTCACAAAGTGGCTTTTAAGTCTAAAGATTTTTGAGGATTAATTATCTCACCAAATAACAGTAATAAAACCAAGATTGTCTTAAGCAGTGATTATTAACACTGATAATACAAGAAAGGATGCCCAATTGTGCTCAGTGGATTTTTTTCTAGCCTTGTATTGTTGTTCGTCACTGATTGGTTCCTGATGACAATTTTTCATTTGAGCATGCAATTTTTAGTGTTCTACTTAGAAAAATCATAAATGGGGAAAGTTTACATTCCTATAATAGTCTTGATTAATGATGGCTATAATCATACCCATTCATTTGGACCATTAGATCACTGTGTAAGTATCACTATTAAGCTGTTGAAAATTTATCTAAATTGCAGACATAGCCTGTGGGAAGAAAGAAATTGTATTTATTTGATGACAAACCCAAAACTTGGAGGAAGTAACAATTGTCCTCCATAATACCACAGATGTTGTAGCTGGGTGTGTTACATAGCATCTAGTGACACAGAACAGGGTGACTGATGGGGCTTTCTGTGGCCAAGAGGACTGTGGGAAATATCTAGCCTGAGATGTCCACAGCCCCAGTGAGCCTCTTGTGAACACCGAATTAGTGCTACTACACTGTGGAGCAAGGCAAGGAAGTCATCGCCGAATAGTTGGCACTTGTTCCACATTAAACACTAGACTGTTCTCAAATCTGTCTTCCTTTGATACTCATCACCACATTTCTCAACTATTTAACATGTCAAAGAAGGCTACTTTACAGCAGAGTTTTGATAGTTTCAAAATAATCCTAAACCTCAGATGTGGTTCATAAATCCATATAAAAAGTTTTGTTTCTGAGTAAATCTTGAAGCTGAATCTAAGTCACACATCCTTTCTCAGATGTCCTCAGGTTTGAAATAAAACAGTTATTGAAATTTACACAGACAGTAGTCTCAAAAGCATAGCCAGTCAATAAGGGAATGCTTCTGAAATAGCCGTGACAGTATACTATTCTAAACTTACATAGTCCCAGAGACTCTAAATGACATTACCAAAATATACAGATGAATGAGTGTGGAGAATCAGGTAAATGACCATTAAGTCACAATTTAATTCTGCAAAATCACGGTCCTAAATTACTGCATATTTTGCAAGTTTTCCAGCTTACTTGGACTTAGAAAGGTGTATGAAATGAATATGAAGAAGTAAGGAATCTTCGCTAACATACCTTGTGCCAGATGTATTAGCTCAGTTCCCCCAACATGCAGTATTCTAGCAAAATAAATAAAACCATTATGATCTGAGCAAGCTAAGGATATTCTTTTGCTCTCCCTCCTTCCCTCCCTCTTTCTTTCTCTCTGTCTCTCTGTCTCTGTCTCTCTCTGGGTTTACTTATTTTTATTTTTGTGTATGGGTATATTGCCTGCATTACGTCTGTGTATCATGAGCATGCAGTATCCAGGGAAGTCAGAAAAGGGTATTTGGATCCCTTGGAACTGAAGTTACAAGTGTTTGTAAGTTGCCATGTGAGTATTGGGAATTGAACCCTGGGACCTCTGAAATAGCAGCCAATGTTCTCAACCTCTGATCCATCTCTCCAGCCCCCATTCTATAGGGTTAATTACAACACCAACACTCAGTTCTGCATTTTGCATACTTATTATTTGAGTACATGGCTAAGATGTTAACCATAAATGTCCTGCAAGTCCTTAAGGTACTGACTTTCAAGAACTCACCAGTGATCCTGGAGTCACTCTGCGAGTGTTTGTAGGGAAGTGTGGCTCAAACATGTAGAGAATCAGAAGAAAAGTAGAATTATGTTAGCTTTCATAGACTTGCTCTTGGCTCTGCTGGAGCTCAGAATTAGCCTCAATGTCTGTATTGGAGGAGTCAAGCAGACCCATTTGTCAACCTTATGGAGGTGAGATCAAGAAGAACATGTCGTTGTCCCAGCGGGGTACCAAACCTGAGCTGAGAGCGGCATGGCAATTTTGAAGTCATGAATGAAATTCATAAGGCATAAATACAAATTCACACTCTAGTGATTTCTCACCTTCCTTTAGCTCAATCCTAACATTTTCCATTTGTCATTCTTTCAGATCTGAATTTAATCATCATGCTAAGAAAACATTTAGAGGAAATGAAGGGTTCATTTTGTGAAAACAATGAGAGATACAAAAAGAAGATTTAAATACACTTAACATCTTGAGAGAGAGGGTGGAAAGAAGACAGCAAAAGGCAAAGGAGTGATCAATTCCTTCACATCTGTTTATGTTTGCCAAGTGTAGCCAAAATGACCACCAGAACTGTCCTAAGAACTTCTAGAATCTGATGGAAGATACAGTCTGGTGATTATGCAACTATATGAAACTGACTTGATTACTAAACCTTACCTCTTTCCACTTCAATTTCAGGCAAAGACTAGAATTGAAGCAAAGGAATGTCAAGGCTGAATGCAGCCCATAGGACAACTGATGAGAAACAGTTTCTAGAGACAAGAACAGTGAAAGCCAAAGAAAGCTCCAACATGATTAGCTTCAGAAATTGATCATTCTTGCAATTTAGGGCAGGACAATCATCCCAGAGGATCCCAGAGGATTTTGTGAGGTACATGATTTCACATCACTAAAGCTGGAGCATATTTTTCTTTGAAAAGCTATTATTAAATTGATGGTGTACCTTAATTCACTATGAGCTCAATGGATGCAGGAAGCCACCCCTTTCCATTTATCATTATTTTCTTTATTCAGATAATCTGCTGTATTCCATCATGCATACAGTTTGCAACACAGCACGTGCTTAGTAGTTGTTTATTAAAGGACTACCTAGTAGTGTGGCAGAGGAGAAAAGGGTGATCTCATTTTAAAACTCAGCTGCTTTTCCTAGAAATGGTTACTTTCAATATACTCTAATCAAGGTCGATTTGTTGTGTTACTTCATCTAATGTTCCAGTACCAATACTTTATTTATGTTGATTTCACAGATGGTAAAATAGAGGAGAGAGAGAGAGAGAGAGAGAGAGAGAGAGAGAGAGAGAGAGAGAGAGAGAGAGAACTGTGGAGTCAGGCGAGTGCCTTTGTGCTTTGGGTGAAAGCACAAATCATTGCACTCTGCTGCTTCAACAGAACAATCCAGGAAACAGCTTAAATAGAATATTGAAAGAAGAAAGAAATGGAATCAAGATCCAAGAATTATATAGGAATGGAGAAGTTTTGGTTGGAGTCTGCAATAAGAAAAGCTAGGTATCCGGTGACAGACATGGCACAAATACCTAGGCAGTTCTCTGGTGGTTGGGTGGAGATATTTTCATTACCATTATTTTATCCATATATTAGGAACATTCTAGATTTAGAGGGAAGAATATGTAATAAATACTATATTTGCAATTTTCATTTCTCTGTAGCCTACCAACTTGAATTTATAACATAGCCCTTTTCAAGATGTTAATTTCCCAAATAGCAAATCTTTGATCCAGTGACCAAAAGGAGCACCATGTACTCTCCACATATAAAAATAACAGCATATTACGGCAGAAGACAATCCTGTCCATTTTCATTAGTGTGATTACAGACATAGATTGTGTGTATATTCTATAAGCCAAAGGCACTGTGCCGATTTCACAGATACTATCTTCAGACCCGATCTCCAATCACGTCTGCTAGCATACAATAATGAGGAGCAATGTTCATGGGCACCAGCACAGATGAAAGAAAGGATGATGGCTATAGCTCCTGAGGAAATTACAAAGAATTAAGTAAGGTTACGGTATGAGGCTCGGTATCAGAATACTTGCTTCGCATGAATAAATAACTCTCATTGTTGTCTATGGTGCCAACTAAAAATGAGCAGCTGAGCAGTAGAGATCCCTCCCTGTCTAAACACTGGCCATTCTGTGGTTCCATCGATTTCAGAGTCCTTTGCTAGCAATCTATGTGGCTTGTCTCTCTTGGCTATGCTCCATCCTGGAACTGATAACAAATCGCAAGTATCCCATTGATGATTCCATCTTCTTAAGGACTGAATCAAGATGCACTCACTTAAATGTATCTTCCCCTTGGTGAAAGCTGAACTGAGCCACACATAGTTAGCTGCCCCATAGTTTGACATACACAGGTAGAAATTTTAATTAGATCAAAAGTTCTTCCTATTCAGCCTTCTATTCACATTGTTCTTATTCTCTCAGTCTCTCTGGATAGCACCCAAATTCTCTATTTCTTAGTTCAATAATGTGCTTAAAAATGAATCACCCTAGAACAGAAGTTAAGATCAGAGCCACAAGAACTATACTGAAAAAAATCTCTGGGAATTCCAAAGCCCTACTCTGAGAGGTTAATTTGAAAGAGATGGAGTGTGTGATTAATTGCATTACCTTGTATACTAGGGCATTCAATCATATGATTCAGAAACTGCCTGAAAAACCAATCACATGAGCTCATATTTAAGTTCTGTCTGTGTGTTCCAAAATGAGTTGTGTTAGTAAATCAACAGATTCCTAATTAAACCTAAAGTCCACCTAATAGTCATGAATTCACACCTGGTACTGTAAACCTAGCCCACTGCTAGCTGGGGAGGTCAGGAAACCTAATGCAGAACCTACTGGTGCCACTTCCCTAAAGCAGAATCGTTTATAACTGCATTCTAAATATTTCTCCTTATGCCTGTTGAGAAGTATAGTTTTCAACCTTCATTAAAGAAGGGCCCTTATGCAGCAGGAGACCATCACAGAAATCCACAACTGGGGTTCCAAGCCCCAATGAATACATTTACAACACAAATCCTACACCTCAGGGAACATCATGAAAAGGTGGAAGAAATATTATATAAGATCCAGTCTGCTGCAAGAGTATATCCTCTATATGTTACACCCTTGAAATCTCAACAGTGTGGTCATCTAAACAAGGTATGAACAATGTCAACAACTGACATACTAAGGTAGGTAGTGGAAAGCTTCCAAGACCCCACCACTCCATGGAAAACTACAGGCAATTAATGACTACCTACCTAGAGAGGGAGCATCAACCTTCCCCACAGATGAGACCTTCAATTGTCTAATACTAAGTAGTCAGTTCTAAAACTGTATAGTATGAGCAATACTAAATGGTTCACTCCTGGTGTGGAAGACAAAGCCTAAACCTCAAGAACGGACTTGGAGACACAGAATGTAGCAGAAATGGCACTTTTAATGATGCTCTGATAAGCAGATACACATAGAGCAGTTACAACAAGCAATGAGATCTCTGGCACATCAGAACCGCCCCAGTTCCTCATTGGGTGATTACAGATATACATACAACATCAGGTTCTGCTTCTTGTGCTTTCCTGCTAACCAAATCTCAAACTAGAAGGTACAAGAAAATGGCTGTATGGTCCAATTGGTAAGGAATGGGTTAAAAACATTAGTGGATTACAGTGGCAGAAAACTGCACACAAAACCCTACTGTGGCATCTAAGGTAAACACTATCAGACAGACAGGATAATAGCCATGCATTTGATGTATGATGCCAATAGCACTTTACCTTTTGGGTCTTTTTGACTCAACCCAAAGCTGCAGAGTCTGACGACCACATAATCATACAAAAACTGGCTAAGAGGCATTCTCAAAACTGTCATAGTTATTCAAAACAAGGATGTCCCAGGCAAGCTGGAGCAGAGGAGACCTGACAACTGAGGTAGCCTTGGAATCCTGGAACAGAAGAAAGGGAAGATAGACATGGTGAGAAGAGAGAGAACTGAGTATCAATTACATGGACTTCAGTTAGTAGTATTATGTACCCCAAGAATGCAAAATGTTAGGTTGAAGATACAGATCCCTGAGAGAATATAAGCTTATCAGATGGGAGAACCTGGGTCTAATGTCAACATCAAAGAGCAAGATTAATATTTAGGGAAATAATTTAGGACGACTTGTAATCCTATTAGTAATTCTTCCATTGAAGTCTAACTCTCTTCTAAAATGAACATTTATTTGAAATGAAGCATATCTGTGAATATGCACAGACACCCCACACAACATTCCACTGTGGCTAAAGATTGGCACCGGCACCCCGTCTAGGCTCCACATTTCTTCTTTACATTTCTGGCAGATGTGTGGGCCCGACCTGCTATGTAATTCCTAAAGGATAAATAAATGTCAGTGGAATTGAAGCGAGTGCTGCAGTGTCCACAGGGCAGCAAGCTGCACAGTAAGGAAGCAAAAGTCCTGTTAAGATTAGTTTGTGGTGGGTCTGGGTTACCTTACTCAGGATAGTGTTTTCTATTTCCATCCATTTACATGCAAAATTCGAGAAGTCATTGTTTTTTATGGCAGAGTAATACTCTAATGTGTATATATTCCATACTTTCTTCATCCATTCTTCCATTGAAGGGCATCTAGGTTGTATCCAGGTTCTGGCTATTACAAAAAATGCTACTATGAACATAGTTGAACAAATGCTTTTGTCATATGATAGGGCATCTCTTGGGTATATTCCCAAGAGTGGTATTGCTGGGTCCAGGGGTAGGTTGATACCAAATTTCCTGAGAAACCGAAACACTGATTTCCAAAGTGGTTGCACAAGATTGCATTCCCACCAGCAATGGATGAGGGTAACCCTTACTCCACAACCTCTCCGGCAAAGGCTATCATTGGTGTTTTTGATTTTAGCCATTCTGACAGGTGTAAGATGATATCTCAAAGTTGTTTTGATTTGCATTTCCCTGATCGCTAAGGAGGTTGAGCATGACCTTAAGTATCTTTTGGCCATTTGAACTTCTTCTGTTAAGAATTCTCTGAACTCACCAAGGCCAGCTGGCCTGGGTCTGAAAAAGCCTGGGTTAAAACTGGTCTCGCTGAACACAGCAGACAATGAGGACTACTGAGACCTACTGCACCTATTGGTTTTGTTGGAGCCTAGGCAGTTTGGATGCTCACCTTACTAGACCTGGATGGAGGTGGGTGGTCCTTGGACTTCTGATGTGGGAGTGATTTCTTACTAATAAAGAAACTGCCTAGGCCCATTTGATAGGCCAACCCTTAGGTAGGCGGAGAAAGCAGAACAGGATGCTGGAAAAAAGAAGCTGAGTGAGGAGTCGCCATGATTCTCCCACTCCAGACAGACGTAGGTTAAGATCCTCCCTGGTAAGCCAGCTCGTGGGCTACATAGAATATTAGAAATGGGTTAGAACAATATGTAAGAGCTAGCCAATAAAAAGCTGGAACTAGCCAGGCCAGGCAGTGTTTGAAAGAATACAGTTTCCGTGTAATTATTTCTGGGTATAAACTAGCCATGCGGGCAGCCGGGTGCCGGGGAAGCAGCCCTGCCGCTCCTATTTCAACAGACTTCCCACAGGGCAGGGACCCTGATTGCTCTTTGGGCTGACGAGGGAGGGGGACTTGACTGGGGGAGGGGGAGGGAGATGGGAGGCAGTGGTGGGGAAGAGACAGAAATCTTTAAGAAATAAATAAATTTAAAAAAAATTAAAAAAGAAGAATTCTCTGTTCAGTTCAGTGCCCCATTTTTTAATTGGGCTAATGACATGACCTCTAAAGGGGATAACCAGAGTTGGGGCCAGCACTCACTCCTGAAGTTTCCACAACCAGACTGTCCAAAGGTGTGACCATCATCTGTTAAATGATTTGTGAAAAACCGTTCAATGAGGGACCAACATCTGTAACCTAACTTTGCAAAGGTCTACTTAGGGAACTGAGAGGCATCTGAAACTCATGTTGGAAGTCAAGGCTAGAACACTGGGTTTATATAACTTTAATGTTGCTTAATAATTACATCTAAGTAGCCACTGGTTTATCCTAAACTCTTGGTATATAGTTGTCTTTATGTTTTAATTGGCACATAGTAACTATGCATTTTTATGAGGTACTGTATGATAATTTTATGCATATTCATAATTTGTAATAAATAAAACAGGCTATTAAAATTTTATCCTTTCAAAAGTAAAAAACAAACAAACAAACAAAAAAGATTAGTTTGTGGTGGGCATGGGCAGGCATAGTAGGCACTGTGAAGTCTGAGATGAGGCCAGCGTTTTCCTCTCTTGGAAACTATTTCAGGATTTGACCTTACTCTGAAAGAATGGCCCAAAGTGCTGGACTGTAACAAGAATAATAACAACCCAGAGACAGATATTGGGGTTCAAGGCAGAGATTAGAAAAGCAAAGCAGCCTGCTACTAGCGAGATCCTGTCTCCACGAATCCTCAGACTCCACACTCCAGTGAGTTCCTGTCTCTTACCCCTTATAATCCCCTCTCTGCCCGCCATATTGTATCATTTCTGTCTCCACCTCCCTAGTGCTGGGATTAAAGGTGTGCGAATCCCAAACACTGGAATTAAAGGTGTGCGTCTCCACCACCTGAATCTGTTTCTAGATCGATTTTGTGTAGCCCAGGGTAGCCTTGAACTCACAGAAACTTATCTGCCTCTATCTCCAGAGTCCTGAGATTAAAGATGTGTGCCACCACTCCCTGACCTCTAGTGTCTTAGCTTTGCATTCTGATGGCCAAGCAAATTTAATTTATTAAAATACAAATAAGATATCTGCACTATACTGCACTGAAACTGAAGGAGAGAAAAGTAAACAAGAGGTTGCAAGCTGGCGTTAACAGCAGCCCCATCTAGCCGCCTCTCCTAAAATCCCTACTTGAATTTGCAAATTTTACCTTAGACTTTATTGCTCAGAGTCAAAACAGGGAAATATATACCTGAATTTTGAAGGTCATAATGAGACACAGACATATAGGAAAATAGAGAAAAAAATATAGGAATATTCCCCTTGAAACCATTTCAACGTCAAACAGATATTCATTGGGTATGTGACATAGAAAATTCAGATGTCCCTAAAAGAAGACGATGACCATAGCATACTGAGCTGTAGTATAGTGCCTGTTTACTGGCAGAATTTAACAATGCAAAGCAGGTCACAAAATGCCATGGAGAAAATAATTACTGAATTCAACTCAATCGTCTTTTTGTGGGACTTTCTATGTTTGTTTATGTGTTGGTTCTACTTTCCTGTTAATCGCATATTTCTTTGCCTAAACGGTAAGAAAGCATGCATGTCTTAGCCGTTTGAGGAACATAATAGATTTTGGCACACAATAGACATTTGCTCATTTAGCAAGGATTTCTCAGCATTTCCCATAAGTTGTGAAATCAGTAAGAGCCTGATTTTTCTGTTCTCATAGAATTTCCATTCTAATTATAGTAAACTGCAGTGGTAGGAGATGAGACTAGAAAGACGGGCAGAGTCATAAGAAGCGTGATTGAAACGGAAAAAGCCTTCAATCCTAAGCGATGTGGTTGTGTGAGGAATGATTTGACCATAAACTTCAAAAGAACTAACAATTCAGGCCAAGCAGAATCTGACGGCAAAGAGCTGTAAGCAGAGAAATGGGCTGCTGACCCTAAGGTACAAGGTTACCTAATATATCCTAAGGTCAGTGTAGAGATTAAAGTCACTATAGCAATGTGACAAAGAAAAAGTGGTAGATACAGCCAGGGACAGCCATGCTGTACACACCCTGGTGAACCTTTAGAGAGAGTTTTCCTCTCGTAAATGCAGAGTCCCAGCAGACACTTGAGCCAGAGTTGTTTGTTTGGCCTCAATTTTCAGAGCTCACATTGACTGCCTTGTGGTCCCCAGGATTTACGATGGTTGCAGCAAATGCAGAGATCTTTAAGGAGTGGCTGCCATGATGTTTCCGTGATTAAAATTATAGACTGAATATATTTAAGTGAAGCCAGTAAAATTAGATAATAGATTCAGCAAATAGTTTGAATGTATAAACATTGTCCATAATTCATTAGTAGGCAAGCAGCACTGAGAGTCAAAAGTTTAATAAGCATTTCTGAGTAAAACAACACCCATTCTTGTTACATTAATAATACATGTTTACGTGTGTGTTCCTGCTTATATGTATATATGTGTATGTGTGCCTCTGCATATGTGCATGTGCATCTTGAGTATACATGATGTGTGGTTTATGTTATATGTGTATTATTGTATGTTTTTCTATGTGTGCATGTGTGTATATATGGATCAGTATGTGCATGAGTGTCTTTGTATATATATATGTATATGTGTATATATGTATTCATGTGTGTGTGTTTATCTGCATGTTTTCATATGTTTGTCACTATGTGTGTGTATGTGTGTGCTTGTGTCTGTTTTTGTTTGTACTCATATGCATGTGTGTCTCTGTGAGTATATATGTGCATCTGTGTGAATAGTAATTGTGTGTATGTTTGTATATATGTGTGTGTTTGTACATCTGTGAATGTATATGTGAATCTGTGTGACTGGTGGGGGGGCTGTGTATGTGTGTGTGTTACATTTCTTTGATGGCAACAATAAGACTGTTTTGGCTTCAGGTTACCACATCAATATCAATATGCAGCCTATAATCTCCTAGGACTTTGGAAGAGGGCAGAGTCTGCAAACCAATAGCCAATATATATGAGGAAAAGGTGATGCTGATATTGAATTGGTTTATCACTGATGCTGTGAAGGGTACCTCACCTGCTTATAAAGTATATTGTCATATGATTTTAACTTAATTTTAAGGATCTGGGTCTAGGGCAGGCATGTAGATTTGCCTCTGCTTATAAAGCCATCATTCTGTTCTTTTGATTAGGATATTAGCAAAGTGCCAGTAAAATTCCATTCCTCCACAGTCTCTGTAGCCCCATTAACTAGCAGCTTGGCTCTCACTGCTACTCGACCAATGTGCTCATTAAAGAACAGAGGAGGCAAAAGCAGTGACAGGGACTAGTGCCTCCATATAGTATGGCTTCCTCTAACCAGAATGAGCAACTGGGAGATCAGCTCAGGAGAGACTAAGATGCGCAAGATACCACTAGCTTCTCTGCTTCATTGATGGGAGTGGGGATGCATTCAATGGTACAACTGCAAAGGTCAGAGGACAACTTTGTGGAGTCACTTCTCCCTTCCACCTTTATATAGGCTCTAGGGATGATCTCGGGTGACCAGGCTTGCATGGCAAGCACCTTTATTTCCTGAGCCATCATTCTGACACTTTTCCCTTCTTGCCATGGTTCCAAGCCCTCTCGTAGGAAATAACTGAGATTAGTTATTTATTTTTCAAAGTGAGTTTGCATTTTTTACCATGTGACCTCAAGTCTTGGGCATGCCCTTAAATTACAAAGTCTAAGACATCCTCCCTCTTTCATTCTTTCAGCAAGGGGGCTGTATTATTCACTCAGGGAATATTGGGAGCACGATGTATTTGCTTGGGTGAGAAGAGTAGGATTTTGGTAGTCAGGACATGTCCAGGGTTCCCAAATCAGTTCAGTAGCAACCGCAACAGCTCTTACCTAATTCCAGACTATGCTGAAATTAAAAGACCACGAGGCCCATGATGGAGCTGAATCAGAAGTCAGAAGACTAGGAATGTTTGCCTCAGCCTTGGATTCTATTTTTATATGAGATAATGTCATTTGCTCACTGAAATCGTATCTCACTCCAACTCAATGAAGATGCTATGCATTGTGAGCAGACTCTCTCCTCATCTGAATTTAGAAACTGCCCATGACAGTACTTCCTATGTCTATCCACAGTGCTGCCTTGCCATGGAGCAGACTTAAGGCCTGGGCATTTGCATTTCTCATAGGCCTACCACTCTCGTGGCCAAGAAACACGTGAAGAAGGGTCTTACTGGCCCAGGGCCCTGATAGGATCTCATTCATGGCTGCCACTCACTGCCAGAGAAAGGGCCCAACAGCAGGCTCTGCTCTCATAAAGAGCTCTGCCTGCCTAAGGAAGACATGGCTTTTTGTTCAGCACCATGGGACCCTGTGTGACACTCCACAGCCCAGGCTAGAGGCTGTCACAGCGGCCTTTCACAATTCAAAGAGAAAAGGAGAATAGCCTGCCTTTGAGCATCAGAAATGTGGGTGAGGCAGGAATGAAATCATGAATAAATAAATACAAACACCAACAGCTGTGGTATTTAAAACAGACAATCGCTATAACCACAGATGACAGCCCTGCAGCCTGCAGAATCTGCTAATAAACTGTCTGCTGGGACTGGTGGCAGAGATAAACTTACGAGTCATGATCATTCAACCATTAGACCTAAGTGGAAATCAGGGGAAGGTCTGTGCTGGATATTTTTGGTGTCACATGGCCTAGGAAAATTGTTCGTCAAATCCAAATCATGATATGTCTGTCCTCTCCGGATTGGTCCCTTGAAAGGGTGGCACTATTTACAAAGAAGCTTTTTGCAATTTTAATCATAATTTCAGTTGGCCAATGACGATTTTTGTTTTCAGTAATTCGATGTGATAAGTGCTTTCTATTAGTCACAGGGTAAAGGGGTGACCCTGGAGACATATCTTTGAGAAGGAAAGAAAAGAACTTACCAAGAAGTGCTGGCTGAGCTGGGCAAGCTCCAGAAACTCCACTGCGGAGAGGTCTGGCCAAATGCTGCTTGATTTAACCTACCAAGAATCCTTTCTGTTTAGGCTTCAACCAGTTCCCAGTGTACTTAACTCAATCTGTTATTGCCCACACTTTCTGCAACAGGGCTAATATGAAGAGTGGCTGATGATGGCAGAATCATGGCAGGGTGAGGTTATTACATGAGCATCCTGCTTTGAAGGCATAGAGGGGGCCCAGATTGAAACAGCCTTTAGTGATACCTCTAGCATGGCCAGGACTCAAGAGAGTAAGAACTGTCCAACCCACAGAGCTCTTAATGGATGCTTTTTGAAGTTTTGCTTTATCATTTCCTGTGTACTCTGAACTAGGATTTTGAGGTAACCCCTACTACAGAAGGTGGCAGCTATTTTTCATAAGAAACTCATTTATTTATTTATTTATTCATTTATTAAAGGTTTCTGTTTCTTCCTTCCACCGCCTCCCATTTCCCTCCTCCTCCCCCAATCAAGTCCCCCTCCTTGGACTTCCCACAGGGCAATCAGGGTTCCCTGCCCTGTGGGCAGTCCAAGGAGGACGCCGGGGGAGGGAAATGGGGGGGGGTAGGGGGAGGTGGTGGGGGGAAGAGACAGAAATCTTTAATAAATGAATAAAAAATTAAATTAATTAATTAATTAATTTAAAAAAGACTGGGTAAGAAAGTGAATTAATGAGTTAACTACCCAAGAAAAAGAATGAGGGTTCTGGATTCTGGATTATTCTTGAATCAATAAAGAATTGGTGTTTGAAAAGCTAAGAAAAGAAAAAAAAAGAAAATTATTAATTGTTAAATTTTTGTTCGGTCTATAGTGATACAGACACATGTTTGAGGTTACAGGAACAAAGTTTATTAAAACTACCTTTTTAGTTTCTTCTCTGTTCTGTGTATATGTGTGTTCACGTGTGTGTGCATGTTTCTGCCCATGCACACATGCATTATGTGACGCGTAGACGCCCATGGGTGCACATACAGAAGCTCGAGGTTGGTTTTTAATGGGCTCTTCCATTCTTCTCTGCCTTTCAAAAAGTTTATTTATGTGTGTAGTATACATACTTGTGTGTGCCATGTGTACACGAAAGTACATGTGGGCCTGAACATGTGTGTGTAGTCCATACATGCACACATTTGGAGGTCAATAGTCAACTCCAAGTGTCTTTCTCCACCATGTTTCACTTAGTTTTGAGAAAGAGTGTTATTTTTGTTTGTTTGTTTTTTGCTTAATTTCATAGAATGGCTGTCCAGTGTGACCAGAGTCCTGGTTCCAGCACCAGGATTACAGAAACATGTCGCCACATCTGGCCTTTCATGTATATGCTGGGGAACAAACTCAGGTCCTCATGCTTTCACGGCAAGCTTGTCTCCTAAGCAGGCATTGCTGCAGCCTCATCTGGTTTTTTGCTTTCGTCGGGATCTTGCTGTGCAATCCAGTATAACCTTGAATCTGCAAACTCTGCACTTATGCTTCTTTTATAGTGGCATGACAGGAGTATGTCTCTTTGCCTGGCGTTTATCCTTTACTTTTAGTTTGGTTTTGCTAATTGACTTTGGGGAGTTTTGTTTTGTTTTTGGTCCTACCACTTCTATGTTTATACCATGCTTCCTCCTAGCAAGAGAGTCTCTGAGGCTCAGGCCCCTTCATCTGTATGTACACGTGTATTCTAAATCTTCCTGCTGGTCAATGTTCTACACTAAACAATACCAATTAATAAATGGTTGGAACACTTGGTTGCTGGCCTTAATGGCAAATTATTCTAGGTATAGTTATAAACTAGACAATTAAACACACAGGCATAGTGTTGGTATCATGGACTAAACAGAAGTAGCCAAGAGGCAATACATCAACTTCGCACATCATCATGAGTAAGAGATGTGTCCACAGAGAGCCTGAAATTCAGATTGAAAATAACAGTGGAAACACAGTATAAAGTACAGTCATGTGGCGACATTAACTCTGGTGTTTGTTTTCAGTGCTTAGGATCGGACCCAATACCTCACACAAAGACTGAGCTACACACAGGTCCAGGGACATTCATCCTAATTCAGGGAGGCAATTAAGGAACAAAAAATAGTAATTCTGACATATAGTAGGACATAATAACACCTGCAAAGTTATTTTTATTAAATTCAAGCTCCAAGAGCACCTTCAGGGGTGTACCCTCTGAGCTTTGTTTTTAAAATAGCTGTCTTCTACTCCATAAGTAGCTTTGGGAGGGGTGAAATCTCTTGAAGCAGTTTGCTACCATGGTTTAGGTAGAACTAGGGTTGGCCACAACTCCCACCTAGTAACACAGCTAAAGGCTTTTCAGAATAGCAGAATCAATCACGTGTCCAAATCTGATTATCATGAAATGAGAGTGTACAGAAATAAACCTCTTTGGATTCAATAGGTAATTGCTACTATACAATTGCAGAAATAACCACAGGCTTGTCTCTCACACACTGGGCATCTTTATAATAAAGGGTTACTTGGAAGAGGCGAAGCCACACACTGCATGTAAAGCACTCCCCCTGTTCCCGAGGATCTGGCCAGCAACCTGAAAAGCTTTTACTTCATGACTGGAGAGCAGAGCATGTCTTGTCTTTGTGTCAGATGTGCTTTTTTATGATTATACAAACCTGGGAGTTTTCATATGGCTGAAATGATTAGCTTTCTATTTACAGAACATGTGGAATAGCTCATTTCTGAAATTAAAAAGAAAAATGGAGATATAAACTCTTTTTGAATGTACATATTTTATCAGGGTTTTTTTTTCTATGTGTGCACATACCAAGGTGCACATGTGAACGATCAGAGGACAACCTGCAAGAGCCAGTTCTCTCATTCTTTATGTGGGTTCTAAGAACTGAACTCAGGTCACTTGGTCACAAGCACGTTTGCCCACTGAACAATCTCACTGGGGCCGGTGGGTGGGGGATGCATCTGGTTTTGTACTGCACAACTGTGTAGCCCTAATAGGAATCCTGTTTTTGTGTTGGTGTAGTTATCATGTGACCTTCTGAAACAGAAAAGGTGGACCGTAGCCTGGAATTAGCCATGAGTATCAGTAGTGCAGAAATACAGATGCATCTGCTCTGTGAGGGACCCACATTGCTTACTGGTAAAGTAACTTCATGCTTAGTGTGACATGCTGGAGCCAAGCGTTCTTAGCACGGACTGCTTTTAAAACTGGGGAAGGATAGATTATTACTTATTTTTCTTAACAGACACGTATAAATGTTCCTTAAAGTGATTGATGGCTCTGAAACTTGAGCCTACATAAAACATTTACCAAACTTTCTACACACGGGCCACTTTGTGTAACCCTTCTCCCCGGCGAGAGATTGCTTAAAGTGTGAGCAGAAAATTAGCAAACTTGCTTACCCTACTTCACAGGTGTAGAAAGGAAGCTCTGAAAACTTAAATGGTTTCTCAAGTCATGCATTTAGTCCATGAGAGAGAGGGGATTCTGCTCACATTTCCTGGCTTCCAAGTCATTCTCATCAGTGAATACAAAGAAACAGCTTGTAAGTACTAAGGACACTTCCATATAAAGTGAATCCGAAAGTGTCACTTTTGTAGGCCCCGGAAATGAATTCTCAGCTCAAAATAGAATTGTCATCAATTTCCATTCAAAATGTAGAGTATATTTAGACCCAAAAGTCAGCAATAATGTTCCTTTCCTTACAGTGCTTTATAAAAGAAAAAAAATGCTGCAACAAAGCTGTCTTTGCTTTGAGGAACTTGTGCTGAAAGGATTGGTCTTGTGTGGAAGAAATGAAGCACTCATGACCTCAAATGACTGGCGGTCCTTGTAAAAGATACTAAGAGAACAATGTCCACAACATGTCTGCAGTAAGCTTTCACCTGAAGCTTTAGGTAACTGATGTGGGTACCAGGTTCTTGCTGAATACCTGAGGTGTGTGAGATGGAAAAGTAGGCAGGCAGGATGAAGACATTTCCCTAAGTGTGGCATTGCAGCTTGTGAAATACCTTCCACTTTTTGGGGCTCCTTTTCTATGTAGACACAGCCAATATGTCACCCCATGCACTTCAGGTTCAATACTGAATCTCGGAAAAGAAACAGTGAGATGTGCCGGCCTTTTCCTCTCCTCTCATTCTCATAAAACTCCTGATCATAGTTAAGTCTCTCTCCTGAGAAGCCCTGCCCACTTACTGAAGGTATCTCATATTGACTCTCAAGAGAAACTGACTCATGACAGAAATTATCTGGGAGGTCAGTAGAAGTTTCCCTTCCTGATTTTGACACAGGCTCAATTTCTTTGTGTTGATTTCTAACATCATAAAAGTGAGGCCCAAGAAATTCTTTCATGTGTTTCCATAAACATTCCCTTGGAAACAGATATTTAATTTCTGTCTTTTAACAATTTAATTATTTCTTGTGTCTATATGAGTAGCTGCACTCCCTGTATGCCCAGCAGTCATGGAGTCCAGCAATGGTTGTCAGATTCCCCTGGAAGTAAAGTTACAAGTGGTAGAGAGTTGCTGTGTGGGTGGTGACAAACCCAACTGGGTCCTCTAAAATGAGTAGCAAGGGCATGCAACTTCTGAGCCATTGCTCCTGCCCTAGGATTAGTTATTTTGTTCCTGTTGCTATGATAAAATGTCCTGGGAAAATAAAAGATACTGAAAGAAAGAAAGGTATATTTTGTGTAACCATTTCAAGGCACATTGCACCACAGAAGAGACTTTATAACAGAAGGGGCTGAGATACCTGCTCATGTTGGTAGCCAAGAGTAATGAATACCAGTGCTTGGCTAACTTTCTCCTTCCCTCTCATTCCAAGACCACAACCTGTGGAATGATGCCAACAACAGTTAATGTGGGTCTTCCTACTGGAATAAAGCCATTTATGCCCAGAAGCTTGTCTGCTAGGATACCGTGACAGTCTCCCCGTGGAAATGTGAACAAGCATCTACTCACCCCAGACAGGGAAGCAGCAATGGACATGCTGCCTCCATTCAAAACAACCTCTAGTTGTCAATTTGTTTTTATGAGAGGGACATTTGAGGTTGTGGATGTAAGTGAGATGACACAGTGTTATCCCGGAGCCATGAGACTACCAACAAGACCCACCATGGAGCCAACTTTCCGATGCAATCACACAAGACTTCTTTATTCTTATAAGCTTGAGAGTAGAGGCTTCATCGTACACACCAACAGAGCCAGTAAGGGAAGAAGGCCCCTAGCTCACAGTGCAAGGGATTCTTAAAGGAAAAAACTGCCAGCAGGGAGTTACATGCCATCATTACAGGATTGAGTAGGGGGAAATGCTTATGTTGCAATTGACTCTAAGTCAAGAGAGAATTTTTATAACTTTCCACAAAACACCTGGTAACTGTAAAAGCTTGTTTGTCTAGTTTCTGATTGGTTGTCCTCAGGTCTCTGGGCAGACAGGCAGGTTTTGGGCCATTTGAGGCTTTTCTCAGAATTTCTAGGTACACAGGGTGGGGCGCCTGGGGTAGTGTAGTAAGAAGGAGGCCTCTTGGCTGCTTGTTGGTTCCCAGCCACCCGCAAAGTTTAGACCCAAAATAATCACAAAGAAACTGTATTAATCAGAGTACAGATTAAAAAGAGTAAAGAAAAATAAGCCACGTAAAAATGGAAAATTCACAGAGAGTCTGGGTTATATATATTATTGTGTTATCTTTGAATTTTTTAATTGTGAATGGGCTAAGTACAGAGAGACATTTCATTGTATGGACTGCTAAGCTAAACCAGCGTGTATATTATAAAGGTATCATGACTTCCAAATTTGGGTCTAAGGATATGTTGCTTTAGAAAAGAGGTTCTTCTCTTGTTTCCACAAAGGATTGAGAACCTGTGGATTGCTTTCAGACTGGTGTTATTTGATGGAACACGACCCCTCCGCCAAAGGTGACTGTGAACACTCCCAAAAATTACTATGTCCAACAATCAGCAAGAAGCAGTAAGGAGAAAACTACACCCATATTCTCAAATATTGTCTATAAATGTTTGTTTGCATTTAAAGGGGGATATGATATAGATATGAATAATTTGCATTGGTTTGAATCTTGGCTTATTGATACAAATTTAAGGTCAGTTTTTTTATATGTAAATGTATTTCTTGACTAAGGTATTGTGTTTTGTAGCTCATTTAAAAATGTAATGTATAATTAAGAAATATAAGTTAATAGATACTCATCTATAATAGTCAAGCTTGTAGTTATGTTAGTTAGATTTTCTAGATATTTAGAGATATATTTCAGTTAGATAGGTATTCTTCAAACCTTTCAAAGACTACAGAATATGGCATTTAAAATGTTTTAAGAGCTTAAGGCTTTTTCATGACAATGAGACACATCTGCTCCTGGCAGCACAAGCATCCGATTGTTGTGAAGAGTCCATCAATTATAAAAGTAAAGAGATTTCTCCAAAACATGGATTAATTTTTCTCCTCCTTTTTCTTTCACTTTTTGTTTGTTGTGTTTTGATTTTGTGAGATACAGTCTCACCATGTAGCCCTAGTTCCTCCTCTACACATCTCCGCAAGACTGGATGACTCACACTGGGGTACTCCTGCCTGCAAGTGCTGGGATTGCAGATATATGCCTGTGTGCCCAGACTGGTTCACAATCTTTGATATATTGTCAGAAATAGGACTGCTGGATAGTATAGTAGTTCAATGTTAAAGTATTTGAAAATCTCCAAACTGCTTCCAATGCTGTCAGTAATTTATTCTCTTACTAGCGGTGCCCCAGGAACTCTTTTCTCCCCATCTTGGAGAACATGTGTTTGGAGACCCACAATTCTAACACTTGCAACCTGATATCTCTTTGTGGCTTTGATTTGTGTCCTCCTGATAATTAGCAGCATTTAGTGTTCCTATATGTAGTGGCATTTCCAATCTCTTCTTATGAGAAATGCCTTTTATGATTATTTTCCCAATTTTAAGTGGGTTGCTTGTTTTCTTGATATGGAGTTTAGTTACTCATTAGGTTTTAGATATCAACCTTTTCTCAAGTGCATAATTTTCCACTATTTTCTTCCAATCTTCTAGATTTCTTTCCACTCTGTTGTTCTTTTTCCTGGGCTAAATTTTTCCTGGAGCTCTTCTTAAATGCAATCTTCCCTGTGGGGGCCATTGCTGGTTTTTCCAGTTAATTTTGCTTCCCTCCTACTTTGGTTCCCCATTTACTCTCCTGTGTATTACTTATCCCTTAAGTTTATAATGTTCCTATTTTAAAAGAGCTGTTGTAGTGTCTCCTTTATAATTGGGGTAAGTAGTCTCTAGTCTACCCACTGGCATGTAGTGTCTATGCGTATTAAAGGTAGGTACATAGGTATTTGCTGATTGATTGGACTGGCAATTTTAAGCTTCAGAGCTTAAAATTTAATTTATTAATTCAATTGATTACCCGACATTGGAAAAACCCAAACTGTCACCTGCCTAGCTTCCCCTTCATAGTGAGCATACTTGGCAGGAGCATTGCACATATGTACATACCTGTGTTTATCTGCAGTGTGAGGTATGATTTTAATCCAGAACATGAAAAGAAAGATGACAAAGATGACACACACACACATCCTCATATATTAACATATATTAGAGGATTTTGAGTAAGTAGAGATTTCTAAATAATAAAAGCTTTGAATTTCTAAACTTTATTTTCAGATACTTAGAAATGAACATTTTACCAAATTTACCCACATATGTTACTTTTAGATTGGGTTATTTTTGCCTCAAATTCACCTTTTTACTGAGAAATTTATCAAAATCATGCTACATTATGAATAAATAAGAACAGATTCAGCAGATTCTATGTATACATTTATGTGTTTGCATATACATGTAGCAAAAGAATTTAAGAAAATGAAGTTACAAACTTGAGAGGGAGCAAGAAGGTTTGGAGGAAGGAAAATGAAGGGGGAAATGGTGCGATTATACTTTAATTTAAAAATTAAAATTAAAAAATGAATAAGACCTCAGTTGCCATCCATCATATAACAGAATAGAAGACAATGAAACCTATACTCTTGAACAGAGACCTAGGATGCCAGTGAACATGCTCCAACACTCTGCTTTTATGTCCATTGATCCTTTTTACAGTTTCTTCAGTGTTTAAACCCTTCCTCACAATCCTTACATAAAATCATTCCATTTAGAAAGGTAAAACTTCTTAAGATGTGTTGTTTACAGGGAGATGAAAAAACAGGAAGGTCTACAGGGGAAGTAATATCAGAACCTCCTTTAGGAAAGGAAGTAAACAAATCAAACTAAGTTCAGGAAGTCCCTGAAACCAACCAGATTCACTAGGCTCCTTCAGTAAACACTGCTCAGAGAAAATTCTCAGACTAGCCTAGCATCCCAGAGGAAGTAGTGAGAGACCAACCAGGCTTCCCAGAAGACTCAAATCAGCCAAGCTGCCTGGAAAAGAGTCAGCTCAACTGGGTCACCTGGAAAGGACACTCTAACTTACTGAACTGCCTGCAGATTACATAATGTGCTCCAGGTTAGGCCTCTGTGTGCAGGGGAGGGCCCTTGGTAATTCAGCTATGTTTGAGTTATTTCTTCTCACCTATATTCCTGTAGGTTACTCATCACTCAAACTCCGGTAAGTAACCATAATAAAGCATGTTGGTTCACAATGTGGGACTTTGGTACTCCCCGTACTTTGGTCCATCTCTGCCATCGGTTCCTCTCTAGACTGAGTAGATGTTTATTCATGTCTGCCTAGGAACAGTGTCATACTCCTAGATCTCTACTTCAGAAAGTACTATCTCTGAAGGAAGGAGCTACAATTCCTGCTTCTCTATGTCAGTTATAGTGTGTTTCCACCTGTGCAGAGCACCACTTCCTGCTAGAATTCACTTTATAAAGAAGATCAAATTGGTAATTAAAAGAGAAATCCTGCATTTCTGAAAGCTGAATAACAATAGATTTAAAAGAAAATAAAACATTAAATAAAAATTCAGCCGGTTAGATGACTGACCATTAAAAAGAAGCTTAATTGAAGAATTATTTTTGGCTATATTTTTATATACAATCTCTATAGATTTAATTCCATTACAACTCTTATCTTTCATATTTTATTCTATATACTCTGTTAAGTGCTAATAGTTATGATAGGCTAGGCTATCATATGATAGACTGCTTCTATGACATCAATACATACTTTGAGTGTATTTTTGCCCATCTTGACTTATTGACATTTTTGTTGATTGCCTGTGTAGGCAATGTTGATCCCTTTCCATGACTTCTACTGCCTTGAACCCTCATCCACTGTCACTTCTGTTACCTAGATATTCTCCTCTTTCAGACTTCTTTTTTATTATCACATCCACCAATGCCTACCCTCCACCCTCTTCTTGTCCCATGAAATAGAGTGACTGCCTCTTTCAGAAATCTTTCCAGAGTATGTCACCTCTCCTTTTTAGTGGGATAAAAGCCAATGGATGTTCAGATTTCTTCATGAGAGAGAACTGCCTTCTTTCTTTGACACAATGTTGTTCTGTTTTGGTGTAAGGAGGTGAGGGCAGAATAGGTGAGGTTAGAGGATGTTCAAAAGCAATAAAGGATCGCTGTAGGACAATTGGCCTTCTCTAAGCTTTGTGCTTTGTGAATAACAGAGAGCAACTCTCAAGCAATGTCAACGAGTGCGCCTAACTTTCATGCTACATTTCTCTCCCCAGTTCACAATAGCTTTCTGCTGAAATTCATGAGCTTAATGCCACACTCACAATCAAATTTCTATGTTGCCTTTATTGCACATTCATTCAAATAAAATATTTGCATGCTAATATATCTGCCATGAAATATGTGAAGAACAATGCCGAGAAACACTTCTGAACATACTGGTGATATAGTCAATGGGAGAGCCAAATGAAAGTAGAGCTTAAGAGTGTTTCAGGCCATGCCCTCAGTCATGTGAGTTTGAGAACTGTCTTCGGCATTAAATGAGGATAGCCAAAATGCAGATAGAGTCACATTTATTCCTCTCAGAAATAAAACTAAGTCACGGTAGACATGCAGCAAGTATCACTTACTAAGTATATAGTGTATGTTTGTAGTATTATAAAATTTAGTTCATTTAATCTGCATAGTATCACCAATAGTTTAGCTTACCATGGTTCTTTTGATTTTCAGTTTTGCCAGCTAAGTCATATTTGCTCAAAGCCACATATTGGCATTCAAAGTTAGAAAATTTCAAGAATACAGTCTTTATCACTAATTGATGTCCTTTTTCTGATCCTGCATGAGAGTCACAAGCATGTAGTTAACCACCAGCATTGCAATGGATAGGCTCCCTGGAATAGTGAAAGGAGAGCGGCTTAGACTGAAGACTAAAAGCCACCCATTCTCATTCTTGTGGCATCTTTAAGATGCCTCTTTGTAGGATCAGGTCTCAGGCACTGAACTTGGTATGGTGCAACAATTCTGGAGCTTTGTAACCCAATCTGCCTTGCAAACAGGTTCAAAGCATGTACCTTCAAATATTTTGAGACCTAAATGGACCCAAATTTGTATTTTGAACTACAAAATAATAGCCTGTCATGCTAAGTTTTAAGACGATTTATTTCTAAATTTTCCTTTTGCTTCATACATTCCATTGTGTAGCCCTCTCCAGTCACATACACATGTGTACACACACACACACACACACACACACACATTTTCTGAGAGGCTCCCTCCCCTCCCATATCTCCTGTGCACAAAACCACCTTCACACTTTCTGTAACATGTACCTATCTTTTTGGATGCTCATATTTTTATGAGCCCCTACTTAGCTGCTTCCCTCCCCTCCCAGCATGGCATGGTGATTGCTCAATATGCATAAGTAATACTTGTGCAGATGTTCCTGGAAGCAAATGTTTATCTGTTACTCTAATTTTATTTTCAAATAATCAGAGGATGGTGTGTGGTTGTTCATCACAGTTTAAGTCACCAGCAATATATAATGTGTATCATGCATGAAAAAGTCAATTGTCAAGTCTTAAAATTCAATAATAGCCTCAAACCTAAACTATACTGAAAATAATTGAATTGTCCATTAATGATTCATAAAGCACTTTAGGATTTTGCAGAGTCTTGAGATTAACATTGTTATTGTTTTATATGGGTGGGGAAGTAATAAAGCTTTCCAGTCCATAGGCTATCAGATTGATCAGCTTTCCCCCATTCTTTAGGCTTGCCTTATCTCCTCCGTTGTACTCTCAGATAGTTAAGAGCTACGATCGTACCTTCTGTGTGTATGGAACCTTACAGAAGACTTTACACAGATGAAGGCAAAAATCATGTTTTTGTTTTGTCACATAGAGATCAAAGTTCACAGGAAACCAGGTTTTAATTATGTATCTTTCTCTTTTACTAAATGTATCCGGACTTTTCCACTCCTTAAGGAGAAGATCACACAGGAGTGATCACTAATGCTGATTTCTTCATTAGTGACCCAGAATCCTTCCTGTATTTCTGTATGGCAGGAGCTAGAAGAGCTAGCACGTAGGATAGAGTCCCAACCTGAATCCAAGCATGGTTATAAAAGTTGCCTGACAGTGTAGCATTCATAAGCGTGACATCACATCCATCATAGGGATTTGCACTGATGCCTTTACACCTACCTCCTCTTCCCACCATGCTTCTGAAATCTCCTGTTCATGTGAGATTGACCCAAGAATGAAACAACTAGAATAATGAGCTACATATGGGAGATGCCTGCCGTCTAGGGGCACTTTTACCTGAAGAGTAGCATTTGTGCAAATAATAAAGACTTTGAAACACTTTCAACAATTTATAGAGATGAGACTGCCTGAAGCCTTAGATAAGGCCCTTAGATCTTTGTAACTGCAGTTTCCCCACGGCAGATCTCAGAGTAGCCCAATATAGTCCTCATTTTATAGACATCGTCTGATGGTTTGTTCCCCACAAACCATACATTGGAAACTCAGAGACTCTCGGAAGCAGTTGCTTGTGCTCAGACCTTGCAGAAGCTGTTAATGAATGAGTCAGACACTACTTCGGGGGTAGAAAATGAAGAGCTGTCAACTTATTTCCATAGAGAGCACATGCTTCTCTCTGTGTAACTAAATTCTTCATTCTACCTTTCAGAATTGATTTGGCCTCAGAGATGTGAACCTCTACCACACTCTTAGGAGTCGGGGGTTTTCTTAAACCACTGATTCTCCCCCACTAAAGACTTTTTAGTCAAATCTGAATTCTCCTCTGTCCCACTGGCTCATCACATCTACTCCTCATGTTTTGATGTGAGGCTCAGCTTTCTTCTGTTTTTCTTCTCATTTTTAGAGCTGCCACTTATGCTACTGTTTCGCTTACATCCCTCCATATTAGTTACACAGTCAGAGGCCATTTCCTCAGCTCATCCAGCCATTTTAATCTATTAGCCAGACCTGCTAGGAAGGCTGCACACTGTTATGTGTGGGAGCAGACTTAATACAGTGTGCTCAAGTTACATATATTACCTATCTTCCTCATGTCTGCTGGTGTGACTCTTAATTTCCTCATCAGAAGACCCCATGGGGCTAGAATCCTGTCAAAGACTGGTATAAGAAGTTTAGACTATAAGGTAGACTTGATGTTATCATTAATCCTATTTAGCTGAAAGCATATGGCCTTTGGAAGGAATTTGGCTGAGACCAATGTATGCAGCCCAAACCAATCGATTCAGCTCCATATTTCACTCAAAAAGATGTAAGTAGGCAATGTTAGGAAGGAGAGGGAGATGCTGAAATGTGATGCCATGAACCGGAAGTAACATGGACCTAGAAATCTGACAAACCAATCTCCAGATTTCAAAGCCACTACACGGCTGTCATGTGATAGTGGGAAGCAGTTTCTATGAGAGTACAAATCAACTAAACCCTTTCCTAACCAAGTGGGTTTTGATTATGGTGTTTTTTTCCATGGCAATACTAACTTTAACAATGTTAAATTTGATATCAGGGTAGTTAGATTTTGCTGTGACATACCTTAGCATGGTCTTTTTGACTTTCAAACTTTGGGTTAGAAAATCCATTGAGTGTTGAGAGTTGAGTGAGCTGTTCTTTAGAAGCTTGGAAGATAAGAATACTGAGACCAATCTAGACAATGGAGGCCAGGCTTGTGAAATTTCAGAAGGAAGTTTAAATATTCTGTAGGGATATCCCTTGGCTCATGGCCTAGGGTTCCATAGAAAAGCAGGCAGACCAAGTCATGTGAAGCAAGTCAGTAAGTGTCAATACCTCCATGGCTTCCACATCAACTCCTGCCTTCAGGTTCCTGCTCTATTTGAGTTTGTGTCCTGACTTCCTTTAATGATGAACAGTGATATGGAAGTGTAAGCCAAATAAAACCTTTCTTCCACAAGTTGCTTTTGGTCATGATGTTTCATCACAATAATAGTAACACTAACTAAAACAATGAGGCAAAAAAATTCCATTTTGAAAATGTTTTCTTTTTCTCACACACACACTCACAGTCCCAAACTCACACCAAACATATGCATGTAAACACACCTGATTTATGCTAAATTTTATTGCATGAGCATGTTATTTCTCTATTTATTTCTATTTTTATTTATTTCTATTCTATTTATTATTCAACAATAGCTTACAGCTCTTATTTTATAGACTTTACATGATAATTCATACCTAAGTTCTTTAAGTTTTGATTTTATAAATTCTATGTTATATGTTGTATTTATTTTAACTGTCATGTTATTTTAATTGCCACAAATTAAGAGAGAAGTATTATTGGGCTGGTCTTATTGCATTTACAAAGAAGAAATTGCTTTGAATTCAGAGATGCAGCAAGTTCAAAACTAAAAGAAAGATATTTACAGTAAAGAAAAGAATGTTGGGATGTTAGCAACAGACAAAACAATAAAAGGAAAATCTTTTCAACAAATGATGCTAGAACAAAAGAGGATGTGATGTTTTAACTAGAGCATGTCTGCCTATGACTGGGTGTTTCCAGAAGACATAGATTAAGATGGAAGATTCTCTATGAACCTGAGTGTTGCCATCTCACAGACTGGAGTCTCAGGCTAATACACAGGAGACAGTGAGCAGAGTACCAGCATACCCCTCTCTGCTTTTTGACCAGAGATGCTCTGTGATGAGCCACTTGACACTCCTGCTACCTCGCCTCCCTGATTGCGACTGACTGTCTCCCTTTAAACTGTGAACTAAGATAAACCCTTCTTGTTTTCAGTCCCTTTTGTGAGGTATTTCCCCTGAAACATGATGCATAACCAATGAGCATCTTTTCAAGAAAATAAACCAAATGCAAATCTTTGCTTCTTGGTGGGTATACAAGTTTTCTAAAGGAAAACAATACAAAACAGAAGTTCTAACACTTTGGGGAAGGGTAGGGAAAATTCCTTGCAGTATCAGAATAGATAAAATTATACAGGGAATAAAGTAATGGATAATAAATTTGATAAACTTCATCAAAATTGAAAGCTTCTGCTCTTTTGTATATCATTCTTTTAAAAATAAGAAATCCAACAGAAATGAAGAAATAATCACAGTCCATATATATGACAATGGTCTAGCAGTAAAAAAAAAAAACTCATTCAGCCTTGATACGAGGCTTTATTCCTAGTCTTATTGTAACTTGTTATGCTGTGTTCAGTTGATATTCCTGGGGAACTGACTCTTCTCTGAGTAGAAATGGAGGAGAAGTGAATCTGTGGTTGGGGAGGAGAAATGGGGGTTGAATTGGGAAGGGTGGAAACTGTGATCAGGTGTATTATATTTGGGAAGAGTTTTGTCGAAGAATACTTTAAAAATATTTTGGAAAGAAAGCAAACAAATTTAAAATGGGCAGAATAGCTAAACAGGCACTTAAAAAGAAAATGCTCAAATGACAGGCATGGGAAGATATGATCAATGACTAGAAAAATGAAAAGTTGAACTCCAGTGACTAAACACTGTTTACCCATTAAGATGGATAAAATGGGGAAGACTAAATGACAAGTCTGGTCAAGATGGGGAACAGAAGAAATGCTCTTGACTTTTGCAGAAATGTCAAATAACATACTACTTTAGAAAAATAGCAGTTTCATATAAAATTAAATGAACTCATGACTCAGAATTCCCAACCCAAGATACTTACTGATGAGAAATGAAATTTGTTATAACTAGACAGATAAGCATATTCAAAGAAGCCAATAAAGTGAAAAAAGGCAAATCTACCGTGAGTGAGCACAGAGAATACTGAAATGAAGTAGACCTTGGTTTTAGCACAAAGACAATGGACAATTAGCTTTGATAAATGATTCTCAGCAGGAAAGGCCAGATACAAAACAATAAATAATCCATAGTCTATTTCTAACAAATTATAGGAAATGCAACTGTAATCTATGTTGACATAATGTTTATTGGTACTCGGGGTCAAGGGTCAAAGGAGTTGGCAGGAAAGAGGCATGAGAGAACATCTCAGGAAATGAAAGTGGTGGGAAATATGCATTGCTTGAATATAAGGAGGTGTATGCATTTGGAAAATCCCACCAAAACACAGTAAAGTCAGTTTACACATACACACACATATATGTGTGTATATAAATTATAATTCCATAAAGTTAAAAATGTCCATAGTAAGAGCGCTACGTAGACATTCATTTCATTGCTCCTCTAAAAACTGAGAGTTACAATGCAGTGGCTCCTCTTAGCCTTAGAAATTAGAAAGCAAAGCAGCATCACCCAATTCCCCCAGGTCTGTGCACACTAGAGGCTGTAGTTCTTGAGGAGAGACTATTTCCACAGAAACACACATATTTTCATTATGCTGGAATCTGATGCTACCCTAAGGCCACTTTGGGCTTCTCTCACCAATGAATCAATAGGCAAAGATAGGGGTGACCTTGTCAGCCAACCAGATTGATGTTGACTTTGAAGGGGAAAATGAGACTGTTGTCATTGGCAATGAGCCATACAACATTGTAATAACGCATTTCCTATGATAAAGGGCAATACGGAATTACAACAATCCATCCATGATTAGACTGTTAACACTTATACATTACTGGAATGAAATCTCAAGCTACCCACTGTGTGCTTCAGTATTTGCCGGGAATAAAAGGAACATGGGAGGAATACTGGAAGATTTCAAAGTAAACCTGTGACCATGTCACCAGTGATAACCACTATCTAACATTTGGTGCATTTGGTGCATTTGGTGTAACCACTTCTTCCTCTTTTTTTATTTCCTGTGTGATATTTTAATAGTAGCTAAATTAAGATCTCATTAATTAAGAGCTAGGCTGCTGATAGAGGATATCATATTTCCAAACATATTACAACAACTGTGTCTTGTCTAGGCAGATGGCTGGTCAACTATGAGGAACAACAGAAGTATACCGGATGCCTCAACAGCAGCAGGGGAATTGTGCTGATGCAGCTACGTGTCTTCTTGGTCCTCCACTTGCCCTCTGCACGTATGGAAATAGAAGTGAAGTGGCGCTTCCTGACTTTGATGGCCATTGAAGCCATGGGCACACCGCTGTACACACACTTCCGTTGAACAGTGGGCTGATTGATTGAACCGCACACAAGTCCTCGGGTGCCCTCGATATTTGCCCTCACTGAGACTCACTTCAGATACATGTCTAATACTTTATCAGAAGAGGCTTGTTTCCCCCACAGGTCATGGGAAGTACTGAGGCTGGAAGTGGTGGAAGAGGGATGCAGGTTCCTTTTTCTTTTGTATAAATTAGCATTGCATTTACCATGTTTATGTAGTCAGTGGTATTTGCCTACACCTCAGTCTGTCGCTGCTGGGAACGATGCAGTCAAGAAATGTAACTCAAACCAATGAAGAAAAAAACAAAAACGGTTTCTTCTCAGAAAATAATAGGAAGTTTTCTGCACTCTGAATAAAAGTTACATAATCATATGCAACTTTTTGTTTTGTTCTAGCCACTTGGATATCCTATAACACTTGCAAAATAATGTTTTATTTATTTATTTATTTATTATTTTATTCTGTGCATGGTAGAGAGGCACACTCATACTACAGTGTGCATATGGAGGTCAGAGAACAGCCTGTGGAGTTTAGTTTCCTCCCGCTACCATAAAGTTCCTGAAGCTTGAACTCAGGGCAACAGCCTTCACAGTCGAAATATCAGATACCTTTACCCACTGAACTAACTCTCTGGTGCCTGAATCTCTGTTGAAAAATTTGATTCCACAAACATTTCCATTGCTTCATAGTTCACTGGTACTTTTCAGCTAAATTATATATTAACAACTTACACTGTGTAGTCACATCAGCTACCTGAAACATTCATTAAACAAGTTGAAAAAATAGATGAACGCTTAGACAAATGAGCATAGGTATGAAAAGCAAACACATTGGCTAGCTATGTTTTCTAATGGATATCCTTATGTAAGTACTTATGCTAAATATCTATCTCTCCAATTCACTTTTTATTTGAAAGGTATCTTACTCATTGGTGGGTGGTGGATCATCCTTTTTAATCTATGACATCTAAAATGTATTAAATGTATTATAAAATGCATAACAAAATTTTAATTGCTGATAGATATATTTAACATTTTGTCTTTCTTCCTGGGTCTTTCTATCATAAGCATACAATTATTTCAAATCAGAAACTATTCCCATGAATGTCAGTTCTAGTACTTAACTGTTAACTTAAAATTATACATTTATTTTTCATTCACAGAAATTTTGGAGTATTTTAGATAAGTGCCTTGGTTATCCATTCTATGAGCTAAAGCAACAGCTGGGGAAAGCTCTGGATGTGTCAGCTAAGTCTGCTGCTCTGTTCAACTCAACTACCCCAGTTGTCTGCTCTCTGTGAAGATGCTCTCAGCTTTGCAAAATCACTGTTGCTTTAGGACATGAACTGTGCCAAGAGAAGTGCTATGGTCATTTCTAATTCTACCAGTCCTGGTGTTACCAGTACCCCTAGGTGTCGCCATTTGTTTTAAGGAGAACTCCGTTTTCTTTGCCCATTTCCTGTCCTTTCAAGGACCTTCCCTTTTAAACCTGCACCCAAGCCTGTGGGAACCAATAAACTGGGAATTGAACAGGTGTCTTGAACTGAGTTGCTCTTTCTTGGCATCTAAAGCAGAGGGATCCATGACTCTGCCGTGTTCTATTTCTTTCCTTCCATCTGGAGACTTCCGTAATGGGCCTAAACAAGTACCTGCTCAGTAATCTAATAACTTCTCTATCCACTTCTCAGCTCCATTTATGTTTTGATAAACTGTTGGGATGCTTTACGGACTGAACCTTTGGGTCCCACTGCTTTCGCTGAAAGAAACTACAGTACCTTCTATCTCAAGGAGATGGTATATGGCAAGGGTTTGAGTGCCGCCAGTATTTAAGAGATTGAAGTTTGCAATAAGAAAGCACAAATTCTAAGAAATTATGTTGCTGTTGGACTGGAGCTGCCATTTGCGGAAGTATAACACTCATTTCTTGTCAGGAAATTTTATTCAAGATGCTGAACTGCAAACCACGGCGAATGAGATATTGGCACCGAGGCTATAGAAAGAACAACAACAAAGAAAATCCTGATGGATTCCTTAATCATATAAGTCACCGGTGAACAATAAAACACTGTTAAGATTGCTTTAGAAATTAGGTCTTGACCTGACTTTTTGAAAAATAGCACAAAGTAAATTGAAAACATAAACGGATACGTGTGTTTGAGAGCAGTTGGAAGAACTGCCTCTCAGCATAATGAAGATGAAGGGTGTTTGTTTTATCAGAGACAAACATTAAAATTAATGATACCAACCCTAAAAAGAATGAATTATTCAATTTTTGAAGTATATATCATATGCTACCTTCATTGGTATGTGTATGAAGGGTGTGACTCACTCAAAAACAATTTATGTAAAGCTAGGGGCACAGAGATAAAACAGCAGGCATCTTGTCCAGAGGTGCCTGTCCACTCTGTCAATCAGAGGACACAGAGCTGCAGGGATACTACACACACAGCAGCGCTGTCCTCTCGGTTCCCACAGGCCTGCTTGTTTCTTCCCAGGAGTCTTGGCTGCTCACCTGATTCCTCATGCATCTTTCTTGCCTACTCCTGCCCTCCCCACTGGCCCTTTTCACCACTTGTCTGGCTACAGATTTATGGGTGTTTTCATCTGGTACCAGCGACGGACTACTGAGCTAGCACAGTGCATAAGCAGAGGTAACATAAAAGATTTCTCATCTCAGTCCTTAAAATTCAGCACAGCTTACCACACGACCAACTCTGCATTGATTGTCAATGTTTGACCACGTTTGAGCCCACTGAAAACTCGAAAGTCTCAGAAACTTAACTATAAACAATACCGGATCCCTTGGGTGTTTCGTGATCCAGCACAAAGGGCAGCATGGTGACTTTACCTTTTATAGGAATTAGACTCGTGTGAAAAGCAACCATTAAAAATAGTATCGTTTCAGTCAACATATGCAACTGAGAAACAATCAGTCACCCCACCCTCATAGTGGTAATTAAACATAAATGTTCAAGTGAGAAAAACATTCCTGAAAAGATGTTAGCAGAAAAATTCACACAGTTTAAATCATCTGGATGCTTTTATGTACTGCAAAGTGCCATCAAAGTGATCTCAGGGCAGTGACTCTTTCCAGGTCTCTGCCACTTAAAAATGGCCCAATTAAGACACCAAACCACCCTGAGCTATAGTGTCTGTACTACTGAAATCAATATTATATTCTCTTTGTAAAATGTAGAATACTGTAAAATGAAAATATAGTATTATATGAATGTTTATAAGTAGCTTTAATTAAAATACTCTGCACTTTCTCTACATATATACATATAACATAAATACAGTATATATATATGCATATATGTATTATATTGAAGCAACATTTCATGTGCTAGACTTTTGCCACACAGCCACTGCTTGTAACATGAAGCCATTGTGCCCATTTCTCTCTTCTCTCAGCTCCCAAATCCCTTTTTTTTTTCCTAAGAAAGTTGAGAGTCAGCCTGGTTCTCCACTTCCTACAAGAAAACAACGTAGGAAATCTGCACGTTCTTTAATGTGTCCAGCAAGGAATAAATGCTTTTCAAAGTCAGCCGCTGTTCCTTCCAGTCTGTTTACTCAGGTGGCAGTAACATGGACAGATCAGAGAAAGGTGTGATTTTGTGGTAAAAATAGTCTTCGCTTGAAATGCAACTCCAGTCCTCCCTGTGTCTTTCCAGCTGCAGGCAGCTGTACTGGCTGGGAGGGCTTTGGTCCTCAATTTGCACCTTACTGCTGGATCCCTTTGAAGGCACAGCTTCCACGCTAAAACTGGCATAATCGGGTAAAAACTCTCCTTATTTTCTGTGATAGTAAATGTGTCTATTTCACAGCCTGCTGTTAACTGGCGTCCTCTTTATCCACCTTAGGAAGCATCCTTTTCTCAATTCCTTGCGCGTGTTAAATTAGTTTACTTACTTAACATGCTTCCAAGGATGCTTTAACGTAATATTTTATTGGAATTTTGTTGCTGGTTCTGAGATAAGGATTCCAAACTTATCATCCTCATGCCTTAGCCCCCCAAGGGTTGGGAGAATGTACCATCATATTCAGTTCATCTTAATATTATGGATGTATGTATAGTTTGAAAGTACTCCAGATACAAAGAACTTGCAATTATCAAGTCACAATGATGAAAACTGGTTTGTTTTCAAGATGGTCCTGTGGCAGAATTGAAAGGCAAGGGAATTGGTGGAGACATGGGAAGGGAGAAAAAGCCTCTCCTGGGGTCTGCATGAAGCCTATCATTAGTAGGGAAGCAAGAACTCGGGCACAAGAAACAACATTTGCTGTAAAAGCTACTGACACAGAAGTGGCATTCCTTTTAAGTCCATCTATTTTGTTTTAAAGTCCGTGAACCAGGCTTGCTATCTGAACAATGTGACCTTGGGTAGGGCATTCTTCATTCCTTCAGATCATCTGAGAATCTCAAAGGAAACTGTTAACTTTGTTTGCAGTAGGGAGCCTGCCTCTGAACCCCTGGAATCTAGAGATTTACCAACCTGCTAGGTACCCCTCTAAGTTGCTTGGTGGTCTCTCTGGGATCCTCAGCCAAACTTCAAAGATAATAGCTTCAAACTGTCTAAATCTTAGATAAGAGTACCGTAAAGAAAAGTCCACACCCACGCTTTGAGCCATGTCTTACTTTTTTCTCTTAACCCTCATACTTAAGCCTGTATTAAAATGTGAGGCTATGCAATGATTCAGTGAATTGAAGCGTGCAGACGTGGGCCTGACAATCTGGGTCTAATCCCAGATCCCACAGCGTATTAGGGGAAAACCAAGACCTAGGTGTTGTCCTCTGATCTACTCTCCCTCTCTCTCTCTCTCTCTCTCTCTCTCTCTCTCTCTCTCTCTCTCTCTGTGTGTGTGTGTGTGAGAGAGAGAGAGAGAGAGAGAGAGAGAGAGAGAGAGAGAGGATAGATAGATAGATAGATAGATAGATAGATAGATAGATAGATTTAAACTTCATTTCTGGTTTATACTGACTAATCCTGAAAGTCCTGTCTTCAAGTTCAAGCCTGGTTTGGCCTGGATTGAGGTCCCCAGGGTGCTGAGGACTTTGCCTCCTGCCTTTATTGCTCCCATCTCTGATAGTCTGACTAGGGTAACAGATAACTGAATAATGTCAGCATTCCTCAGACACAACACAAAGTAGTCTAGTTCCCTGTTCTAAAATGCCCTAAAATGCAGACAGAAATACAAGAAAATGCATGAGTATCAAATGAGAGTTGGGAGTTGAAGCTGTGTGTGTGTGTGTGTGTGTGTGTCTGTGTCTGTGTCTGTGTCAGTGTCTCTCCATCTCTGTGTATGTCTGTGTCTACTTTTCTCTCTCTCTGTCTCTCTCTCTCTCTCTCTCTCTCTCTCTCTCGCTCGCTCTCGCTCTCGCTCTCACTCTCGCTCTGTGTGTGTGTGTCTGTGTCTGTGTCAGTGTCTCTTCATCTCTGTGTGTGTCTGTGTCTGCTTCTCTCTCTCTCTCTCTCTCTCTCTCTCTCTCTCTCTCTCTCTCTGTGTGTGTGTGTGTGTGTGTGTGTATCCTTAACTGTCATGACTGAAGTCCCTCCCTTTCTTGTTTTCCTTTTAAATTCTAAACCACAGCCTCATGGATTTTTCCCCCCTGAGGTCTCTAAGAAAAGTCAGAACTACTGACTTCCTGGTATATCCTTGAAACTAACCTTGAAACAGGCTGCAGTATCTTTAAGTGAGAAACACAAAACAGAGTTTCAAAAGTTATTGCTGGTGTGTAGGTATGGGCTAGAGCACTTGTCTGCATGTGAGAAGCCCTGAGTCTTGTTACCAGTGCGACAGAGAAAGGGAAAGCTAAATATCTTACCTTGGGTCAAATAGGAAGTAGCAGAGTTTGCATTTGAAGGCTGGCCCATCTGAAACAAACCCTAACTTCATTCCACACATGGGGTTTCTCCAGGAAAGATCATGAAATGCTAGTTATTTTCATAAAAGGACGTCAAAGGTAGCAAGATGAGTCTTAAGATTATGTATTGTTGACACTTACAAATGGAGAAAGGCTGAATTTAAAGAAACCCAGAATATGGACACAGAAATAGCCATGGGATTATCCGAGCCATAAACGGAGCATCCCAATCCTTCCACCTGACTGCCTCATCTAGTGAAAGAGACACGCTTGTAGAAGATGCTGAGGACAGCCCAGGTCCTTGCACCCTGAGCTGAGAAGTTGAGATTTTTGTCCCATGAATGATGGGGAACATTTCAGATGCTTGAGAAGAGGGATGTGTTTCCAGAAAAGTGGGATGAAGAAGTGCTCCAATCAATCAATTCCTGATGAGAGAGGAAAAATCATTTCTCTGCAGGGACACGCCTCTTATAGTTTAGCCAATTCCACATGGTCAGTCCTAGACATGTACACATCATAAGTAACAACAAGCACTGCATTTGACATGCGCACATAAACAACAACAAGCACTGCATTTGAAATGTGCACATAAGTAACAAGCACTGCATTTGATGTGCGCATATAAGCAACTATAAGCACTGCATTTGGCATGACTACATAAGCAACAGCAAACAGAGACACAGACACACATGTTCATAACTATAATTAGTAGAGACCAGAGTCTCAGATGGAATGGGAGGAGAAACTCAAGCACAGACATTCAAGCTGGAGGGAAGACTTATCGCCATACCATAGTGCATTGAGGATGGCAGCACATTTTGTCTTGAGGCAGAGAGCTTTGGAAAGGGATGAAGAAGACTCAAGAAGTCAAGGGACCATCAAACATGGCCTAGGAGGTTATTTCACCTAGGTTTCTCCTAATAATCTGTGCTTTCTGTAAAAGTCCTAGTCAATATTTAGCAGTATAAAAAAAGAGAGAAAAAAAAACGATACTGTGATTTTAATGGCGAAGCAATTAAAGTGTGAGCAATATGATGGGGAATAGCATCATTTTCACTCCAAACCCAGACTTGTATTGGAAATAAATATTATACTGGAGAGCAGGTAAAGTCAGAGAAAATGAAGTTCACAGATGTAGTTATACAGGTAAGTTGATACATTTTAAGTTGAATTTTAATTTTTGGAAAGAAAAAGGAACATACAGTGAAAAACTTGAAGGATATTTGATAATATGTTCAAAAAGACAAAGGCGCCCTCCTTCCCAGTTGTTGGTTCTGGGCTAGTTCCATCACAGCCCTCAGCTGCCCACTCTTTCTCTTGCCAGTAAAGACAAAGTACAAATAAAACCGAAACCCACAGACAAAGCAAATCCATACAATTTAGATAAAAGGCGATAACATGCTACAAAATCAACAAGATGGAAGAGCAAACTAAAAATTCGGACTAGATAAGATATAGTAGAAATGATAATAAAGCAGAAAAGATTAAGGAAGTTTAAGGTGCAAAAGCCAACTGAAAGAAAGAGGACACTAAGAAAGTAGATTCAGTAAGAGGACACCCTTCACAGAAGGACACAAAAACACAGCCTTCAGAGTTAGCCCTGGGGACAGTTTGGCCTGTCGGCTTGGAGCATTCACTCAGTCAGACTCCCTCCTATGGATCCTATGCTTCAGGTCACCATCCATCTTCAAGAATGAGAGGGCCCTGGCAAACACACAAGGATGGGGAACCCTGATGCATATGTCCTTAGGAAGAATGCTGTCATTTCTACTACCTGGGCTTCTTCAGATACTTGACAAAGTATGAACAGCCCAATGCCAGCCATAATTCTAAGTATAAATTCACAAATTCTTTTCAACACTAATAAGGGGACTTCAGCTGAAAATGAGCAGAATAGTTCTTAAACACAGGGGTGGGGGTGGGTGAAAGAGCCAAGAAAGACTCGGCCATGATGGTTGTCATCCTAAAATATTCTAGATTGCAATGGAGATTTAAACATGCACCGTTCATTTCTATCTTGTGTGTGAAACCATTGATATTGTAAAGAGACAGCTTGCAGATAAACCAGATGGAAGCCATCAGCAAGAACCAGTATTAGAAAAGCCATTTGTGACCTTGATAATTTGACGGTTGGAAAGAATTATACTTGTGATGATAAATTCCATCAAGTCGTTGATAAATCAGTGACAACATTTCTGTTAAGTTTCCAGTTCTGTGCTGAGGTGGAGGCTCCTATTTGGCTAAAGGAAAGCAAAGGTAGTGACAATTTGGTGGCCAGTTCTAAGTGCAATGGGAGATGTCAAAACCCAGCTTGAATGTCCATCCCCTGGCCTTGCCCTGACTCGGCCACTTGCTAAGTCTCTGCCAAAATACCACATGCTCCTTTATGTTCTTCATCCGCTAAGTGCACATGAGACGATTATTGTCTCAGTGTCCTCTCGGTCAACATGGCTCGACTACTTCAACTTCCTTAATATTTTGTTCTGCTTTATTCTTACCTGTTTTATTATCTTATTTTGTCTGAATATTTAACTCCTGTCTCATCACATTTACTTTGTATCAGGGCACCCCTGTTAATCCAAATTTCATGCATATTTGTTTTACAGGATATATGCAATGAGAAAGAATCCATGTAAAGTATTAATCCACAGATATCATGGTGCTTCAAATGCGGTAAACGTTTGCCCTCATTATTGTTCTAATAGCAAGGGCTTGCTTGAAGTTTCGAAAGATACTATTCTTGGAATATCTGAAAACCACAGAGGAAATCTCAAAATGGGAAGCAAGGCCTGGATAGCACCAATAAACGCAGGGCAGGTGGGAGGGGAGTGACATGGTGCAGCTTTGAGAGAAAATTCCTAATACCAACAGCTGACCTTTCTAAAGAAAGTTTTGACAAAATGTCAGTTAAAGATAAAGGGCACACAAGTAATAAGAGCTAGCATTTATTGCATGCAATGAGTCAGGCATGGTTCTAAGCTTTTTACATTTATTAGCTTATTGATCCCAGCAACCGTGTTTGAGGAACGGACCGCTACAAGTCAGTCTGCCCCTGGAAAATGCAGAGCATGCATCAAAGGTCATGTAGTTACTTCGTGGAGAAGCCATCATCCAAACACAAGCAAGGAGCTGACTGACTGTCTTTCTAACCCTAAGACAATTCTCTTCTCCTGATGAAGAAACCTTGAATTGTCTTCCCTGAAGAACACACTTATTGGTGCACATTCTTTTTTTAACCCCTCTTGCTTATGTATCCATTAATCACACTCCTGTTTCCATGAGCTTGAATGTTATGACACTTGCTTTCTATGCTTTGCTCTTCCTGGGCTGTCTAGGTGAGAACAAAGAGGCCCAAAGCTCTAGAGAGACAAAGACTAAACCCAGCTTAATATTTTAGACAGGGGGTGGATAGGGCTGGCCACATCTGCAATCTAGCATCTGGGATGTTAAGGTAAGAAGGTGGAGAACTTGAGGGATGCCTGGGTACACTGTGAGAATCTACTTAAAATATACACCAGTCTCTCTCTCTCTCTCTCTCTCTCTCTCTCTCTCTCTCTCTCTCTCTCTCTCTCTGTGTGTGTGTGTGTGTGTGTGTGTTTGTATTTGTGTGTGTCTCCCCTTCTCTCTCCCTTTTTCCCTCTATCTCTCTCGACAAAGGGACTGACTGTCTTTATTTCATCTTTATTAAGTGAAGCCTATGTTTACTTTTTAAATTATTTAAAACAGACATATACATATGTGCATTTATACACATATATGAAATGCATTGCAGTAAAAGATTATTCTGAAATAAGTTTGTTTTTTTTCAAAAATAATTCAAAAATGAAATTCTGACTCATTAGCTACAGACTTCACCTGATAGTGAACTCTCATTTTAATTGGAATCTAATAATTCAACCCATGTGCAACCATAACACCCTGAAGACATCCAGTCTCTAATAATCATCTAATAATTTAGCCCATTTGCTTTTTGTTCATCTCTACCTCTCCTGCCATCTCACTACATAGGTATAAAATATAAAATAATATCCTTTGGAACAAACACAAGGGAGAAAAACAGACAAGCAGTGAATTCACCAAGTGGTGTGGAATAAATGGTAACCACCTCACACAGAGAGTCTATAGCACAAAAATAGCAACAGAATATCGTAATCACCTGCCCTGGCCACTGATTTATGGAGCAAGGCTCCAGGGGTCCTGCACAACTGGAATCCCAAAGGCACAATACAGCACTGCCTAATCAATTCATAGGGTGACCCCTCTGCATCAGTCAATGGAAGCAGCGGTCATTTGAATTTCACTGTGAAAGAGTAGCTTTTAAGGAAGCCCTTTAATCAAATGTAATTAGTCCAGAAGGTGATGGAGGGTCCATTTAGCCATTTGTGTGCATTAATACATGGTCATCTTAATTGGGGCTGGCCTTGGAGCGTCTTATTTACCAAATCAAGTTCACTTTAATCCCATGAAACTTTTTTGTCCACACGTATCTAATCCCAACCCATTGCAATGATCAAGAGGGCCCTGGGGTTTGTGTTTCCATATTCTGCCCTATAGTTATACAGAAGTGAGACACAATACTCTCATTGACAACATGGATCCTTTCCTTCCTGGTTCCTTATTTCCGCTAGCAACACATTTGGAAACTAGAAAGAAAGGCATTCATGGATCGCCTAGCTACAGCTAGCATTAATTTGAAATTTGGTCCCGCGGTTGAATTTTCTTTGCGTTTATATGGCTTGGTAATATGTTGAGACTTTCTTTTCCTTGTTGTTTTAGCCTTTGAGCCTTCCCTTACTTAGAGAAATGTACAAAGCCTGCTGGAGAGTTCAGATTTCTACAACAGGGAGAAAGGATGATAACCAGCAAACTCTACTGGGTTTGACCTACAAAGCCGGCAATTAAGACAAATCAAAGGGACCTAAGAAGATGTGGGGGATAGCTTGGGAGAAGATAACAGAGTAGAGTGAGAGCAGAAACTGAGTATGTTCGTCCCTGCGGTACCTATTGAAAGTCACTTGGGACAAGTTGTGGATGGGATGAGGTGGCTAGCAGGGGGCCACACTCAGAAGGACACATTCAGAACATTTCCACCAGGATGGAGGCCCAGGTTCTCTTCCTCCTCCTCATGCTGCAGTCCTACCATGTTTAACCAAGCTCTGCAGAACCCAGCATCAGCAAGCCACCAAACGTTTCAACTGTGCTGAGAAGAGGCCAGCCAGTTTTCTTCCTGGGTAAGGGACTACCAAGGATGGCAGTAAGCAGGCTAAGATGCCAGCGTTCCCCCTGAAATAAAAACAGAGGAGCCTCCGTTGTCTACCCCAGACAAGGTAAATAACTTGCATTTTCATATTTTCCTAATGATTCTTGGAAGCTAACTAGATGTCTTTTTGTTACTGTGAAAAGATTTTTTTAAAAAAAAAAATTTCCATTGAGCTTAGAAAAACAAACCCTAAAGAATTGCTTTATATCTGAAGTATTTTGAAATATATGTATATTCCCCATTTAAGCTTGAGACAACAGGATTATGACTTTAATTAACATAAGAAAGATGGCTCAGAGCTTTACAGCTTTTTGTCCTCAGGATCATATTGTACCCACGCATATTATTCTGAGAGCTGCAGAGAAAGGATTTTGACTGTGTTTGACGTACAGTAACAAACATTAGGTTGTCAGACATCTGGTCAAAGACGTATATGGATGCAAATGGAGGGAGTTAATGGCATCATTTGTTCAGTCTCAAACCCTTTGGGGAACAGACAATTCAGTTCTTCCAGCTCAGGCAAATTGGGGATCCACGTGAGAAAAGCACTTCCTTCACCCTGTCTGCAGTCCCATTCAACAGCTCCAATACATCTCCCCAGAGGATACCCAGAGGAGCACATGGAGCTGGCTTGCTAACTCTATGCTGCGTCCCGAAGGGTTTGGCTGACCATGGGTTGCCATGTAACCATGGAAAGTTTTCCTCTAGGGAAGCAAGCAAACTTACTTTTGGCTTGAAAGCCAGAGAGTCTGAATTTCTTTTTTTTTTTAATCTGCACATGTACACAATGTTATTTCTGTTCTATCAACAATGGATTGTAGTACTAAGCTCATAAACCTCCTCTATCACTGACAGAGCATCAGTGACTGAATTCAGGAAACCTGGTTTCCAGTATAAATACTTGGGTACCTATCCCGTAAATCCACGGTCACCTCCCTTGATTTCCTTTTCTCGTGCTATTGCATTTCGTAACCTTGGTAGATGTTAAATTTTATGCATTTTCATTGACTGAATACAAGCCAAAGTGTGACTCTGGGCATGTCCCTATCTTTTGAGATTCAATCCTCATATAAGTAAACAAGGATGAACCGGATCATTTCTAGGTTGTCTTTCAAGATTCAAAATATCCTATAGTTATATCATTATCCATCACATATGAGGTATGCAAGTGAGTGTAGTGCCCACAGAGGCCATAAGAGGGAGCTAGATCCCCTGGAGCTAGAGTGAAGTGGGTGCTGGGATGAACTAAAATGGAACTCAGGTTCTCTGGAAGAGCGTTACTGGTTCTTTACCATTGAGCCATGCTCCAGTCCCAAAATTATACCCTTCTGATTAGTGGGAAAGCATATTTTATAATCTGCTAACAAACATTATACTTTAAAACTTGCGATAGACTAAATAATGCCCTTATCTTTGGAACCTGTGAATGCAGTCTTATATGGGGAAAGCGTTTTGCCAAATATAACTGAACTGTGCCTTCAAAGAGTCTTTTTTTTTTTTTTGCTTTTTGTTTTGGTAACTTCAGTTTTGATCTACATGTTCCTTCAAACTGAAATAGACACACCTTTTCCTCCTATGCCTCTCTAAAAAAAAAGACATCAGTTCATTCATTTTGTGTGTAACTATGAGAAACAAAACAAAATAGGCTATAACACCAACAACCCCCACACACACCAAATATACATATTAGTAACATAGCCACTTAATGTTGCTCAAACATATCTCTCTGCCTTCATTTCCTTGTTCCAAGGTGTCTTTATTAATCTTCTGTAACATCCGTGCTATCAGATCCTATCTGGGCTGGAGGATAGCCTAGAAACTTTCAAACCTTAATATGCATAATATGCACATGAATCACCTGGGGATCTTGTTAAATTGCGAATTCGGATTCTGTAGGTCTGAAGCAGGACCCAAGATTCAACACTGTAATAAGCTCCCAAGTGAGGTAGAGACTCAGGTCTGCACCCACACCCGAAATAGCAAGATGCCAGAGAACATTCTGGAAATGTCAGTCTGAGGTAGCATCGAATCAGCACTACCACCAACAAAGGAGTGTGGGGTGCTCAAACTCTTGCCAACTTACTTTGAAATACTGTGTCTGGGTGTGGTGCTGCTGTTTGTACTTTACATTTCTGGCCCTTGACTTATCTGCTAAGGCCTTCCTGTATGCCTCAGACAACGTATCAATGCCTTGACCTTCTAAACCTGAGGCGAGGGCACTAGCTTTACGGGGACTCTTGTTCAGGGTTGTAGTGGCCCCCACTCTTCTGCTTCTCCCTCATTCCCCTCTATACCCAGTTCACAAGCTTCCCTAGGTTGCAAAGACTTCCTCAACATTTGGATAAAGGGTTTTCCTCTTGATTTGGGTTTGAATCTAGGCAAAAGACTCTCGTGGGTCTCATGAGTATAACAGCCATCTTTACCCCACCAACCTGCTTGCTGTTTATTGTAGGTTTCTGCCCGTATCTCAGAGCATATGTCAGTTACTTCTGTTTAAAACCCTTCCTGTCCAGTCCCCCACTGATCTCAGTTTCTAGTCTGAATAACGACTCCGATTTCAGATATTTATGGAGCAAAGACAGCTACATCCTTTGCTTCGCATGAAGGTTCAAGCATTTCCTCCTCCAGCATCTGCCAAAGAGTCTCCAGCCAAGCGGGATTTCACTGTCCTGCAGAGAAAAGCTTGCTAGCTCTCTGCTGCCCTCTCATGGCAACTGTCGGCACAGTGTTTTCTACTGCCCTTGGTAGATCCTGATGGAGGCCGGGGTTGGAACCCCTTTGGGGAGTTTAGGCAGATCAAACTATCACGGTCAGCTGGACGTCTACCACCCCTTTTACTGTTTTTCTTCAAATAGAGAAGGCGAACAGCCCTAACAGAGTTTTGCTTCTAACCTTGAAATTCACAAAAGCACAAAGGAGGGAAACTCTGGGGCTTGTGTTAAAGATGAAAGAGAAGCCCATTTGGCTAACCAGCGCCTGCAGCCTAGCCTGGAGGATTTCAAGAGATCTTGTTCCCTGGGCCCACTCGAGTTCAGTGGAATAAAAAACGTCGGAGGGTGGTCCTAACTGCTTGTATTTCCGCAACATTGCTGGTGATTCCGACGACTGTGAAGCCTGCCTTCGCTGGACTGCAGCGCTTGAGGAAGCTGTGAGGTACAAGCTGGTCATAATAGACAATATCAAATAACCCGTTGAGTTTTGTAAAGAACTTCACAATCAGTTTTCAGGAACCATCCCCAGGAAAGCCCTGAGCATAACGAGATTTTGCGTGGTATCTAATGTTATGGATCAATTCTTCAAACTCAGGCTGACCCTCTTCCCCTGCACTGTTCAGATTACCTCCGTTCTTAGTGTTAAGTCTTCATGCTGATGCACAGAGAACAAATGGCCCTAGTTAGGCGCTGCCCCCCCCCACCACACACACACACACACACACACACACACACACATCCACTCAAGGAAGAAGTCCCGCTCAACTCTATGTTCTGCAAGGCCTACATTTCTCTACTTATCAGTCAGCTGCTTGTATGGAGCTGAGCCAGATGTTGGAAGTTTGGGTGGGTTAGACAAGGAGAGCCAAGAGCTGTATGACTTACTTATACAGTAGCATTTCTCAGTTGGCTTGTCCATACAGCCTTGTTTTCCAGTTGCCTTGTCCTGCTAATGCTGAATCTGCCCTGTGCAGATTCCATGAGAACTCATGTCTCTCTCGTCCATTTTCATCTTTCTGATCCTATTCATCAACACATTCGCGCGTACACAGATGCACACAGTTTGCTCCCTGTTCTTGTGTACAAGTAGGTAGCACTCAGCTTACCATCATTTGCTTTGCTTCAACACAGTAGGTTGAGTTCTCCACTTCTCTAACCTAGGTTGTCTCTCATCTTCCTTGCATTTCTGTATGGCCCAGAAAAGGCCATGGATAATACTTTGCACACTTGTGCACAGTGGGTGTTCTGTAAATATTTCCCAGGTGTATTTCCTCGAAGTGGCTAGCCCAATCTTTGGAAATAAAATCCAGTTCTACACGATATCCCCTGATTATTCCTTTGATTTTGCTTCTCCCCCATCACACAGACACTTGCCCATCATCCCTTACTCCTCTGAAGTCAGACTCCTCTGAGCTTCTTGTTTCTTGCAACACACAGGATCCTTTCAATTCTGTACATGACTTCACACTGTCTTTTCCTCTCTCTTGTGTTTACTCTCCTCAGCCAGAAGATCTCCAGCAACTTTGAATTTGCATTCTTAATTAGTCATTGCCTAGGATTTTTACTCTGTTATTCTGAGTTCTTCTTGCATTCAAGTTACCTAGGATTGTACGAACATCTGTGTGCCTGTGAATAAGAAAGACTATTTGGAAAAAAAATTCTTAAGCCTTAATATTTTATATGAAGCAATGTCATTTTTTTTCTTCTTCTTAGCGTGAAAAGGTTACCTATTATTTTAAAGGTGAAAACAAAGGCTCTCTTCAGGCAAACCTGCCTTACTCTAGACCCCTTCTAGCAACACACATTATTTAAAGTCAGGTAGATCCTTGCCCGCGATGCCCTTTCCAGAGGAAGTGGAAAACAGCACTCTATTTTGCTCAGTTCTGCTCCACAAGGCTTTCCCCTAGATCTTGCTTGTCATGGCCTTTCCCACTCCCATGCGGGATGTTCTTTCTGGGTGGGAATAAGTCTTATTCTGGTGAATGTTTACTGAACACCCACTGTGCACAAGTGTGTAGGTGTTGTCCACAGCCTTTCCTGGACCACACAGAGATACAGGAGAAACAATTTAGGTCAGAGAGGTGGAGAACTTTAGAGGAAAATGACAGTATGTTAAGTGCAACCTACTTGTACACAAAAACAGGGACCATGCAGAGAATGTTGTTGCTGTTGTTGTTGCTGCTGCTGCTACTGCTGCTGCTGCTGCAGAATAGGATGAGAAAGATCAGAGTTAAAGAGAGAGACATGAGCTTTCATGGAATCTGGACATGGTACATACAGCGTTAGCAAATGCCAACTGGTGAGCCCAGGTGTCTCAGTTCCGCTGCCATCCAGTTAAGTTTCATTCCCACCTCCCTTCCCTGCATTTGGACTCTCTCCTACCCTCTCTTGCTGCAGTTTGACTGGAAACTGTTACAAGCCTTCTCCCCTTCCTTCTCTGGGCTGTACTCTATCTACTACTTCAAGTCCCAGGGTGCTGATGAGCATGGGGTGAGCCAGAGAATGATGTAGAGAGGAATATAATTTATCTCTATTGTTCAAATGAACCGAGAATGTGAAATGGGATAGACACAGTCATGTGAGCAGGTGAAAGATGGCTACAGGGAACTGAGAGAGGAAACTGTGTTCTACACATTCTTGACTACCAGCTTTATCAACAAGACTACATGTTACTAATGGTATTCCTCATGCCAAGTTATTTAGCTATCTATGCTTCGCTGTTCATATTCACTAATTATGACTATTATTATTTCCAAGCTTGTAGGAAGTTGAGACTTACTTGGCCCAAAGGAACCAACCAACTAGGAGTCTGCCTGGAGCTGTCAGAGGTCCTGACCATGCCTAGCAAAAAAAGTGACCAAGTGGGGTTTCCTGAGTGGCTAGCAACAGGCGCTGTCAGAGGTACTGATTGTGCCTAGCCAATGAGAAACGAGCATGAAATATCAACTGTCAATGGATCAGAAGAACGTCTGTGTGCTGGGAGGGCATATAAGTCTTCCCTCCGTTGTTAAATAAATGACTCCCTGTGTCTGTATTTGTTGACATTGTGCCTTTTCACCCCCTCGCCCGAGGAAGACCTCACCTGGCACCCGGGACCGGAACTTCTAACAGGTTTTGTGCTCGCCTGATCAGAGTCCTTTATTTCATTGTCTGTATTTTTGTGTTTTGCCCGGAACAGGTTTTCGTTGTTCCACTCTCCTCCCTCGTGATGCTGCACAGCAACCTGTCATCTGTGAGCGTGCCACATTTGCCTCCTCAGTGAGAAGTTAACTGCGCGACACATGCGACACACAGGAGATGAGGGCCTGGACGCTTGTACTGGCCAGGCCTGAGGTGTGAGAGCTGTGACTGGTGCGAGCTTCCTGCTTAACTGAGGTCTCAGGATGCTGTCTGATCCTCGGATGTAGGTGACACTCTGAGGTGCGGGCTGAGAGGTGGAGTGCAACTTATGGTGCCTGGCTCCCCTCATGTGACCAGCATAGGCATTTGCCCTGGTGCAAGACACAGCACACAGGCTGCTATGTGAAGGCTATGGGCCCCTCTCAGACCTCCACTGGGCTGTGTGCCTGTCATCTGGGCCACCTGCTTCTTCTGGTGAGTGTGTTCTTCTAAGTGGTTCCAATAGGTCTGCGGCCCTGACCCTGCAGACCTCACAATAGTGCATGAAGGATGGCTTGGGGTCCACCTAGGGCTTCAGCAGCCTTCCAAGGAATGGCAGCATGTTTCTAGTAAAGCTGAGGGCCCAGGGACCATGGTCTGGGCCACACCAGGGGTCCAAGGCCTTCGGAGCTGTCCTGGACGGTTGCTGCTTCTGCGAGGCCACTGGGACTCCAGTGGGTGGTCCGAGCAGTGAGAGCCTGGGCCTGGTTGGCAGAGAGAGGATGCAGCTGGCTGCTCCATTGTGTCCTAAGAGCTTCTGGTCCTCTTTGAATCATGGCAACTGGTGGGTGGATGCAACAGTTGCCACAGTTTTATGCAGCTATTGTCAGTGTACGTCCTCAGCTACCTGGCTGGGGCTGATGTTCAGTTGGGTGCTGCTGGCACTTGGGCTTCCCACCTGATACTGCTGGAGCCTCATTCTCAAGGCCAGCCACCTGTGCTGTGCGCTGGAGCCTTTGGAGGACAAGGAGCCAGCTGTGCTCCTGGGGATGAATGCCTACAATCTACCTGCCTGGGTTCATTTTCCAGACACCGACGGAGTAGAATGGCTAAATAAGATGATAAAGCATAGGCAGCCCTTTTATATGTCAGTTTATAGAGAAGATCTTTCGAGAAACCGTAGAACTAGCTGTGCAGGAGGCAAATGTCCACCTCGACACCTTCAGCTTCACAAAAGCGAACGTGGATCAGCAGCCCCTTAGAGTCAATGCTGTTAGTGTTTATATTTAAAATGTAAACAAAAGACAAATTATTCAGGACCTTCAGCTTAGTTTTGCAGGAAATTGTGTGATTGATTTGGAGATCAAACAATATATAGTACCAAGCTAGAGCTAATGTTATCTTTAAGAATAGCACACAGGTTGGGAAGCCTCTTGGGTGAATCTTCCAATGATGGACTATAGACCAAGAACAATTTGTAGAGCAAACCTGAACCAGAAAGATGAGTTGGAAGACACAAGTAAAAGGTCTTTTCTAACATTTTCAAAGAGACGTTTTAAAGGATAAATTCATTTTAATTCAACCATTTTAATTTCTAAATGTTACGATGCCAGATTTTAACAAAGAAAAACATTAAATATTCAGTTGTTTAGACATAGATATTTTTATCCCTAGACTGATTCCATAACTTAGGGATTTGAAAATATCTTAGGATAATATGAAAGTGTACCTATGCTGATAAAAAGCTCTTTTGGCTATACACCCAAGAGTTGGTTCATGCAGTAGTTCTATTTTTAGTTTGGTGAGGAACATCTATACTGGGTTCTATAGCAGGTGGACTAATTTACATTTCTACCAACAGTGAATAAGTATTCTTCCCTTTCCAAAAGAGCCACTGTTATAGTGGTAGCTGGTGCGGAAAGTCCTTCTGTCTATGTATTGCTTTTAGTGGTTAATGAATAAAGAAGCTGCTTTCAGCCAATGGTGGCCTATAGCCACCACAGGAGACAGATGTCTTCTCCAGTGTTGGGTTCGTTGAGGACAGGCCTTCATACCCCCACTTGTTCTGCTTTGCACTCTTTTGGTTGGTTGTTCTGAAAACAGGAACAAAAACAGGAACAATCTGTTGTTCTTAGCAATGTTTATAAGGATGTTTACCCCAAGCCATGTGAGTTACGGTGATGAGCCTCCTGCTTTTGCTGACTTGGCCTCCCTTGATGAGGGCTATATATATTGTGTGTTAATCCTGATGTCTATCACTCAGAGAACTACAGTTGCCATGCTGGTATGGCACTCCAGAGCCTGCCAAAACTTTGCCAGTAGGCCATGACCTCCTGGTGATGCACAGATTAATAGAGATGGGTTAGTTTAAGATATAAAAGCTAGCTAGAAATATGCTTAAGCTATTGGCCAAACAGTATTGCAAATAATATAGTTTCTGAATGATTATTTCAGGTCTAAGCAGTCAGGAACAAACAAGCAGCCTCCAACAACAGGTATCTTCATTTGTTCATTTGTTTTTAGAGACATGGTCACCCTAAATACTACAGCCTGTCCTGAAACTCATAGCAGCCTTTTTCCTTCAGCCTCCCAGGTCATGAGTTTTACTTTTGTTTTATTTTGTTTCTCTATTTTGTTTTTTTGTTTTTTTTTCAAAGCTGGTATGAGCAGGATTATTTTTCTAACAACTACTTTAATGAGTTCATTACTGGTGTGTAGAAAAGTTATTGGTACCTGTATGTTGATTTTGTGCCTTGTTATTATGCTAAAAGTACTTATGCAGTGTAGAGGTCTTCTATAGAGTATTGTCATTCAAGTATAGAATTGTGTCATTTTATGGCAGTGATAATTTTATTTCTTCTTTTCACATTTACATACCCTCTATTTCTTTTCTTGCCTTGTTGCTTTAACTAAGACTTCAAGTGCTGTTCAGGGGTATATAACATTTTTATAGTATGATACAACCTTGTCATCATTGGCAAACCTCACACTTGAGAGTTTCAGCTGCTCAAAGCATTTTTTCCACCATCTTATAATATTTTGATTAAGTTATTTTTTTTTTTGGTAGTAGAGTTTGTGTGTTTCCCTTCTCTGAGTTGTGCTGGTGAACAGTCGCTAGATGTCTGAGTTATTGTGGGCATTGTTGGATTCCTTGGGTTGTGGTTTTCCTTCCATTATTTTCTGTAAGGCTGGATTTGTGGCTACATATTGTTTAAATTTGTTTTCATCCTGGAATATTTTGTTTTCTCCATTGATAGTGAATGAAAGCTTGGCTGGGTATAGTAGTCTGGGCTTGCATCCATGGTCTCTTAGTTTCTGCAGTACACCTATCCAGGACCATCTGGCTTTCAGGATTTCCATAGAGAACTCAGGTGTAAGTCTGATAGGTTTACCTTTATAAGTTACTTGACCTTTTTTCCTTTGTAGCTCTTAATATTCTTTCTTTATTCAGTATGTTTTGTGTTTTGATTATTATATGTTTTTATTCAGTCTATTTGGTGTTCTGTAAGCTTTTTGTACCTTCATAGGGATAAATTTCTTTAGGTTGGAAGTTTCTTCCATGATTTTGTTGAATATATTTTCTGTGCCTTTGAGCTGGAATTCTTCTCCCTCTTCTACTATTCTTAGGTTTGGTCTTTCCATGGTGTCCTAGATTTCCTGGATGTATTGTGTTAAGAATTTGTTGGATTAAATGTTGTCTTTGACCAATGAATCTATTTCCTCTATAGTATCTTCTGTGCCTGAGATTCTTTCTTCTATCTTTTGTATTCTCTTGGTTATACTTGTCTCTGTAGTTCCTGTTAATTTACCCAAATTTTCCATATCCAGAATTCCCTTGGTTTGTGTGTATTTTATTATCTCTTTTCCAGTCTTTAAGTCTTGAACTGTTTCCTTCAACTGTTTTATTGGTTTTTTTTCTTGGTTTTCTTCAGTTTCTTTGAGGGATTTCTTATTTTTTTTCCAATTTTTGTTTGTCTTTGCCATTTCTTTAAAGCAGTTTTTTTTTTATTTCCTCTTTAAAGGTCTCCATCATTTTCATAAAGTTATGTTTAAAACATTTTCTTTTACTTCTTCTGGTTTAGGATGATCAAGTCTTCCTATTGTGTAACTGCTGGGTTCTGGTGTTACCGTGTTGCTTTTTAGGTTGTTTGAGGAATTCTTACATTGGTGCCTACCCATCATTCTTCAAATGAGGCCAGCAGTGTCTTTGTATCTTGGTCCAATCCTTGCAGTGGCTGTCTGAGTGTTTGGGATTTTTTTCTTGATCTGTTCTGGACTGTCAATGTCTGTCTCAGAAAGCCTCTGAGGTCTTTATATGTCTCTTCTCTTGGTCTTCTTCCCTGGTTTGCTCTTTGTGTGCTTTCTCTTAATACCCTCAGGGTAGTAGCAAGCACTTGGTCCCTTTAGTATTATAGCAAGCTCTCAGTTCTTAGGCAGGGTGTGGATAGTAGTTTGGGAAGTCCAGTGGATGGGTTTGGGTTTTGGGGGAGCCTATCTGCAGTAAACTCCCTGCTGGCTGGCTAGAAAAGTTGAGGGAGTTGGGGGGCAGGTCCTGGGTTTTTGTCCCATTGGAGAGGTCCTAGAGAGTGGGGCATCCCTCTGTGTGGCTGTTCACTCTATATATTTCTGCTCTTGATCAAGCTATTGTGTTTGTGTAGTTCATTTTAAAATGTAATGTATAATTAAGAAATATAGGTTAATTGATAATCATATATAATAGTCAAGTTTGCAGTCATGTTAGTTAGGTTTTCTAAATATATAGAGATGTATTTCAGTAAGATAGGTATTCTTCAAATCTTTCACAGACCTTCAGAATATGACATTTAAAATGTTTTAAGAGCTTAAGACTTTTCATGACAATTAGACACATCTGCTCCTGGCAGCACCAATTACTTCAAGAGGAATATGGGCACTGAAGAGGCTCCTTATGGAGTTTGCTAGCCATTTGGGCAAGAAATTGGTCTTACTGCTTGATGGTATGCTGTGTGAACTGTATATGCAGGACCCACAGAAAATTGACTGCTGAGAAGTTGCCTAAAAAGTGAGGCAGTCCTTCGGGGATCCTGCTTCATGAAAAAGTCTGCCAGAAATTCTGCAGGGCACAGAAGAAAGTGACTGAAAAACTGCCAATATAGGCAGAACTGTCTTGAAATTTTCTGCTTTGTTGAAAAAGTCTGCCAGATACTAGGGGGCTGTAGACTTAAGATGGATGTCCCACTGATACAGAAGAATGTTGGGTGACTGTCCAAGCAGCAAGATGTCTCTGTCAATTCTAGTGCTTTGGAAGTTGCTTAAAATGCACTTCCTGTTTACTTAGGTAATATTATATCATTCTGGAGTCTTTGATGGAGTTGAAGAATAGATACAGTTTTCCTTAGTCATGATAAAATATAAAATAGGTATAAATATTGTAATTGTAATTCTTGATTGATAACTGTTTTGTTATATGTAATCTTACTATGTTAAAGTTAAAAACCTTCTTTTTATTTAAACAGACACAGGTAGGTGATGTGGGATTCCCCTATGTGTGCTGTGAATATCATTGGTTAATAAAGAAACTGTCTTGGGCCTGCACAAAGCAAAAGAATAGAGCTAGGCAGGGAAAACTAAACTGAATGCTGGGAAAAGAAAGGCAGAGCTGGGAGAAGCCATGGAACCACTTTCAGAGATGATATGCTGGAACCTTGATGGTAGGCCATGAGCTTTGTGGTAAAATAAGAATTAATGGAAATGGGTTAAATTAAGATGTAATAGCTAGCCAATAAGGAGTTAGAGCTAATAGGCTAAGCAGAGATTTAATTAATACAGTTTCTGTGTGATTATTTTGGGAGTCTGGGCAGCTGGGAAATGAACAAATGGCCTCCTACTACATACAGTGGTTCTCAGGATAATTGTTTTCTGAGCTACTGGATGTGGTAGAAGACTGGAGGATTGGTGGCATAAAGATTTACAAGATTCTGCTTCCTATGACTAAAAGATTTGACTGTAAGACCTCTCTCAAAACTGGCTTTCCACCATAGCACCAGTGAACAATGCAGAATGTGCAATGTCTCTTCTACAGAATCTACTTTCTGTGCAGATGGTAGATATCCCATCTTAAACTACATTTTTCAAAGTGCCAGACTGCGCACCCATAGATGTTACTGGGGTTGTACTTTTCTCTTTTGCTTATAGCCCCACTGTGTTGGCTCCTCTTCTGTCACTTTGTTTAACTTCCAGTCTTAGTGTCCACTTCTTTTGCAGATATGAAGTTCAATTTTCTGAATTTCTTTACATTTCTACCTACTGTATACTATTGCCTTCCTATGTCTTTTCATACTGTCCACCTTTCCCCATAGCCAACCTCTATTTTGTGTGTTGTGTGTCAGACTACTGAGGAAGCAGTGAAAGTATCTAGTGTCTCTATAATGTGACAGCTTAGATTTCCCTGGCTCTGATATTTTAAGCACTAATGTCTCTATCATAAATATCATTAAGCAACCCCTACACACCTCACTGAACCAGGGTCTCTTGCTGAACCCAGAGTTTGCCAACTGCACCTCCTCTAATTAACCAGCTTGCCTTAGAGCCCCTCCTGAGGGCTGAGATTATAGACAGGCCACTATAATGGAATATCATAGCATTGCTTTTACATGAGCTCTAGATGTCAGAACTCCTGTTTTCATGATTATTCAGAGCACTTTGTCTATGGAGCCATCCCTATCTATTCTGATTCACAGAAACAATCTCCAATAATAAGTTTTTTGGGGGGATTATATACTTACAGCAATTATATTTACATGTATATAAACATGCAGACACATTGGCATTATATTTACATGTATATAAACATGCAGTCACACACAGTGGCTCAGGTCAGAAAGAAACTAGGATTTAGAAAAGAATTCCTATTTATACAGCAGATAAACTTTAAGGAAAGAAGAAAAAAATCAGTCCCAGAGGACTTGAAGTTTGGACTTCATGCTATGGTGACTTGTGGTTATGTCAGAGACTCTCTGTTAGTGTTCCAGTGACTTGAAGAAAACTTCCCTCTGCCCAGCACAAGGACCAGTTATTGTGCAACCTCAGCCTCTTTTTTACTGTTAAGAGTCCACCTTGTGCCCCTGCTTCCCTGTGTGCCCATTCTGATCAGAAGTAAGCTCACCTTTTATCAGTTGCTCTAAATGTAGACTAGACATATTATGAAATAGTTTATTTCCCCTAATAATTGGACTTCTGATAGGGTTCTTCCCTCCTCCTAATCAGCTTGGCCCCATTCTTCCTTATCATAACACACCCATAAGAAACTGCTCCAGGAAGAATAGGAAAAAAGAGTGACAATAGCATCTCCTTTCCTGTCCTCTCCTGGAGTTTTCACTTTGAGTGATCATCCTGGGAAGTAGATATTACACGGCAATTTGTCACTTATGTTATTATTGATTAGGTACCAGTGCCACCCAGCAATATCTCATGTATACACCTTGTATCCTGGCTACCTGGAGGTCCTCAAACAAGGAGTGGGATTCAGAATACCAGAAGTGGATTCTAGAATACCAGAAGAAGTAGAAAAAAAATGTTAATAGGGAAAAATTTCTAGCCAGTGTAGATGCCTTTTAGTTTTTTGAAACTTTATTTTTGTTGAAAGAGGCGTCTTAGTTTTCTTATTTAAACCGGGTGCATAGCAGTTATGTATGTGCAATTAATCTTTTAATATATAATGAATTAATCTCATATGTGGTGCTTTCAGTCATTTGAGACAAAATTTGAGGTTCTGTAAGGAATGTAAAAGAGGGAAAACTATGTTTCTGGCTCACAGGGAAAAAGATGGTTCTGTGGAGAAAACTGACTATGTCTATGAAATGAAAATGCACAGTAGTTAAAGCTAAATGCAGTCTAAGTCATATAGAAAGGTAGTTTTCCAAGTGGGAGGGAGGTAGAAGAAGGTATTGTAAATATGGGAGTTAAAAATGTAAAAATTAAAGCGGATCTCAAAAGTGGTGGTTGACATTCAAACCATTGATGGCTGGGAAAATGGCTCTTGAATTGCCTCATAAAGCAAAATAGTAAAGAGGAAATGCTTTGAGGAGCACTGAGTAAATCCTTCAGATGGCAACAGGGCTTCCAAACCACCCTCTAAGTCAAGTTCTAGCCTGCGCCAAAGCAATCTACACAAGACTTTGTGTCACAAAACATTCAAATCCTAACAACATAAGTAAGTCCTTTAACTTCATCATTTGTCTTGTACACCATTTAAAATGTTTTTAATGTAGTCTCTAAGCAAGTATTTCTAGACGTCCTCCAGGCAGCTGCCTAGCTTGGTTTGGCTCTTTGCAAAACATGTTTTGGAATCTGCAGCTAATGAGTGACTGGAGAACAAATGTGAACAGTGATTGAATAGTAGTCACACACGGTCTCAGTTGATCATGCTTCAGGGACCCACAGTGTTGTTTTGAGATCCCTCAGCTTCTTCCTGATAAATTAGTTACACTATTTATAATATGCCAATAGTCTAATTATAAGAATGTTTATCTCTTGTGTGCGGAAGGTATGTGCACTGATGTAGGAATTGGAGCAGGCCTCTGTGCCGCTGTTAACTCCCTGTGCCACCTTGAACAGTCACATCCTCTCCCTGAGCCAAATTGCCTCATCTACAAAAATAAATAAATAAATAAAAGAAAGGTTGAGAGTATTCTCAAAACGACTGGAAATCAATTTGGGAAAAATATACATAAAACTGTAAACTCTAAGGCTCAGGGATGACACTGTGCCTAAGATAGGAATGATTTTATCATTTTCATCCTAATTTGTTAAATTATGGATGATGTTACAGAAATTTACCATTAACATCTTGCATCATCAAACTCTAGAGACACAACCCTCAAGATTATCTGGTTAGAGTTGTAATGGCAATGCTTACTGCTTGACCAGCACTATGAGAAAGGGTTCTAATGAACCATATAATCAGCACTCTAACTCGTTGAGGTGGGAACCATTGCCATTCCTACACAGTTGATAGAATGGACAGAAGATTAGGTACCTTGTCTAATAAGAATCAGATCTGGGATTCCAACCCACCAAGTTTGACACTCTATAACCCATAATTTAAGCAATATACTTCTCTGAATAAAAAGAGACACCCAAATCTCACAATTTTCATGAAGATCTATGGGTCACAAATGTAAAACTCTCACTTTGCAGTGAGTAACAGCTCACATTTATTGTTCTTCAGAATTCATAATTCAGTTGTACTGATATTGCAGCTATTCTTCAAGAAGCATCCATGCAATTCCTGAATGGAACATCTTACTCCTCACTTTGCCTCTTTCCATGATGAATACCATGAACATCTAAATTTGGAAGTGTTATTGCTGAGGCCCAATGCGCTCCACTCTCCTCCAGCCCAGTGACTTCCCTCTGTTTCTCATCCTGGTAACTTCAACAGAGGACAGGGTGCATGTTCAGAACATGCAACTGCACCATCTGGAAATTGACATAGGACTGCCTGTAACCATAAGGAAGATCACTGATGAAACAGGCCTTATGGTACAACTCTAAAGAGTTGTTCACAGAATCATTCTGTAGAGTTGTGTCCAGCAAGCAAACACTCTTTAACACTAAATTTAATCAACTTTTTTGTCCTTCCTTCCTTCCTTCCTCCCTTCCTTCCTTCCTTCCTTTCTTCCTTCCTTCTTCAAACAAAACCTTAGAGGGTGGATCCCTAGACTACCACAGCAGGCCAAGGTGCCCTGGGGGACACCTGCAGCTTGGGAAAAACCTATGGACATCACAGGAAAAGCAAGGATTTTGAAACAATAACTTCCCTTCTAATACCATTCTATAACTTTTGGATTATGTATAATTCATTATTAAATCATTTTTGTGGGATGAGAAAAGGACAGATTTCAACAACATAAAACACAACACCCATTTTCTGTTCCCACTGAAGCCACTACAGAAAAGTTTCAATGACCAACTGTGTCAGCCCACTGCCTTGATGGCATCTCCCCAGATAGCATGAAAAATACGTCATCTATAAAACAGAATGGCATTCATGTAAGTGTTCTTTCTCATTCTCATTCTTCCTTCATTAAAGCGTTTAAGTGTTCAAAGGAAAGGGTGTGTGATAACTGGGCTTTAGCAAGAGGCATGTGGACAGGTGGGGAAGAGATCCCTACCCCAGGAAGGATGGATAAGGTAGGGGACAACACACTGACATCATCCTAGAAATGGTAACACCTCCACCATTACCTCCTTCCATCCTCCTTGGAGAAGACTGCACAATCAGCTATGGCAAACATCTGGCAGGACTGCTATCGTGTTCTCTTGGTTTGATCAAAACTTTGAGTCTGCCCTTGAATTTGAACTTGCTTGCTTTCCTAGCTCCTCTCCATCTCCTCTGTCAATCAGCCTTGAGAACTATTAACCTGATTTTTCCTTCACTCATTGCTTGGTCTCCAGATACCCATTTACATACTGCCACTCACTGCTCCAGTCAGAACTGGTCACTGTTCTTGCCTCTTATTTATGCATCAGGGTAGAAAAAAGTGATGTCTGGAAATACAGGATATTCAGGGATTCAGAACAGGCATTTGCTAAGTTACAGATAACAATATCGAAACAGCCTGAAAATACACAGTATGTGTTAAAACTGAACAAAGAGGCAGGAAGTTCAAAGTCACCCAGTGTCACTCAAGCTATTTTCTAAGAGTGTAATGACAGCTAAGCCTTTCTCTAGTTGGCAAGCTCCCGATGCAATACAACCCCTCCGCCACCAGTGACTAGAATTTGGTTTCCCAAGGTTCAGGGGACAGGAAACTATCTACCAATAGAGGTATATGTATGCTATCCCTTTATCACGTGATATGCAGAGGATACACACATGGGAGAAGTGTAGTATACTCTAGGACCTGTAGAAAGACAAGATGCCAGTGTTTCTCTGCAGCTGATATTTCAGTGACACAGCTGAAAACTTAACCTAAACATACAACTCCCCACCTTCCTGTCTTGGCCCATGATTGCATCATTACCCTTTAGGGAGTGACCTTCCTCAGTGGAAGTTTTAGTTTTTAAAGCTCCCTAAGGTTTCAGTTTGAAAAGTCATCCTGGACTTTGGACTGACTTTCTAGTGGAGGAAGCTTAAACATTGTTCATTTGGGAGAACAAAGGAGAAGGTTTGGGAATCCCAAGGCTTCAATTGCCAGCTGTCTTACATTTTTTTGCACACATTTTTGCTCTCCTCCCCAGCAAGATTAAGATGAGTGAAATAATTTCTTTCTTTTTAGTTATCATTGAAATGTTCACATTTTTCCATTACTGTCAATTTCTTGAAACTTGTCTCATTAGCATTTTTAGAAGAGTTTTTTTTTTTTTAAGAGAAAACTTTCACCAAGAAAAAAGAATGTGCCTGATCTCTAAATGCAGGAGTCATCATGGGATGTCATTGAACTTGTCCTCTCCCATCTTCACTTCTGCTTTCTTGGCTCCTCTTTGAATATTGTGGCACCTGGGAACCAAACCCAAGGCATTTTAATTTAAAAAGATAGAAAGAAGAAGCCTAGCTTATAAAGTATTCTAGAAGCAGCATATATGAAGGGATTGTGCGGCTCATAAAGGTTTGATAATGAAGGAAGTAACACCCACCATGTCATGGTTTCCAAGTCTATCTATAAGGATGATGTGGACCAAGTTGTGTTAGTGAGCAAACCCAAGGATCCCCATTTCTCCTTAAACCCAGCAGGCAAGAGCACTCAGTGATGAAGACCTAAACAGTACATTATTTCTTAGGACCAGAAATTGTTTCCCATACATGCATAGATTAGGAACAAGGAGCAAATTAGTCCGGAGCAAGAACATGTTTCACATTTCCAGAAATTACCTCACCTGATGGACTGATTTCTTGTAAAACTTGGATATTGTGAGTGTAAGGTAGGATGTCCTTCTGCATATGTGTTGCTCTTATTGTTAATTAATACGTGGTTTTGGCTTATGGAAGGGCAGAATATAGCCAGGCTGGAAGATATATACATATATAGAGTAGGTAGAGTCAGGGAGATGCTATGTAGCTAGCTGCTGAAGGAAAAGGACACACTGGAACCTTATTGGTAGGCCACAGCCTCATGGCAGTATACAGGTTAATAGAAATGGGTTAATACAAGATGTAGGAGTTAGTTAATAGGAATATACTTAAGCTATCAGTCAAACATTGTTGTAATTATTATAGTTTTGTGTGACTATCTGGAAATACAGGATATTCAGGGATTCAGAACAGGCATTTGCTAAGTTACAGATAACAATATCGAAACAGCCTGAAAAAAACACAGTATGTGTTAAAACTGAACAAAGAGGCAGGAAGTTCAAAGTCACCCAGTGTCACTCTGGGCAGTCAGAAAGCAAACTAGTAGCCTCCGTTTACATAATGGTGCCCAGCATGGGGCAGGGATCTACATAAGACCTTTTTAAAAAGCTTAAGAAAAAAAAAAGAGGACTTCTAGACCCCCCAAAAAATGGGTGTCAAACACAGCTTCTTTGTAGCTGCATTTTTTTTTTCAAATAGGCTCTCTGTGTTGATGGCAAACAAAGGTTCAATTTCATTAAGAGAGGGTTTCTTGACTCAGTGTTAATATCAAAAACTGCATGATTCCTTTAAGAACTGGTTTCCTGGTTCATGCTGGTCCTGTTATGAAGCACTTAATTATGCTCTGTGAGTAGTATGTTACAAATTGCTTAATGGAAATATGATCCACTGTGTCCCTGGAGCTGGGGTGGTGAGCATTGTTTGCAGAGGTAATACAATGCCTCTGCCATGCTGGACTGGGTGGAGCCAACAGTCAGGGTCTTGTTGATGGGTCCTAATCATGCCTACTTAGCATTTTAAAAATGCTGCTTGTCAGAAAAGGATTTCAAATACATAACTGTAGTAGGAAACTGCTTGTTTGTTCCCAGCTGCTCAGTCCCAAAATAATCACACAGAAACTGTATTATTTGCAATACTGGTTATCTGATATCTTAAGCATATTTCTGGCTAACTCTTAAATCCTAAACTAAGCCATCTCCATTAATCTGTGTATTGACACAAGACTGTGGCTTACCAGGAAAAGTTCCAGCATCTGTTTCTGGCAGAGTTACATGGCTTCTCACTAACTCTATCTTCTTTCTCCCAGCATTCAGTTTAGTTTTTCCTGCCTAGCTCTGTTCTTCCATGCTCTGCTGTAAGTTCAAAGCAGTTTCTTTATTAACCAATGGTATTCACAGCAGATAGAGGGCAATCCCACATCATACAATAGGACAGATTCAGACATAAAAGACCCCTAAATGAGATACAATGTGTTCAAAAAATGTACATAGGCTTGGGAGAGTGAAAAAACGAGTGTAGACAATTATTAAAAGAAATAGTTTTTAAAAATAAAACAAAGTCTTTAAAGAGGCAGTAAAAGTAATATAAAAGAGTACAGTCAGTCATAGATTAAAGGAGCAAAGTAAAATAAGCCACATAAAGATTGGATATATATCTTTGTCTGGATTATGTATACTATTGTATTTTCTCTGTATTTTTTGACTGAAGAGAGACATTTGATTCTTGGGGTTGCTAACTTAAACCAACAGAAAGGTATCTTGACTTTAAAATTTGGGTTTAAGGATATGTTACTTTAGAAAAGAGATTCTGCTTTTAGTTCCACAGAAGATGAGAACCTGTGGATTCCTTCCAGGCTAATGTGATTTTATGGAACAAGATCCTCAAAAAGGTCTTCATAAAAACAGTTCACCCAACAAACAGCAAGAAGACAATTAGAAAAAACTACTCCCGAATTCCAAAAAAATTTGTTTATAAATTGCTATTTTCATTTAAAGGGGGGTATGATATATAAAGGTAAATATTTATATTGGTATGGACTTTGGTCTATTGTTACAAACTCAAGGTCAATTTGCTACACCGTGTATATGTATTTCTGCTCTTGTTTATGGTATTGTGTTTGTGCAGCTCATACAGTTAAAATACAGATTAATAGAAAGTCATCTATAATAATCAAACTTTTAGTCTTGTTAGTTAGGTTTTGAGATATATAGAAAAATATTTAAGTTAGTTAGGTAATCTTCAATACTTCAAAGACCTACAGAATATGACATTTAAAAGATTTTAGGAACTTAGACTTTTCTTAACAGAGAGACATGTCTGATTCTGGCAACACCAATTACTTCAGAGTTGACGGGCATTGAAGAAACTCATTATGAAATTTGCCTTCAGTGTGACAAGGCTAGCCATTTGGGTATGAAACTGCTCTTACCTGGACTGCTTCATGGTATGCTGAATGAACTGGGCTTGCAAAACACACAGATAACTGCTAAACTTTCCAAAAGATGGGATGGTCCTTCAGGATTCTTGCTTCACAGTAGAAACTGCCAGACATTCTGCAGGACACAGAAGAAAGCAACTAATGAACTTTGCCATTACAATGCAGAACAGATCTTCAAATTTCCTGCTTCATGAAAAAATTCTGCTGGATACTATTGGCCTGTAGGCTGAAGATGTTGGATGTCCCAACACTACAGAAGAACTTTGGGTTACTGTCCAGACACAGAGATATTTCTGTCAATTCTAGAGTTTTGGAAATTGTTTACAATACACTTCCTGTTAAGTTAAGCAATATTATGTCATTCTGGAGTCTTTGAAGAGTTGAAAAAAGATAGTTAAAATTTTCCTTAGTTATAATAAAAGATAAATTACATATGATACAAAAGGCTAAATATTGTAAATGTAATTCTTGCTTGATACCTGTTTTGTTCTATGTAATTTTATTATGTTAAAGTTAAAACATTACTTTTTATTTAGACAGAACTGGGAAGATGATGTGGGATGTCCTTCTGTATTTGTGTTGCTCTTATTGGTTAATGAATACAACTACTTTTGCCTATGGCAGGGCAGAAGATAGCAAGGCTGGAAGAGATATATAGAGAAGAGTAGGCGGATTCAGGAAGACATCATGTAGCTGCTAAAGAAGAAGGACACCCTGAAACCTTACTGGCAGACGACAGCCTCATGACGATACACAGATTAATCGAAATTGGTTAATTTAAGGGTTAGTTAATAGGAATATCCTAAAACTATTGGCCAAACAGTGTTGCAATTAATATAATTCCTGTGTGATCATTTGGGTCTGGGAAGCCAGGAAATAAATGAGCAACCTCCATTTACATGAGTGGATAACTGTGGATCTCATAGGAGGCAGCTATCATAGACAGAAGACCGTTAGCCTCCCTTTCAAACCACAGAAGCAGGCTGGGTCAGTCTGGAGTTCTGAACTCCTCATCTCCATTTTCTGCATGATATTTGCTGCCAGTCCCACTGTATGCCATCGCGGGACATAGAAGACCAGCATTTCTATTGGCAGGTTCTCTCTATCACAGGAAAATGTAAAACCTAATGTCATTATTGCCCATAATCTGAGAAGAGCAGCTTTCTGCCAAGTGCTTGCTAAGTATGACAGACATACCTTGGACCCCTGGCCTTAGGAATCAGTCATTTTACAAATACTTTATTTATGAATGTGAGCATTCCATGTTGCTTTGCTGCGGCACCACGCCCCCCGGCACCCCATCTGCGCTCTTTGCACTAGAACCCAGTTCGCAGCTTTGGCAAGGGGCTGGAGGTTGAGGAAACACACTCAGAGACAGACCGACACGCAGACCTTCCAACACTGGCACCAAAAGCCCCCCTTTAATAGCGCCTCGGAGGATTAAATACCCTGCAGTCAATGGCCAACAGGTGAAAATCCCATCCTCTGATCCTCTAGGCAAAGCACAGCTTTTAGTCACTTCAATTAGAAGGCAACAGGGAAGAGCAGTTCAAGGCCAGGACTTGATTAGTCCCAACATTGCTTAGGTTTTTTTTTTCCATTAATAACTGTGTTTTATTAATTCAGAAAATAACATCTTATGCCTTCTACATTTTAGATATGGTTCTCCAGTGCTGGGGTGCTAGTCATTAACAAACTTAAGCAAGCTTTTGCCTCTACAGAGCTTCCAGGCAAGGAAAAATTTAAGATAAATTATTAAGGTATAATAGTGCATGCACAGGTGATAAACATCACCAGAGGAAATAAGTCCTGAAAGCAAAGTGAGGAGACAGGGTAGAAGAGAGGTTTGACCACGTGATATGGTCAGTGGCGGTCTATAATGATATCATATGCAGGAGAAGGCACCAACTCTGCAGCCAAGATGACCTCAGTAGGATTCTTTGCAGAATCTTGTTCATAACACAATGCACAGAATGGGGGTAGGGAGATAAGTAAAAGAATTATCAGGCAACTTTTGGTTTTTGTCAAGACCTTGATTTTTTATCTGAAGTACAAGAAAATCCTTGGAGGACTGTAAAGTGGGAGTAACAAGATCTAATTTAATATTTTTTAAAGACCTTTCTGACTCCAATATTGAGACTAAACTCCAGAGGACAGAGGTAAACCTGGAATCTTGTATTTTTCTGACAATTAAGATAAAATGTATTTTTGTAAAATAAATTATCACTGGAGGGCACAGGGTTGTAACTATGGATTCTCTCTTCAAATGCTTCCCTGTGGCTCCCTAGAAGCAGATCCTTTTCCTAAGTCACCCCATAAGCTTAACAGCCTTTGAAGCTGGATCAGTTTTAATCAGAATATTCTAGGTGTGGTGTTCATTGCTTTTGAAATTAAAAAAAAAATGAACAGAACTTGTGACCGCAAGGCCTTTTTCGTAAGCTTAAAATACAAGGTTTTCCAGATGCCTAAAAAGATAATTTTGAGAATGCTAATTAATATCATAATGACCTTTGTAAAAGAAAATATCTTAAATTGCTCCCAGCATATAGTAGGATTTCTGGTAAGTGTGGCAGTGACCATGCTTCTGCATACAGAAAAATGACAGGATAACTGAGAGCCCTCTTTCATTTACAAAGAAAGAAATATCTCCAGCTCACACAGCTATGAAGTACCAGAGGTGGAATTTTGTTGAGTTGAGCTAAAACCTCCTTTCTTGGCTGTCAGTGGCGTATTCTATATGAAGGGACTCTAGCCAGGTGGACCATGACAAATATGACTCTGGAAGGTCCTGTCCTCCTCCTAAATTCCCTCTACCTTATTAAAACCCATTAGGTTGCCTTCCTAAATCTAGCCACCAAGGTCTGTTCCCTTATTTATCCACTCCCTCCTCCTGAGGTTGATTACGAAGGTCCAATGAGCAAAATATTATAGTTCAGCAATCAGAATTCTCCTTTAGTTGAGCTACATAGCATACCCAATAAAAATTAAAAACCCTCATCCTAAAATGAGGTTTCTACTTTTACCTTTACAGATTGCTAACTTCCCCCTGAGTCACACCTGTCTCCTCTCTATCCAGAGGCAGCCCTTTGTCCTTCCAAATACTGTTTTCTCCCTCGTGTATTCACTTCCTCTTCTCCCTCATCCTCTATCTCTATCTCCTGTCTTTGTCTCTTATTCCCTGCTTGTTGTTTATTACCAATAAAGACTCAGAAGTCAGATGTTGGAGCGAAAACCTCATAGATCTTAGAAATAGAGGAGGGATTACCAGCTGGCCTTCCTTTTTTCTTAACCAGAGACCCAGCAAGTTTATTTCTCCCCTGCATATCCCCATACATCCCAGATCAAAAAGACCACTAAATTCCTCCATAGTCCTTTCTGTGTCTCTCTACCTATGTCCCTGGGTCATTCATGCTCTCTAGGGCTAATTCTTGGTTGGTTACTTGGCTCTATAATCCAAGGTTAATTTTATTAAAACTTATTTCTGTCTACACTCAAACTCTTACTACAAGTTTGATTGTTATCTTAATTATCCTGGACAGTTTGTAATAGTAGCCTTCAAGGAAAAGAATTTTATGTTACAATTTTAAATGAGTTGCATAGGTAGAGGACCTTACAGTGTGTTGTAACAAAAATAACCTCAAATTTGTATCAATATATAAATGTCCGTACTAATGAACACAAATATTTGAGATTACTAGTTGTATTTCAGTCCAACAGTAGATCCCCTAGTCTAACCATGTATCCTATCATTCCTATATTCCTCCTTTTTGTCTGTTCATCCCTTATCCCCATTTTTTCAACCCTATTTAGAATAGAAAGAAAAATAGAGGGAAAAAAGAATAGAAAGACATCCTAATCTAACATTTTTGTTTAGTTTCCTCCCTGACCATGACCAATAACAACTTGCAACTGAACCTAGACAATGACAAACACCCATAACCCAACAAATAACCCGAAACCATGCACCTCAACTCTCAGGAATGTGGGTGTCATGTTCTTAAAATTTCTCCCTATTGTCTGGGAGTGACAATATCTTTAGAGGACCCTGGGAAAATTGAGATAATGGTAAAATTCTGAGAGAGCCAGCTGTATCTGTTGTTATCCAGTCTCTGTGTAATGAGAACGTACAAGGCTTATCTGAAGTCCTTATCTGAAGTAGTCTGTAGGAGACTGGACCATCTTGGCTAACTGCTTTGAAGTTGTCTTGAGCACTTCGTAGTTTGAAGCTTATCTCCAGGTGGCATTTATCAACTTAATGGTGTTATCACAGTCCAGGTGAATCTGTCATTGCAGGACTCCACCATCTTTTTAGAGACTTCAAGGTCACTGTCAAGAATGGTCAGGATTCACTGCAGAAAACTTAAATATTTTAAGTGTCATCTGCCGCAGATCACTGAGAGATTAGAGGATCACAATCTGTTAAATACATCCTGGGGTATACAAAATAGTTCCTAGTTACCTGCTTCAGATTCAGTCCTGAAAATGCATACCAGAAGCTAGATTAAGCTTATTTCTAGAACTAGTTAGTACTCTATATAACCCTTAATATTCTGACAGATAGTTTGTGTGCATATATATATAATCATAAATTATGAGATAATATTTATGCCTTAAGAAAATTTGTAAAGAATCAAAATAAAGCCAAAGGATTATGAAATTAGTGACAATGAATAGACCCTTAATTTTGGTTTTCTTCTGTGCCATATCAGATGGCTCTTCTGACATGAGACAGGTTTTGGATTTTCCTTTAACAAGCATACTTGGGTTTTAAAAAGGAAAGATCCAAAAAAAAAAAAAAAAAAAAAAAAAAAAGGAAGATGTTCTAACTCCAAAGACAGCTTTGATTTTTTTATTGAATTGTTCCACACAAAAACCATTTGTCTTTTATGTTTGTGTAGAGCAGTAAAAACAAGAATTTTTTTTTTTTCGCAGAGGCAGGTGGATCTCTGTGAGTTCGAGACCAGCCTGGTCTACAGAGCTAGTTCCAGGACAGGCTCCAAAGCCACAGAGAAACCCTGTCTCAAAAAAAATAAATAAATAAAAACAAGAATTTAAGAAGATGTATGAAATTCTACTCTGTTGGAAGTATGCTATAATAACATTGGGTCAATTTATTATTTTTCTTAGGACAATTTCTCTGGATAATTCAGTACTCTTCTTCAGATGTCTCAGTCGTCCAATGGTGTTTAGATTCCTTAGTCAGATGTTTTTATTCTCCTGGAAAGACAAAATCAAAACCCTGTCCCAACCCTAACCTTGGGAATTTTCTTTCTTTCTCTGATTTTATCTTTGTTAAAGCACAGGATTATTGGCAAAAAACAGTATGTTTTAATGATAAAAATTTTATATATACATATGTATATATGAAGTTTTTATTTGTATAAATAAACTATACATAATATAAATTATGTATATATACCTGCTCTGGCTTTAATAAAAGGTAGTACAATTTCTGCTGAGTCTATTTTTGCTAATTGATGAAGTCTCAATTTTCCTTTCAAAATCAACTCAGATACCTTTTCTACATTGGTCTTTATTTTTTTCTTCTGTATGGTAAAAATATTGATTTTAGGATATTATCTTACCTCTGCATTATAATTCCTGTAGGAGAATGAGAAGAAGGTAGTGTGGCTAAAATACAACCATATTCTGGATCTCAGGGATCCACACGTGCTTCCTGTATTTTTTTTACCAAAGCCAATTCTCTCCTAGCCTGAGCTGATAATCTTCTTGAATTGTTTAAGTCCTTAGCACCTCATAAGGTTTAAAATAAATTACTTAGCTCATGGGCTGTTAATCAATTGTGGGCCATAGCCAGTTAATATCTCCCTGCAATTTTTGAAAATCATTAAAAGTTTGTAATTAACCTCTCCTTCTGGATCTGATACTATTCTATTTACAACTGGAGTCAGTCTTTAAAAAAAAATACCACTGATGGCTTCTTTTGGGCCTTGTATAATCTTAGTAAATGACTCAGACCTATTCCCTGATTGAATCTTCAGTTTTGTCCCACACATTCAAAGCTGCTAAACCACATAGTACCAAGGTGTGTTAATCATATACAAACTGTCTTTGCAAACCAGCATACTGGTCTTCACCAAGATGCTAATCTAAGGACTTATCAATACCTTTACCCTACTTCACTTTTCTATGTCTTTAGCTTCCTCTTTCCATCATGCTCTCCTTTGTAACTGAGGACCAGTTTCCATTATTTGCTATAGCTAAATCTTTCCAGTCTTGGGGAATACTTTTGTTTAGAGTTACCCATGAATTTAACATCTTATTCACATGGGCTGAATGCATGCCACATGAAATGACACTAATTTGTATCTCAGAGAATGTTATATTTCTGTAGTATTCCCTTTAACTGCTGCATAATCTTTGGGTACCTATCATCTACTGATCATTCTTGTATAGTTAACTAGATAAACTAAGGTTGGTTTCTAATAACCTTGGACCACCCCTTCTCGGTTTTATCATGCAGTGTGCAGTAGGTTGTGATCTAAAGTCCTCTATCTGTGTCTGAATATTGTTTCTTATTTCTTTAGTAGATATTTCTAAGACTTGTATATTTTCAGTAGTAAGTTATTCTAAGGCTTGTACCTTATCAGTCAATTTTTCACATTTGACACAGTTATCAAACCTCTTTTGTAAGGATGAAATATGAATTAACAAACTGACAGTAATGATAAAAGACATTTGTCAACCCCACCTAAGTCGGTTATCCCTTCATTAATGTTTTCCATTTTCAAGCCATCTATAGTCGTAGTATACAGAGTTCTAACTCCCTGCATTGTAAAATTTCCCATTCTTAACATGGGAAAGATTTTTTTTCTTTGTGCTTTCCGGGCGCTTTATAGTTTGCTGACTTTTCAGTCTGCCCTGTAGCGATAGGAGCGGCAGGGCTGCGTCCCTGGCACCCGGCCGCCCGCATGGCTAGGTTATGCCCCAAAATAATTACATGGAAACTGTATTTTTTTAAACATTGCCTGGCCTGTTATCTGTAGCCTCTTATTGGCTAGCTCTTATATATTGTTCTAACCCATTTCTAATATTCTGTGTAGCCCACGAGGTAGCTTACCAGGGAGGATCTTAACCTGTGTCTGTCTGGAGTGGGAGAACCATGGCGACTCCTGACTCAGCTTCTTTTTCCCAACATCCTGTTCTGTTTATTCTGCCTACCTATGTTCTAACCAATAAAATGGGCCAAGGCAGTTTCTTTATTAGCTAATGACTTTCCTCCATCACTGCCCATAGCTGCAGCTGCTGCAATAAGCGTGGTAGCAGTGGCAGCAGATGCAGAAGCCTGAGTGAACAGAGTATCCTGGGTATAGTTGTAGAGAACTAGGGGCCACAAAAGTCTGAGCATGTGCTGTAGTATAAGCGGGTGTTGTGCAACAGGTACCTGCAGCATCACCCTGGGGAGTAGTTGCACCTGCTGCCATGCCTTCCTCGTCATTAGTGAGTCCACATCCAGAACCATAATACAAAATGAACTTTTTCTTCCTTAAGTTGCTCTTAGTCCTCATGACAGAAAGTAACTAAAATACAGAACTCTGTTGACAGAGTTGTCTTAACTGTTGTGACCAGTGTTGTAATAAACAATGATGGGCAAATATCTTAGCAGTGGACTATTGTTGGTGATTTTAGACTTGGGGACCTCCATACTGAATTGGCTAGACTGGTTTATATTAATACTAGCAGTTTATAAATATTCTTTTTGTTTTGCACCCTGCATGCTTGCTGTTAGTTGTTTTCTCATTGACTACCATTCTGACGGAATGAGGTGGAAATGCAATGTAATTTCAATTTGTATGCCCTTGAAGAATAGTGAGGATAAAACATTTTCATGTGTTTATAGGCAATTGTTGTGGTGGTGCAGAGAAATGCTATTGTTCTGGCTAGTTTTATGTCATCTTGACACAAACTGTCGTCATCTGAGAAGAGGGAACCTCAAGTGAGAAAATGCCCCAATAAGACAGGACTGCAGGCAAGCCTGTAGTGCATATTTTTAATTAGTGATTGATAAGGGAGGGCCTAGTCTTTTGTGGGTTGGTCACCCATAAGCTGGTGGTCCAGGGTTCTATAAAAAAGGAAGGTTGAGTAAGTCATAGGTTAAAAAAAAATCAGCAAACAGCACCCCTCTGTGGCCTCTGCACTAGCTCCTGCCTCCAGGTTCCGGCCCTTCTTGAGTTCCTGTTTTGACTTCCCTCAGAGATGACCAGAGATATAGAATCATAACTCCAACAAACCCTTTCCTGCTCAAGTTGCTACTGTGTTTCACCACAGCTGCAGTCATCCTAACTAAGACAGCTATCATTTTTATGTTTATTTTGTATCCTTCCAATTTGTTGAAAAACCACCAACTCTAGTAATAGTTTGGGAGTCTTTGGGGTATCTCATATAGAGAACCATATCATTTGCAAAGAAAGAGTACTTTGATTTCTTTTTCTATTTGTTTCTGTCCCATTTTCCTCTTCTCTTAAGGTTTCAAGCACTGTAAAATAGAGAAATGCTGTGGGAACTTCTTCAGCCAATAGCCTTTAAGATACCAACACACCTGGGTGTGGTCTCTTTTATTATAAATGCAGCCATAAAGTTTGTAGTCTCTTTTTCTCAGCTGCAGAGGTTCCTGTTCCCTGGTCATGTAGAGAACTATGATCTGTGAGTCTACCCCTAAATAAAGAGCTCTTTATTATACTCAATTCTGAGCTAGTGTAGGACTACTTTATAGCATCCATCTACAGAGTAAGTGGTCATCTTTGCCTTGTTGCTGATTTCAGTGGGTATGCTTTGGTCTTTTCCCATCCAATGTGACATTGATGAGGATATTTTATGTAAAGACTTTTTATTTACAATGCGGTATCTTCTTTTTATTCATAGTCTTCTCAGTGATTTATCATGAAGGCTTATTTGACATTGTCAAAAGCCTTTCCTTCCGCGACAAGCATTTGGTTTCTCTCTTTGAGTCCACATTTGTGATACATTATGTTAATTTGAATATATTGAAACAACCCTGTAACTCTTGAGTTAAGTCAATTTGATCATGGTTAATAAGCTTTTTGATGTGTTCTTTGTTGTTGTTGTTGTTTTGAGTAGATATTAGTTTTATTGTAATTAAATTTTCTAAGATGAAATCTGTATACTGATGTATCTGACACAGTTGGGAAAATTGAGTGGTTCTCTCAATCGCGCTATAACCTTCATCTGTCCTCAGAAAAACACCAAAGCTGAAAAATAGAACAGTTCAAGGTGGAAACAGAAACTTAACACACTGAATACCTTGCCCAAAGTGATTGTGGTACAACAAACAGTAGGTTCACCATGCATCCATCTTATCTGTAGAGCGGTCTTCTACTTACGTTCTTCCTCCTCTCTCTCCTCTAACCACCCCTTCTCTTTTTTTCCTCCTGTCCTTATTTCCCCATGAAAGATTAAATGTTTGTCCAGGTTAGTCAAAGTGGTTTCTCAACAACCCAAGACTGAGAACAGGAGGTAGTAATATCTGATTCAAGGCTGTCATCATTCCCTGGGAACTATGTAAAAGACTAACCTGAAGGTGGTGGCTGATCTCTTGTTTGAGTTTAGTGTGGAAACATTATATGACAAAATTTTTGTGGCTATGTTCATTGGGAAATTTAATCCATAATTTTTTTTATTGTCTTGTTTCTTGTTTAGACGCCAGGGTAAAACTTTGTAAAAATAGGTTGGTAGCTTTCATTTCTATTTTATGGAAAATTTTGAAAACGATTAATGTTTGTTTACTTTTAAAAGTCTGATGCAATTCAGCAGCTGAACTTCTTACAAAAGGGAGAATTTTCATTACGATTTTAATCTTGTTGCTTGTTATAGATCTGTTTAAAGTACTGATCTCATCTTGACTTACTCATACATGCACACCTAGAATACATCCATTTTTTTACAGATTTTTCAATTTAATGGAATAGGTATGTTTTTATGATTACCAGAGTTTCATTGGTATATTTGTTCATCATGAATTTTGTAAACTTAAATATTCTTTCTTTTAATAAGGTTGACAAAGTGATTGTCAATTTTATTTAGTTTTCCAGGGAACCATAATTTATTTTGATTCTTTATATTATTTTCTCTGTTTCCATTACATTAATTACTGTTTTTATTTTATGATTTCTTTTTATCTACCGATTTAGGATTTGGCTTGTTTGAGTTTTGTGGGGTTTTTGCTTTGTTTTGTTTTAATTTATGCCCTTTTTAAATTTTAAACATGATCAATTTTTAAAATTCATTGCTGGGATTTCATCTAGTTTATCATGTTGGAGAACATTATCATGGCATCAATATTTTCTGAAAGAATCAATCACATTGCTCTGAATTTTTGTGTTCTTTTTATTTTTACATTGATGATTGTGCAGTTGTGGTGAGGTCATTGATCATATTTTTTCAATAGCCATTATTCTTTCAGGGGAAATTTTACAATATTGGAAAGAGGCTAGATTTAGTAGAGTGCTAGAAAGGCATTGAGGTCAACCAGGTTCAATGTCTCGCACTCCCTGAATCTGCCACTCATGGATTCCTTTAGGCTAATGAGCCAGTGATCCTAAGTGTTGCCTTCCTCCTGCTTCCAGTCTACAGTGGTACACTGCTATGCCAGACTCTTACATGGGTGCTGAACTCAGATCTTCGTGTTTACTTGGCCAGCATCTAACCAACTGAGCCATTTCTGCAGCCCTTGTCCCTCTGTTTTCTTATTTGGGCTTTTTGTTGTTATTGTTGTTCACCCCTGACTGTGAAATAAATACTGTTTCAGCTTTTCTCTAAGAATTTCAGTTGCTCCTGAAGGACTTCATTCTCTCTCTCCAGAGTATCTCCCATTTTAGGAGCACAGGTGACCACAAAATATCCACATCCCTGTAAATGCCACCTCTCATGAAAGAAGGCCTCATGCAAGCTGTGTCGTGACGGCAACCTTCAGTCTGCCTTCCACTTCCTACATACCTCATCATAAATTTCAAGATAATTTGTCAGAATATCAATAAGAAACCCTTCAGGGTAGTCTGAAAAAGAATCAAATCATAGCAATTATTTCAAAGGATGGTGCTAGGCAACTTGACGGTCCTCTTATTACCTGCTGAAAACTCATGTATCATCCTTCAGATTGACTCTCCCACTTAAAGACATGAAGAAGGCAAACCCAGGCAGGCAGCTGCTAATTTGAAACCAGTCAGTTCAGGGAAGCCAAGAATTCACAGCCACAGGATGGAACTCTCTAAGGGGTCTCCACCAGGACTCTTCTCATCAGGACTGTGCAGGGGGATTGCTTTCAAAGCTGCCAGTCATGTGGGAGATGGGGAAAAGAGAGGCACCTGACCAGAAAACTAACCTTGAGTCCCAGCAGACAGTTTTGGGGTGATATTAGGTGGAGCAAGCTGTTGGAAAGAAAAGACTGTAAATATTAATGAAATAGGAACCTCGTCCTGCTCCCATACAGACCTGCCACCAAGAGAATAAAGCTTACACTAAGAAGGAGAAGTGTATTTGTTCTATGAAAAAAAAATTAGGGTTTTTATTCTCTGAGCATTGCATCTATGCACACAAAGTCAATTGATTTTACAAGTAACAAAACAAACACATTCCCTGCCCCCCCCCCAGTGGTACAAAAGAGCTTTGGAAATGAGAGTTTTCCTTTTCTGTTAAAGTGAAGCATGAAGAACTGAAGTAATGAACTCACTGATTTATTCCAAGGATGAATAAACTAAAGGAAATTAAGTAGGATTGATGTAGGGATACTGAAAAGCATCCTCATGCTCCAGAAGACGGTGTCAATGTAAGGTATGGCCCACAAATGGAAAGATTTCCTAAAATGCTGGTGTCAAGAGGGGAGTTAGGCATGGAGAGAAGAGGGGCAGAAAAAGCGTCAAGAACCAGATACTCCAAAATTGTCAAGTTGACACCTTTGGCCATCAACTCAGTAGTAAATCTCCCTGTGTTAGCCTCAATTCTGTCGCTGTGATCGAACACCCTAACAAGGACTGGAGAGATGTCTCAGTGGTTCAGAGCCCCGAATGTTCTGCCAAAAGACCCAGGTTCTATCCCTACCACATACATAGCAGCTCTCAATCATCTGTAATTCCAGTCCCAGAGGATCCAGCATCCTTTTCTGGTCTCCATGGATACCAGCCACACATGTAAACATGTAGGAGAAACATCCACACACATAAATAGATAAAACTACTTTCAAAAAACACCCTGAGCACAAACAACTTAAGGGAAATGGCTGATTATAGCTCAGAAGTAAGAGCTGCAGCCCATCAGAGCAGGGAGGGAAGGGTAGCAGGAGCTCAAAGCATTGACTACACCCCATCACCAGGCTTCCACAAAGCAGGAAAGAGACCCATGGACTCAAGTTTCTGCTCAGCTCCCCTCCTTCCTCCATTTTCATACAGTCCAGCATCTCCTGTCCAGGAACTCTCACAATGAACCCTCCCTTCAGCTTTCTTTAGGGGTGTAACCTCCTGGTATGTCAACCATGTGCTAGTGTGGGATGCATGTGCATATGGGCAGCAAAAATTGGACTGAGTGAGCTATTAAGTAAAAAGGGGGCATTTCTAGAAGAGTGTTGGAAGAATGAGAACTAGATAATAAGGAGTTAGGGGGATGGTGGTGGGTGAATATAACAAAAACTGAATTATATACATATATGAAATTCTCAAAGAACTGACATATCATTTTTTTCAAATATGGGTCTTCCCACATCAAATAGCATAGTCACGACATCCCCTAAGGGCATGCTCAAAAGCCCATGTTCCGGATGATTCTATATTCCGTAAATTAAAATGACCATCAAAGCTTATAGTACCATAATTATCTGTATAAGTAGGTAAAGGTAGAAAACAGAATTTTTGAATTACCACAAATGACTTTTAAGACACACAGAGTACTTTTGCTTTTAAAGACAACTCTAATCTCAAATGAAAAAAATAAGAAATTAACAGTAACACCAATAAACAAAGCACTGCCCCTCTTATATATTATTATATAATAATATAATAATTATATAATATTATTATAAGATAATAAGAATAATATGACTCTTTTACCTTGACACATGCTTCAAGAAAGTTTATTGGAAACACAATTTTTGATCCTTAATTCTATTTTTATTTATTTATGATGTGTAGATGTGGTGTGCGGCAGGGTGGGGAGTGGAGGGCACACACGTGTGATGGGATATGTGAGTTGAGGCCAGAGAACAGCTTCTGGAGTCGGTTCTCTTCCTCTAGGGTGCCTGGGATCTAGGGCAGGTGGCTAATCTAAACATTTATCTTCCTCTAGGGTCACCTTTATCTATGCAGCCATCTTGCCAGCAAAAAAGTTTTAATAAGATAATTGACAAATCAGGGTGGTAACTTTCAAGACCTGACCCGGAGGAACAGGTGGCTGCATTTACTTGCTACTGAAATGTTTGTAGATTTTAAACACAGTTATTTTGACATAACACGAAGTGACTTTAAAAAGCTGACGACTGATTTGGCCTCCAATTCCGACAGTGTGTAGGGTGCCTTAGCTCTTCCTATAATCACCCCCACTGAAGGGAATTAAGTGTCTAAATGTTCTACTTTATTTTAAATCTTCCAGATAACAAAACAGTGTCAGACAGCAAGCAGGTTAGCCTTGGTTTCCATTGGCATCTGTCAAATCCTAGTGACCCTGAGATTCTGATTAGACAGCTGCCAGGGGCCATTCAATGAGGGAGAGAAAATAAAGCCCAAATCCACCTGAGGAAAATAGAATGGAAACCCCAGCATTAAATGGGAAGCCCAAAGGTGCATCCTCTCTCATCACAGTTTGTGGGTAAAAAGGAGACTGTCTCACTGTGCTGAGGTAGAGCGAAACCAGACAGCTGGTGAACAAATTTCCCTTGAGAATATGTAGCCACAGTTTTCACAAATATTTCTAGTTAGAAAATTCTCAAGCTGAGAAAACTACGTTATTTAAGCTGTAGGTTGGGAATGTCCCAGTCAAGATCAGAAGCAAAGACAAATTCTCTCTGGGGACACTCAGCATCAAACTGGTCCTTACACAATTCTCACAAATGAAGCTTCGGGAAACACACACCCAGAGTCTAATGTCACAACACATCCTGAGAATTGGCCAGTCAGAAACTAGAAACACCAAGCATCAGAAATCAGAGTCCCTCTCATTGAAAAAGAAAGACCAGCAGGGTATGGCATAAGAGATAATGAACAATATATCTAAAAGTAAAGAAAGTTGGAAATCGAGAAGGAGGAACAAAGAATTATAACAATCAAACTAGACCCTCTAATGTGGGTGACAGTTACATGACTGGGGCACACTGTGGAGCCACTGACGGTGGCACCAGAATTTATCCCTACTGCTTTACTGGCTTTTGGGAACCTTTGGATTGGTACCTTGCTCAGTATACATATAGTAGGAAGGGCTTTCCCCAAAGCAATGTGCCTTACCCTCTCTAAGGAATGAATGGGGGCTGTGAAGGTTAAGGGTCAGAAACGACGGGGAAGAAAGGGGAGAAGGAGGGACATATACAAAGGGGAGGGAGTGGTAGCTGGGATCTGTATGTATAATGAAATATGCTTTCTTTTAAAAAATTAAAGAAAAAATTAAAAATCAAACAAATAAATTGGGCATTTAGGTTCATACCTAATTCCAGCACTCAGGAAGCAGACAGGTAGATCTCTGAGTTTGAGGCCAGCCTGGACTACAGAGCTAGTTTCAAGACAGCCAGGGATATGAAGAGAAACTCTATCACAAAAAAAAAATCAAACAAATAGCTGTAAAAACATGAAGAACCTGAAAATCTGGCTCAACAATTCTGTCTTGCCAACAATCCTGGCTATCAGAGTTTGATCACCAGAACTTACCAGACAGACAGACAGACAGACAGATAAAAACAAAGAGAGAATAGACTCTTGCAAGTTGTCTTCTGACCCCATCAATATTTACACTACACATGCATGCATGCACACACACACACATGCATGTGCACTTGTGCACAAGCACACATACACACACCATAAAGAAAAAGAGATAATTTTTAAGTATAAAATATTATTAGAAGTAAAATATTATCACTGAAAGAAAAACAATGTGCAACTCCATTGATAAGATACAGATGATGGAAACAGTTAATGGAGTGGAGTTTTGCACTAACTCAGTCCTTTGGAATGACAGAAGACAATGCTTAAAGTATAAAATTTGAGGAAAGATGAAGAAATAGTGAAGAAAGAGTGAAAAGTGCTGACAATGTCATGTTGAAGTTTCAAACAGAAATAAGAGAAATTGAAGGAGCAATAGTTTTAGAAGTGATTAAAATTTCGAAGAAATTTAAAAAAACAGGTTGTAAGATTTCAAGAGCCCAAATAATAAAGAAATCCTCACGAAGGTTTGCGTCATAGTGGTAGACAGCTAAAGTAACTCCATGTGACTCCCTTATGAAACAGAAGAAGCAGATGAATTGCTATAAAACCACTCTAAGGCAGCTAGATAATATTCCCAGTTGATTAGTTATGAATATTTTTATTATCATTGTGATTGCATGATATGTGTTTGTGGGTGCGGATGCTATGGTGCACACACAGTGGTCAGAGAGCAGCCTTCCGGAGTAAGTTCTCTCCTCCCACACTTATGTGGGTTCTGTGGATTGACCTCAAGTTGTCTTGGGCAACCAGGGCCTTTACCCACTGAGCCCATCTCTCCCTTTTTCTTAAAACATTATTCTACTCTTCCTTTTATATTTTCATTTATAATTACTATGTGTATGCATAATATATGGGTATGAGTGCAATTAATTCAGTAGATAATTTGCTGGTGAATGATATGCCCAGTTTTAAGCCAGTAGCTCTCCAGGGCACTGGTCCTAAATCAACACAGCACACCAGAGGAGCCCTTAACTCTTCAGAGACATTTTCTACTCCTCTGTACTTCAAGTAAAGAACACAGAGCATAGCTCAAAGGTGAGAAGTTCCTTGCCATTCACTTAAATAATTAATACAGGAATGCACCTGTAATTTTTGAGTGACCCCCCCCCAACAAGTTCTGCTAGAAGCACCTGCATTCTTTTACTCTTCTGTCACCTGATGGAAGCAGAGCCAAAGAAGGGGTCACTTCCTGTTCAGTATCTGAAAGAACCTGAAGCTGTCCAACTGGCAGCCCTTTGCCATGTGCTGTTGTGAACTCATCCATGTCTTCGTCCATGAGAGACTACCTATTCTCTGCCTGTTGTTTTGCATGTTTTGATACTGTGACCTGAGATACAGCCTTCTCAAACTGTTGTACACAGGTAAGTTACCTTCAACATTAGGGGGAGTAGAGGGAAAATATTTTGTATAGCCTTCCTAATTACCAAATTTCTTTATAACACAGAATGTGACTTACGCTGACTTCATGTCTGGGTCACTGCAGAGGGCAGGGTGTGGATGAGTCAAAGGAGACGGGTGCACTGCTGTGGAGTCAGGTACGATGACCCCATGAGGTTCAGTTTTGCACACTGTCTACTCCACACCAAAGCACTCTTATAAATCTGAGAGGAATTTAGCAGGTAGGGGAAGAGATGATAGATATTGTTCATGGGGAAGATACTATTGTCATTGGCAGTATCACTATCAAGTGTTTTCTTGGTAAGTTAATGGAGTCTTTGGTATCCACTACTTCCTTTAGTGTGTAACCATCTTTGGAATAGTTATCTTCTTTCTTCACAGATGAGACAAAATATTTTCTTTGCAAATAAGTACAATATCATTCTTGTAGTGCTTTAATATTCCGACTCTTTATAATTTGGATTCTCTTAGTAGCACATATGAATTTGGCATTGGTGAATATATGCAGATCTTTTTATAGCAAGGGGACCTATGATATAATCAATCCATGCCAACAGAAAGTCCATAAAAATAGTTCCAAATAGAAAACAGAGCTTTCTCATGTCCCTCCCTGCCTCCCCCTTATCATCTTCTACTCCCCCTTCCTTCCTTCATTTTTATTTGGGGAGGGGAGGGATGCTGATGTGTTGTTCAGGATGTGCTTCCTATGACCCCCATCTTTCTGTTGTTTGAGAAGACGTGCTTCCTATGATCACTGTCTCTCTGTGATTTGAGAAGACGTGTTTCCTATGACCACAGTCTTTGCTGTTTTGGAAGACTGCTTGCACTCACAGATCTCACCTAGAAATGCTTACATTTTAATCACACAGTTTTTTCAGTCTTTGACTTTCCATTAGGCTTTTATTTAATCATGTCTTTTTGCCTCTAGTCTGGGGCAGATGCTACTTAGACTATCAAAACATATGGAACAGGTCATTAATATTGGTCCCTCTGCTCTAAGAATATTAAAACAAACCAAGCTATGCTGAATACACAGGACTTTAACTGGCTTTCTCCTTTGCTTAGTTCCTTGAATCCTCTCCCCTCTGTGTGTGCATGTGTGCCTATGTGTGTGCCTGTGTGTGTGCATGGGTGTGTGCATGTGTATCTCTTTATGTGTTTTCTTGGTGTGATTCTCATATGCCCTTATAGGCTTGTCACAATATTTCATTCCATTTCTTACAGCACCCAGCACACCGTCTAAAAATACAGAATCAAAAAATTAAGATGTTTGCAAAGAGGAGAACAAGGCCATATGTTTGTATTGATATTCCTAGGTTTAGGTCCATTTTAACATTCCTTTGTCTGACACACTCTGGCTTCAGAGTGTGGTTTCCAGAAAATCCAAGCTACACTTGTCACTGATGTGTTGTGTTCATGGGTGTGGTGTTGTCTTTCTGCTTTCTCTAAGCCAGCAGTTCTGAACCTGTGCGTCTCAACCTCTTTCTCAGAAGTCATACAACAGATATCTTGCATATCAGATATTTACATTGCAATTCATAACAGTAGCAAAATTACAGTTATGAAGTAGCAGCAACAATAACTTTGAAGCTGGGGTAAACCACAACAAGAGGTTGGATTCAAGGGTTGCAGCCTGTGCCTGGCGCCATAGGAACACTGATGACCCATGGCTTACATATGCTCATTATTGCAGGCTACCACGCTCCATGTAGTTAATATCTCACATAACCCCACAAATGATGATCTTCTGATGTATATTCTCATACTTTTCTCCCAGAATTCTCGTGCTATTTTTTCTTTAATCCCCATAGCTCATGATATTCTTCTTTAATATGTATTTTTACTTATTCTTTGGAAATTATGAGCTCCTCTTCCAATGTAGCCCAGGTAATCATGAAGCTACACTTCACTGATTAAGTCAATATCATATGTGAAGGTATGGATCATATGCATTCTCTCCTAGAAATAACCATTACACTACTAACAAAGAGCATGCCCAGACTCCAGTAGTGCTAGGAGTCACTTTTCCCTCAGAAGGCACACTTCCTTTCCTTGGCCTAAGACAGAAGAAGTTAGGTTGACTCTGACTGACCTATCAAGAAATAATAGCTTTCCTCATTTAAATTACGGGAATACATCTTGCCTGTCATTTCCCTCTCATTTTGTTTCTCAACTTGAGTAAAAAATGGTACTATTGATTTCGATTTGTAGAAAATTCTTCTCAAGTGTTCGAAATCTAAGTCTTCATGAAAGGGAATGCATCTGATAATTGTTAGTGCTATTTTGACAGATGTTCAATATGTAATAATGATCTGCTACTCTGAATAGTCCAGCCAAATCAACACTGCTTCCGACAGAATCCCAAGGCCAGTATGGGAACACTGCCAATATCTATTCCAAAGGATTTTTAACAATATAAATCTTTGAATGAGATTAAAAACAGGGGGTGGGTGAATCATCAGGCTATTTCCAACAACCAGGCAAGCAGGCATAGCACCACACAGCAAAAACACCAAACGAAAAACAAAAGCGGAACAAAAATATGGCCAGTATAATAGTCCCCAAATTCAATATTTACCAGTTTGTGTACCATCTGAGCTATTTCCTTTCATCAGACATGCACATGGCTCTTTTACTCTCAAGAGACATTATCGCCATGACAACTTTATCGGGCTAAACACTGAAATGCAGCTTTTGGAATTATCTCAATTTGGACAGGGATTAGAATGCTATTTATAACGCTAGTCTTTTTTCCATATACTTGCTTTGCCTGACAGAGATGAGAACATTTTTAAATGACTATTAAAATCACAATAAAAAATGTAAAAAAAAAAACTTTACAAAGAGAAAAGAAATAAGCCATTAGGCTGAAAAATGGGCAATCAAAGGAGCCATTGCCCTCGGCAGCTGGACAGCAGCAGGTGCTGTGGTGTGACGGGACCTTGCTTCCCATCATGCGTGCTCTACAATGATGCGGGCTGACAGCGAAGGGAATTAACGTGTCGGAGCAGGTACTTTCTGTCCATTAGATGATTCTCTGTGCGTCTTCACAGATGCAACCCGTGGCTTTTTGATGAAATGGCTTACAGTGCACAACTCCAGAAGTCGTGTGGGCAAACACAGCTGTGACTGGCACTGCCTACCGTACCTCGGCTTAGCAGAATGTGAATGACCAAGTAAATATTTCTTTGCCCCACACTGAGATGTGTGATTTCAGTCTATGAATAAATTATGTGGCTACAGATGCTGTGAATACATTAAGATGACCAAGGGCCACAGGGTCGCAGTGTGGGGGATGGAAGAGACGACACTGATGAAGACGATTCTCAAAGCAACAAATTAGCTCTCTAACGAATGAATCTCAGAAAGATCATGGGAATATAGCCCTCCCTCTGCAATAGAAGGAAACCTGCCAAATTGTGACTCAGACACCTGAATCAATGGGCCAGCTTAGACAGCACAGCATCCAGGCCAGCAAGCACTGTACTCTAGGGCTTTGTCACCTGTCAGCTGCTTCCCTTTCTGGCTCAGCTCATGGCCTTTCTTTGCCTTTCCCTTTTTGCTTTCATTTTGTTTCCTCTTCTTCACCCTCTACTCTTCCCCTTACTTTCCCCCTGTTTCTTTATCCTTCTTCTTCGTCTTTCTCTTCTTCCCCTTCTTCCTTTTCCTCTCCCACGCCTTCTCTCCCTCCTTCTCCTATGTTGAGTTGCTTTACACGCACTTCTCTAGTATTAACAAGCCTGTTCAGGTTAGTTTTTGTCAACTTTATGCAATCTAAGGTTGACTGTGAATAAGGAACTTCAGTTAAGAAATTACCCCTATCAGATTGGCCTGTAGTCAAGTCTTTGGGGGCATTTTCTTGATTAATTGATTGATGTGTGAGGACCTGGTGCACTGTCAGACACTAGTGCCATCTTTGAGCACGTAGTTCTTTGTTATACAAGAAAAAAGGCTGAGCAAGACATGGCGAGCAAGTCATTATCAGTGTTCCCCAATTGTTTCTGCTTCCGTTCCTGACTCATGTTCCCACTCAGACTTCCATTCATATAGGGTTGTAAGCTATAAGATGAAATAAACTCTTTACTCTCCAAGTTGCTTGTTGCTCATTGTCTTTATCACAGCAAACTAAGAAGCAAACTAGAACATTGTGAAATATCAAATTAGTTTCAAATAAAAGTAGAGTTTAAAATTATATTTGTGGGACTGGAGAGATGGATCAACAGTTAAGAGATGATTCAGTCTGTTCCTGCAGTCAGTTTGAGTTCAGATCCCAGCACCCATCTAGAGGAGCCTACAGAGGATCTGGTGCCCTTTTCTGACCCTTGTGGCACGCACCTGCACACAACCATAGCAACACATACAAATGCATACACATAACTACAAAAAATTAAATCATTTAAAAACATTTTGAAAGTTGCTAAGATCTGCCCTTTCCATATCTTTGCCTAATTAATCAGCCCGCTCACACCATTACAATCACTAACTTTAGCTGTGAAGACGACCAAGACATTGAATGAAGAAATGGCTGAAGTGATTTTTTTTCCTCGCATTTTTTCCACCTAAGCTGAAAACCTGAGGCTAGTTATCTCACTCACCCTGTGAAAGCACTAGAGAATGGAAGGTTAAGATAAGTTGACATTGCTGTTAAAGCCTTGGAAATCAAGTCATGTTCATACGTGCTAACAGATTCAGGAGTCGATTCTAGCTGTCTCTATCCCCTGATTTGAGCAAATGGCATGTTGTTCTGTCTCAGAATATCTTCATAATAGTTCTTATCAATTGCATTTATGAATAATAAATTATAAAGAGATGTGAAATAGGAGAAAAGAGGTAAGTATATCTTGGTTACTGTTAAATCTTCAGTATTTAGTAAAATAGTAGTCCCAGCAAAGAAGGTCAGTATATCTTTGGAGCAAAATGGGTTGATAGACAAAGCACCTGCCAAGGAAGTGTGGAAACCAGAGTTCAGATCTCTAGCATCTACATAAGAGACAAGCAGGCATGGAAGCTACCAGTAACACCATCACTAAGGTGGCGCAGACAGGGGTTCCATCTATCAGGCTGTATAGAGTAAGAAAATTTTAGAGCTCTGGGTTCATTAAGAGAAAGAGACCCTGCTTCTGTAAATAAAGTGGACAGCAATCAAGGAAACCACCTGACACTGACCTCTAGCCTACACACACACACACACACACACACGCACACACACACACACACACACTCACACACCACATACATGCTTACAGATGCAAAACAAATATGTGGCGCAAATAATACTAGAAAGAAGATGAAATATAAAGGAAAGAGGACCAAGAGAAAGGTCTAAAGTGTGGGAAATAGCCTTCAGCACCTCTCTGTACATTGCTGTCTTCTTTAGAATTGTGAACCAAAGTTTCAAAAGAAAACAAACAAAATAATCCCTATATTAAAAATGATGCAAGGCTGGTTGTTTGATAAAACTGTTAGCATGCAGCATTGGAAGTTGCAGGTCATCCCTTGGACTGTCCTTAATCCCTTAATAGCTATGCCTCAACTCTTTCTGTGTTTGATCTAATGTTCTTTCAACTATCAGGTAAAACTGTTGGAAAGTATTGACCAAGTTTTAGCTTCTGCCAAATGAAATGGAAGCATGCCATCACATAATATCAGAAACATGTAGCAGAATGGTTCCTGCTTTGCTACAGTATGCCTACCTGATATTCCCACTAATATATTGTAAAATGTCTTGACTTAGGACTTTGTGTGTCTGGGTGTGCCTATAAAAATTCACGTGGCCACTTCCATGACTAGTATTTTATTTAAAAATTTGAATTGTTGGGGGGAAGGGCTGCTTGTTCATCCCAGTCACCTGGCTAGCTTAGACCTGAAATAATCACACAGAAACTGTATTCATTAAATCACTGCTTAGCCCATTAGTTCTAGCTTCTTATTGACTAACTCTTACATCTTAGTTTAACCCACCTTCATTAATCTGTGCATCACCATGAGGTCATGGCCTACCAGCAAAGTTTCAGCACATCTGACTCCAGCGGCAGCCCTATGGTAACTCCTAACTTCCCCTTTCTCCTCCCATGCTTTAGGCCAAGCCATTTTTCTTTATTCATTAACCAATAAAATTAACACATAGACAGAAGGATCTCCCATACCATTGAATTCCCATTCCCAGGCTATGTCCACTCATATTTTTAAAGAATGAACAGACTCATTCCCTTTTATATAAGAGTTAGTTTTTGAATGGTAGAATCTTCTGTAGAAGCCTCACATTTTCTGTGATGCCTAAAAAATTCTGCACTGGGTACAACAGACAGAGGATTAGTATCTAGAATATACAGAAACTGAACAGCAAGAAAATAAAGACTATACTTAAAAAATGGGGTACAGGACTAAATAGAGAATTCTCTAAAGATGAAACACCATTGAGTGAGAAAGAATTTTTAAATATTCAACATGCTTAGAAATCAGGAAAACTCAAATTAAAACTACATTGAGATATTATCCTACCCCAGTCAGAATGGCCAAGACTATAAGTCAGATGATGGCAGATACTGTTGGGAATGTAGGAAAAGATTAACATTTATTTATTGTTGATAAAAGTGCAAGCTGACACAAGCACTATGAAAATAAATGGAGTTTTCCAAAAGCTGCAAATAGATCGGCCACAAGACCTACCTATACCATTCCTTGGAATGTATCCAAAAGGTTCTGCATGTTAATACAGAGATACTTGCTCATGTATTTTGACCATGTCATTGCTGCTGCAGTCATAATAGTCAGAAATGAAAAACAGCTTAGATGTCCATCAACTGATGAGTGAATAATGAAATTACAGTGTGTTCACAATTGTTTAAAAAATGAAATTATGAAATTCACAGGTAGATACAATCATCCTGAGTGAGGTGCCCCAAATCCAGAAAGACAAACATCACATATATTCTCTTACATGAAGATGTTAGCCATTAAGTTTTAGATATATGTATTTCATTCAGAATATTCACAGAGGTTCAGTAGCTAGTAAGGGACAAGGCAGGAGGTGGAGACCTTCTAAGGAAGGGGAAATAGAACATTGTGTTATAAAGACATAAGTGGGGAAACTAGAGCACGAGGATTAAATGAAGAGGGTAATGGGAGGACTGAGTAAAGAAGGGAATGAAGGAAGGAAAACTAAAACTAAAGTCCTTTTGAAAAACATATGGAAGCTACATATGGAAGCCACTCCACAGCATCCAAACACACACACACATAAAACAAGAAAATTATATATACATATGCATATATATACCACATGCTGTGAGGAAGCATATATATATCCACTTAAATCATATGTATATAATTATATATGTGCATATATAAAATTTAAATGAAGTCACCATATAATGAGGAAATGCCAAGCTAGATATTATATGCTACCAAATAAATCCTCCAGTGCAAGGAATGGTTTATAGCTTTTTTAGTCTTTGACCAAGGGGATCCCATAGACCTTACCAGACATTACAGTTATTGTTAACCCTAATGGTCACCAACCACAACTTGACAATAAGACCCAATTGCTGAAGATATAAACATGCTTATGTCATCTACCCTAAATAAAAATAAAAGAAAGAAGTGTGGTTAGAAGGAGTTATTGGTATGCACAATTAGAGGGAAGACTTCTTTAGAGTACAGTAAATTTTAGCCTATCACCTAGAAAATTTAAAGTTTTCCCTTATTGTTTTTGGTTCTTAATCCAAT
>NW_026067902.1:15725648-15728590 GCF_014885135.2 Alexandromys fortis
TATATATATGAACCACCGTTTAGAATACGAGACCTCTCACTTGCATCACTTGGCTCTTTTATTCAAAGTCCTACTTAAATCAAATGGACATCCTGATTATGCAGAATTACATAAGATAATCATAGCACATCTCAAAGTGAAAATAAAATAACAAATATTACAGATTCTGTTAGAACAATAGTCTATTACTATTATTATTAGTGTGAGTAGGCTCACACTAATCTACCTATTAGCCCATTCAAATCAAGATACAAAGGAAGTTTACTGCCAGAATGACAAGCTTTGTCAAGATAAGCCAGTTGATATCCTGTTGACTCTGAGTTAAGATGGCTTCAGCTCCAACAACAAGTCTTCCTGCTGGCCTCCATGTTCCCTGCCATTATAGTGATAAACTGAACCTCTGAATTTGTAAGTGCATGCTCTCAATTAAATGTTTTCATTTGTAAATAAAAATAAAAAAAGAAATCCCTGATCCTACATAATTTCCACCCCAACCCTATATTACTTGTAATTAACCCCCTAATATATGTACTTATGTTGCTTATTGAATAATGTTGTTTTGGCTAATGACTTAGCAGGTTAAAGCCAAGTGGGATCAGAAGAGAGATTTGTGGAAAGAGTAGGCAGAGTCAAAGAGATGTCATGTAGCTCTCAGAGGAGAAAGATGCTAGAACAGAACCTTACCAGTAGGCCACAACCTCGTGGTGATTCACAGATTAATAGAAATGGGTTAATTTAAAATGTAAGCATTAGCTAAAAATATGCCTAAGCTATTGGCCAAACAGTGATGTAATTAATATAGTTTCTGTGTGATTATTCATGGCTTGGTGGCCGGGAAATGAATGAGCAGCCTCTGTCTATAGCCATGTGGCTTGGTACCTTTTCTCTGTAAGGAATTCTCATCTTGTTTCCTCTGCATCTGGCTGGTGACTGCATCTCTGCCTTTCCTCTTCCCAGAATTCTCCTAGTCTGGTTGCCGCACCTATACTTCCTGCCTTGCTACTGATCAATCAGCATTTTATTAAACCAATATAAGTGACAAATCTTTAGTCACTTATATTGTGACTAAATAAAGTGAACATGAGCTAGGCTTTGAGGTCTTGTAGCCCAGAAATCCTGTTCAATCTCTGCTTACTGAATTTAGATACAATATAACCATTCAACTACCTGTTCCTGCCCTCATGTTTTCCTGCCTACTGCCATGCTTTCCTCAGCATGATGAGCTATATCCTTCAGGAAATGTAAGTCAAAATTAACCCTTTCACCCCAAGTTGTTTTTGTTGAGCTACATTATCAACACAAAAGTAACAAGAAAGCAACCAAGAAACTGTGCTTTCCAGAATGACTCTATATAATCGTATTCAGTCTTAAAGAATCTGCGAGTAAGCTCTTACCAATCCTGTTATGCCCAAAACACTAATTAAACTCTCTGCTGTTTCCTTTTCCCTTTGGAAGCTATATAGAAAGTAGATTTTTTTAAAAATTCAGTATATGATGCTTCATGGAGAATGCTAGCTGCATGGGAGACAGTCACTGTGCTCCGGATATTAAGTAGTACAAGAAAACAATGTTAGAAACAATTTAGAACTTATCAAAAGCCCAAGAGATTTAAATGATTCAGAGCCTGCTTAGGAGTAGCCTCAGAGCTCTCGTGTCTAATTCAGAAACCATCACACTTTGTGCTTGCCAAATCACCTCCAGGCTGCAGTTGACTCTAAGCCCTGAGCTTGAGGATGTGTGGTCCTTCTGAAACACCTTTCATGTGGGGATCCAAGGGACAGAAACTTGGTGTGGCCCCAGAGAATCCATCCAGCAGCAGCAGAGTCCCAGAGCCCAGGCCTGCTAAAGAGTCGAGTCAACATCAGCTCCTTCTTGAAGCCTCCAAAGAAGCTGACACTCTGGCTTTCTGCCATTTTAGCTTCTGTCCGTTTCAAAGGAGACAAGCTTCTGGGGTTGAAATTGATGTGCTTGTGTGACTATCCCCATCTGTTGAAATTGACAGGCTGAAGGGGATGAAAGTAACCAATTTTTCAATTTCAGCAGAGGACAGCTTTGCAGGTGGAGCCGCCATAGTATATACTTTTCCCTCTGATCAGAAAATTTAATTTTCCCCTCACTTTAAAAAAGTTCTGTGTTCGCTTTCAGCAATTATTTTGGACTCTTCTCTAGACACAACACGAATTGGCCGAACATGGAAACAGATGGTCAGTGCTGTCAAAATTCAATCCAATGTATTGTTCAGCAGAACTTTGCTCCACATTGGATTGACTGATCAATTTACTCAAAATAGGATTTTGGTTATTTGTTATAAAACAGACAAGAAATATGGAATCACTCTAAATTCTACTATTCTTGAATTCTTATGTGTCATGGAAAATCCACCTAGCTTTGATTAACCAGTCATAAGCTTAGGCAAATTACTCCAGAAGTCCCTACTGCATCTTTCAAAGACCTGACTTTGACAGGCTTTTGATTGATTAAATCAAAATGTTTTATAGAGGCTTAAAAGAATTTCATAGAAAGCATTGGAGTTAGAAGTTCTAAGGTCTACTGTGAACTAATTATATGACCTCATCCAATTCCTAGACTTCCTGCCTGTCAAATGAGGAAGTTGGACCATAACAGCACTTTAAAACTCTGTTTTTTTTTTTAAATATAATTTTTTATTGAAAAAAAAAAGATTTCCGCCTCCTCCCCGCCTCCCATTTCCCTCCCCGTCTCCCTTTTCCCCCCTCCTCCCTCTCCTCTCCCCCTCCCTCCCACTCCTCTCCCCCTCCCTCTCCAGTCTGAGGGGCAGTCAGGGTTCCCTGCCCTGTGGAAAGTCCAAAGTCCTCCCCGCTCCATCTTGGTCTAGGAAGGTGTACATCCAAACTGGCTAGGCTCCCACAAAGCCAGAACATGAAGTAGGATCAAAACCCAGTGGCATTGTCCTTGGCTTCTCA
>NW_026067902.1:15728978-15749349 GCF_014885135.2 Alexandromys fortis
AGATTTGGTGCTCCCAGGTGCCCAGGGCGATGTCCCCAGTTAGTTCCTGGGGCAGCTGAGGACAGAGAACCTGAAATGACCCTATCCTATAGCCATACTGATTAATATCTTGCATATCACCATAGAACCTTCATCTGGAGATGGATGGAGATAGAGACAGAGACCCACACTGGAGCACTGGACTGAGCTCCCAATGTCCCAAGGAGGAGCAGAAGGAGGGAAAATAAAACTCTGTTTTTATAAAAGTATTTTCAAAAGATATAAGTATTTCTAACAAATGTGTTATACTTAAATAACTTTGGAATACACCAAGTATGGCTATTTCAAACAGTAATTTCCGGAGTTTGATCATCTGGATGTGACAAAGTGATACAAATCTTAGTCACAAGGCTTGCTGTAAGATAAAATTAATGGGTTTGGAGAATGGCTCAGTGGTTAAAAGCTGCTCGGGACCTGGCTTCAATTCCCAGCACCCACATGGCAAATCACAGCCATCTGTAACTCTAGTTCCAAGGGATTCTGTGCCCTCTTCTGAGCTCCACAGGCACTAGGCAATTGTTGGTGCAAAGATACACATGTGGGCAGAGCACCCAGACACATGAAGTAATACCATAATTTCTTTAAAAAGATAAATTATTCTTTACAGAATTCATCTTACAGAATTCATCGGTGTTTCTGTTCAGTCATGCCGAGTCTATAGTTCTATACTCTTTACAGGCTTAATGTTCAGGCTGGGCCAGTTTATCCTTAGTAATCAGCCAAAAGTGTTTATTTCTCTTAAGACTGTCTACGTTTAAAAATAGTGAGTTTTATTTACCTGTAAAGGTGAGAATGAGAAATAATTGGACTTTGTAGGCCACTTTGACTCTATTGAAACTATGCTTACTTGCCTCTACTCAGAGCTATCACTGCACTGCAAAGGTATATGCGTGTAATGGGTGATACATTAACATTTTCTGTTTGAAAAACCATTTAAAAATGTAAAAGGGAACTTGGGGTGTGGAATACACAGAAAACCAAGAGTGGGCTAGATTGTCTTACTGACTGGAGTTGGACAACCTCTGATCTTCATAAATACTCTATTATGAAACATAAATACTTCATTAATATGTGCACTGTAAACCTTACAAGGTGGTGGCTGGATGGTTTCACCTTCCTAGACAAATCAGATCCATTCCTTCTTTGAAGTCTTACCATTTCATCATCTCTATGTGGGAACCAGGGCACTACTTTGCTTTCGTTTGAGACTTCTAGACTCCAGTGTACAACATAACCAAGTTTTACCTTCTTTAACCTCCAGGAATTCACAGGAAGTTTAGTTTCCTATCACATCTTGTCAATAACTTTCAATTTCCCTCTCTAGTTTGTTTCTCTTTTTAAGCTTTTACAACCCTGAGATGCTGAACAGATGATCTTTTTCAGTAGGGGATATGAGGAGCTTCAGGATAGGAAAACAGTAAATAAATCCCTCAGCACTCATCTTTCACACATGCATTTTGAGTTCCTAACTATAACATAGCATTGAACCAATGGTCTTGGCCTAGGGACCATTTTTATGGACATCTTGTTTTCCATGGGATACAATTAACATGTAAGTAACCCAGAGGATATTTGATGGGTTTTATAGCCTTACTAAATACTTATTAACATCTAGAACTCTGTAGAAAGAACTAAAGACAGATATGTATGTTGCAAACTCAGAGGCTGCATTTCACTCACTGCCTCTCATTTTCTTTCTTCCATTCAACAGTTTAACTTTTGCATGTTTAGGAGTATACTTGCTGCGGCAAATGATAAGATACTTATAGTCGTGATGCCCCTAAACCTTTCATATATAATATTATAACCAAATCATTGGCTATTTGTGTATACAGGTGATAAATGAGTAAGTTTTCTTCATGATAAGTATTTAAGCATTAGTCTCTAGCCTCTTGTATAAATAATTCCTTCATCTAATTGGATTAGTAAGTACATATTTCTGAAGATTGTCTTTAACTAGATATGTTATATGACCATTCTGACTTCTTAAACCACCCATCCATTCCAAAAGAAGGACCTGTAATGCTCTCTCAGTCTTTAAATAAAAGTAACATAATCTGAGATTTAGCCTCATTCTGGGCTCTCTGCTCTGTAGGCACTGTCCTGGTGATATCCTCCCTCTCTACTAGCCACAGACAGAAATAAAGCCGGGTGAATCTCATACTTCCTTAGAATTACAAAAGCTCTCTGCATCCCACAGCATCAACGTTGTATGCTTGTATTGCTAGGTCCAAAAATAAATGCCTTGTTTTGATTCCCAGGACCTAGATTGCTGTATTAATTCTTTTAATATTTCCTGTATGCCCCAAAGGTAAATACTTTAATAAGAAAGAGGGTATGCAATATGAGCAAAAAGAGGTGCAATAGCTTCACCCCTAGGTGGCTTAATAGGGAGAAAGATATTCCAGGGTGAACAAACAAAATATTGGTAAATACAATTCAAGGTTGGTAAGTTCTATCAGTAAAGCCACTAGCAAAACTAGTGTATCCATTACTGTTCAAATTTTCATGTCAAAAGGCTTCCATTATAGAAAAGTGCTTGGTCTTGGGCAAATGAGGATGTTTGTTCATTCTAAAGGAGTAAAACATGAATGCTAAGAGGAAGTGACATAGAGGGTATACTTTACATTCATAGTCTAAAAGAACAAACTGACAAAAACAGTCTTATCCATATGAAGAGAAAAAATGGGGGTTGTGGTAAAAAATATAGTACATACATGAACAGTTTGAGGTATTTAGGAAACTGGAACAAAAGCTTTTTTAATTGGTGCTAATTGGCTAAAGTTTATATCAACTTAATATAACATTAGGAGGTAGAAAGGACACAAGTCTAATTCATAGTAAAAGAGAGAGAGAAAGAGAGAGAGAGAGAGAGAGAGAGAGAGAGAGAGAGAGAGAGAGAGAGAGAGAGAGAGAGAGAGAGAGAGATCAGGTCATATCTGGGTAACTTACAAATCATATTCTGATTTTAAACGAAGACTTTGTAAGTATTTATTAAGAATCTATTTTGTGTCTAACATATATCTATATACATATATATGAACATTAATGCAATGTTTTATTTAAAGATAAGCAGTCTTCTGTGTAATACCATTATTTATGTTTCTTAGTGTTTATTAATTATATAAGCTAATAGGTTCATTATGGCATTACATCTATATTTATAATATACTTTGATAAACTTCTATCCCCTATTACCATATCCTCCTCCTCTTTCCACTATTGCATAAACACACACACACACACACACACACACACACACACAACCTGGGGACTGAGTCTCCCTTTCTCAGCAGTCATCAGTTGCCTGTGACTCTTCATCTACAGATGATGATGTTTCCCTTGTTAATGTTGATATGTGAACTGGTATCATTGTTTAGGTCTTGCTTAGGCATTCATATTGTTAAGATTTCATGGTTGCAGCTTGCCTACAAAGACAATACCATCTCAAAGCAGATATCATGGTCCCCTGACTCTTACTACCTTTCAATTATTGATGCAATCAAATGTAATGCAGGCATTGACTGGTAAAGCAGGTTAATATGGAGGAAAGAGTGTTCAGAAGTGAAATAAGTGCCCTGGCGCATTCTACCTTCTTTGGGGGTGTCTAAGGTTTCAAATTCTGCAACACTTATTTTATTTTACCACTTGGGCAAACTACCATTATGCTTTTATTTTTATATTCTTCTGGGACCTCAGTCTATGTGATCTGAGTGGATGATTTTTCCAGGCTTCATTCTCTATTCTTCCTGGATATGGCTTTGTGATTGAAATCTCTTAACCACACTAACCACATCTAGAGCAACAGAAGTCTGCTTCTTACATACTCCGAGATTGTAGAACATGTACCTGTGGGAAGGGGAAGACATTTATCTTACTTAGGTTTCTACTGCTGTGATAAAACACCATGACCAAAAAGTAATTTGAGGAGGAAAGGGTTCATTTCTCCTTTCAGATTTTAAGACCATCACTGAAGGAAGCCAGGCAAGGAACTCAAGGTAGGACCCTGAAAGCAACACTTGAAGCAAAAGCCATGGAATCCCACTGCTTACTTACTTGTCCCCATGGATTGCTCAACCTGTTTTCTTATAGCACCCACGACCACTAATCCTGGCACAGCATTGCCCATAGAGAGTTGGACTGCCCCACATCAATCATCAGTCAAGGAAAAGTGCTATAGGTCAGAACAATTTCTCAGCTGAAGTTTCTTCTTCCCATTCTAGCTCATGTCAAGCTGGCATAAAACTAGCCAGTACACCATTATTACTTAATAACTCAAATCATCCACTTTGCATATGGAATACAATTACAGACTGCTGTTTACTCCTTTCAAACAGAAGTCATAAAAACCTACAAGACATGGCATAGTCTTTGGAGTTTGTCAAAGTCTTATCTAAGAATAGTGCATTTGATCAGTCTTCATCAATAATGTTGGAAAGGAGAAGAGAGCTATTGACAGACACTTCTATTTTCTGGAGGACAGACTTCGTTATAATGGGGAGGAGTGTAGTTACTAAGTAATGTGTCATTGGATGTGAAAATCAGAATTATATTTCATCATATTTCCCATGTGAAAAAGCACCCTCATTTAAATATCCTGAGATTGCTCCCAACCAGGTCCAAGGAAGAGAACTGCTCTACAAATGTGCCTTTACTTACTATGATAATACTTCAACTGGACACCAAATAATTGTATTTATTAAAATTTATTGTTACATGATAGAGTTCAGTAATATGCAGGCGTTCTTCCAGCCATATCTTCTCATCCCAACCTCACCATCTCTATATATTCCACTTTTAGAAACTGCTGTTTAAATGCAGATGGCTTTATAAATTTCCACTCCTAACCTAAACTATTTCCAGCAAATAGGACATGACTAATTCACACTTTGGAGAGCCCATTTTTCCCAGAATGATAGGCTCTCCTCTGGCAATACAATTTCCTCTGCTTTTCTCAGAGCAACATCTCACAGCAATGCTGGACACTTCCCCTTTATCCTCTATCACTGTTGGATGCTAAAGTCACATCCAATAGTCAGTGAATCTTTTGGATTGGGGAGGTCATTCTCTCAGAGTTCAGAAATTATCAGTTATTCTTTTCCCTTTTTTATTACCAAAGGCTACGTTCTGTGTCCCTGACTATGTTCATCATTGATGAATGTTGACAAGCCACAAACACTGTCACTAGCGGTAGTTAAAAATGTAGCTGGGTTAATGCTGACATATTGCTGTCTTCTGATGTGTGCTCATTTATAATCTAATTGCATGTCCACTTTTAAAAATCAGCTCCCAGTGTAGAATGGATAAAAACACAATTATCAAATGATATGTGTAATCATTCAGTGCTGTTAGTCCTGAAAGGGGATATTGCAGTGACACCGGGGAAATTAGATCCATTCTTCTCACAGCTACGTAGCTACATGCTCACACGACTGTCATTCTAACTAGGAAGGAACACTGAAATGTGAAACTGGGCGCACTCTGGTTGCTAATTATCACCACAGAGAAACTGGTTCTTGCGAAAGGTTTTGGGAAGACAGCCTCCAGAATTCTCTGATGGTCCCTGATTGCTCACTGTTGCTTTCACAGAACCCAAAGCTTGTTTTCTTTCTGCAAATCGGATTTTTCCTGAGACATGGCTAGGAAGAGGTGATGGTCAGTGTGCACAGTTTAATCTATGTCTGCCTGCTAAAAGAAATGTTCATGTGAACATATGCCCCTTCTGAATGATCCCTCAGTACGTGAACACTTCTCCCAAACTTTATAGCATAATGTGCAAGTTACATAAGCATTGTTATCAGTTTATGTTGTGAGGAAGAGCAGGAAGAAGAGGAGAGAATGAGGAGGGCCTAAGATGTGTCAGGACCTGGTTTTATGGATTAGTTGCCTCTGTGAACAATAACTGTAAAAATTCTGCTTAGATCAGCATTACCTGATTTAATCCAGTTGTATCCCTTCTGTACAAAGCAGGGGTATTTTGATATCTGTGTATTCAACTTTACTCCCCACTCCTGGAATCATATATTTATTTAACAGACAGCATGACTTAAGTGCATTAAAGCTCATCAATTATTCTACAATCAGACTGCAACATTAGGAGGAACGAAACTGTCTCTACACAGAAAACATTGAAAAATTACTTCTAGACTGTCTAGGATGATACAGTCATGTTACATAATCCTAATATTTATGGGTTTCTACTCTTTACGTCAGTGAGCACAGCCTTGGCTATTTTCAAGTACTTGTCAACAAATTCTAACATCTCAGTTATTAGATAAGATGGTCTAAGTCTTTATTGTCTACTTTCTTCCTTCAATGTATGTGGCATTTTTCTTATTTTAAAATTTTGTTTTGTATCTAGATGTCATGATTTCTATTGTAGAGCATCTGGATTGTGGTACGTTCCTGCAGAGGTCATCTGAATCTTTTTTTTTTTTTTTTGTTGTTGTTGTTGCTTTAATAGGAACTTTGGCCTCACTGACACTAAAATTTTCTATTAGTAGCAAGCTGAATGCAGTCTGTGCTGCATACACAGGACATTCTCGTTACATTCTCTGGTTCTTTGTTTTCAGAAAATCTTTCCAATAACTGTATTTGCCCCAAATCTGTCCTTTAGTTATCAATACTAGGGAGACCAAGCTCCAATAGTACTTTTAGTTTCCTGATACATGTTCGTTACATCCCACACTTGAACAAAACCAGGAAGCTCACACCATGCCATTTCCTTCATCTAGTGCCAGGGCCACCTCAGAACCTGCCTCCTTCCTTCACGCTCCATAGTTTTCACAGGTCACAATTTTCACCTGTAGAAAGGATTTTTGTTCTTCCATTATAGTATGCATAATAAATACTAAGTTCAAAGAGGTTGTATGATTCTTCTGAGATCATGAAGAGAGCGTTAATTCTCTAGTCATGGCCACACAACCAACCACAGTCCTGAAGATCCTATTTTATGCTTCCTTTCAGCAGAGATTGCTCTCCACTGGGTTGTGGAAGCCTACTGTTAGTGACCCATCTCAGTTTAAGCTTGTTTTAGGATGAAATTGAAAGTTGTCCCTGTATATTCCAAAAGCTTGGAGGATGCTTCCCCTTGTTACTAAGTTTAATCCAAAGTTTATTCCATGATTTATGGTCATGGTTTCCAAACACCCAACCGATAGTTATTGGCCACCTCAAATGAAGATACTATGAGGCTGGGTGCTTAATCCAGGTACTAACTCAGACAACAAAGCAACCATGCATATACCTCACCAATTTAAAATTTACTAATCAATGTAAAATGATAAATGCAATCTCTACATCTGGAATCACTAAATCATGACCGTGAGAAAGTTTATAGATCTGATTTCCTCTTTAAATATGGAAACTCTAGATTAAAGAGTCTAATACTTTAGAGCTTTAATTTAATACTTCACCAAGCCTGTAAATTATCATTTAAATGATATCTCCAGGCTCTCATAACCCAATAATTTTCTTCTGTGGTATTTACAGATACTGTTAGTGTCTGAATTCTCAGTATCTATTCAGATTGCATCCTTCAGATGAAGGAGAAAGAGACAAGAAAACTGAAAATGTGGGGTGTGTTTTAGGATCATCAGCAATTAGCCTTCTATGTTTTCTGTTTTCTCAATGTGATGGGCTGGTGTACAGATACAACAATAATTCTCTTCCTAATGTTTGATATTCGAGGGATTTTTTCTTATTCCAGAAGTTTATTCTGTGATAATTTAGCTGCCTCTAGTGTGTGTCACTGAGAAACAGCTTCTGACTTGCTTTTGTTTTTGTGCTTGGGGTTTTGTTTTACTTTATTGTCTACATTCTCTGAGCTTCTCTCATCAGTTGTTGGAGGAGAAAAACTAGCATCTATGCTGATGAGTGGATAATATATATTCCAAAGCCTAGGATCAAACCAGCCTTTTTACACTTTATAGTCCTCTGTGGGAAAGGATGTAGTAAAAGCCTCTAGGACTTATAGATAGTGCGTAAAACTGTTAAGTTTAATATTTAGTAAATGAGTCAGAATAACCCTAAGAGAACAAAAGTACAATATAGTCTCAAAAAAGGTAGTACTGTGAAGCAAATCTGGCATTAAAATAGACACTGCTTGTTGAAGACACATTCTGTGCTTGAATTCTTTCATGAATTATTCACATGGTAGCTCCTTTGAATTAGAGGATGCTGCCATCTCCACTGTAGAAACAGACAAAAGACCAAACCAACGCCATAAAGTTTTGTAAGGTGACCAAGGTAATTTGTCTGATTGGTATCAAGGGCAGGAACCAAGTTTCACACTGTGGATTACTTTGCCAAACACACCTTCCAGCTCCGGTCATCTCAAGGCCACTGAGAATGCTAACACCAAAAATGCCCCCCGAGGAAAGTGGCATGTTGCTTTCTACAAATCAGAAAAGGAAGAGCTGAGTGGTTCAGGGACTGCAGATCAGGTCCTTAGACTAATTTCAATAATCTCTTGCACTCCAAATGAACTCTCCATGCGAGGCCAAACCCTTTTCCAAACCATGGGGGAAACTCCCACACGCGCAAATGCCCTTCTTATTTGTAGACACTGACACTTTTCCTGTGATACCCTCCAGCTTTGGGGTCTGTTTCCAACAACACTGCCTGTCTTAATTGCTTGCTTCCTTTTCTGATGCTCCTTTGCCAGACTCTGCCCCTTCTGTCTTACTTAACTCGCGGGTGGATTCAGTGATTCCAATGACATGTTCTTCCAATCTTATGAGAAAACAACACAGTGTGACCCTGCCTGCCCAGACCAGTCCTAAAACTGTAACCCCAGTGTCATGCCCGCACTGTCGAACTAATCCTTCTTACATGGCAATCACAGGTTGACCTCTAGTCCTGTCTTCTCATCTGTGAAAGGCGGAACTGAACTACATGATCTCTTAAATCACTTCTTTTCTCTTTTTCTAGCATCTAGCAGAACTCAGGGCGAATGAGACTTGAAAATATACTCTTAAATGCTATCTTTGAGTAAAAGTTTGACAGAAAAAAAAATTCATTCAGGGTGTCAGACAAATCTGTCATGGTTTGGCTTTAATACAAACTGTTTAATCATCAAAGTACTTTTAAGTGACCTTGTCTTCCTTACTCCGTTTGATTTAAGTTATAATTTATACTCTTTGTTATAGAAGAAAATGTGTTTTTTTTTCCTTTGAAGATCTTTCCTGCGTTTAGAGGACCCATGGGAAATGTAGAATTCTTTATGAAATGCAAACACATCTCCTTTACCAGTGTTGAGTTTTGTTTCCACTTTTAAGGTTACCTTACTGACAGAATTCACCCACCCCAAATCTTGCTCTGTTATGAAGATGCTGTCATTTTATTTCAAGGACTAATGGCTACAGGGAGTAACTCCAGGGTATGACATGCATTCAATATCAAAGATATCAAGTCTCACAGAAAAGTCTGTTCTTCCTACGGAGTCAGGTTTCCTGCTCTGTTCTTTTTCTCCAGCTAACAAAGGTCTTCTGGGACTTGTGCTTTTGTGGATAAACTACATATCTAACTAGTGACAGCAGATAGTTTCCCACTTGCTGATTTAAACCTCCCAAGTGGATTATATTTTCAAATGGATTTTATACTCATGACATCTCTCTCCATTGAATTAGGTCATCGCGCATGATTCAGACATGCCACAGACAAATATCAATGACTTAATCTGATTAAAGCCCATACATCTATATTGGACCTAAGCTTAAAATTGTATTTTGCTGGTTAGCACTGATTGCCACCTAGATACAAAAGAGAACCATATAGGAGATGAACCTCTCTGATTTCTATAAGGGAGATTCTATACTAAGTGAACCGCAGTGGGAAGACCCATCTAATGTGGGTATCACTATGCTATGGTTCCCAGCTTAATGAAAAGGAGAAAATGAGCTGAATATCAGCAGTTATTGTTATCCAGCCATACAGTGCTTCGTGATGTGATGTAACCGACTGCTTCATGCTCCTGTCTTCATGTCTTCCTTTCCATGACAGTTACTGGGAGTCAGCTTAATCAGACATGATCAATTGATGTTGAAAATTTGGTTCACAAGGCAGGCTGATCAGAGGACTGCAGTTCTAAATTAGGTACCACAGTCGCTAACTACAGTAACATGTGGTTATCTATTGCACTTTGACCTATTTCTCTGTGAATATATTTCATCCATTTGTAAGTACTTACACCTATATTGCTTCTTAGTACAAGCGATGTTCTGTTTATTCTTGCAAAAATGAGAATGCTAAGATTACTTAGTTTATTGTCTAAAATGGTCTATGCAGTCAGTGTTATGTCATGTTTATATGCTTCTAAAATAAATATCATACCTACACGTAAATACTAGAATCATATTTTCAGGATTTGAATATGTAGAGATTATAGATATTAAGGCTTTGGATCTTCCTCTCTCCTCTTTCCCTTCCCCCCTTCTCTCTCTCCTCTCCCTCATCTCTTCTTTCTTTTGGTCTGTCTGTCTTTGAGGATATGACCTGTTCCTCCAGCAGACACTCCTGGACATGAGGATTTAACTCACTGAGTCGTGATCCAGGATGAGTCTTTGCTCTTAGCAATGCAATAGTAACAGACACACCCTTTCATCTCTGCCTTCCATCACCTCCTAAGTTACCTGGTTTTAATTGAACATATTCTAAGGACTTATTTTTCTAATATCTCAGCATGTCTATTACGTGTTTATATTAGTGATGCTGATATAAAGCCTGCTTCATTATGATTTGCCTGCTGTTTGCTATATACACTTATAAATTATTTAAGTCCACTCAATAACACCACACAGCTTCACAGGTGGTAGGAGCCCATCATAACAAAGATCCTCCCGGCTCTCCTCTCCATCCCTCACTGTGATATAAGTGAGTCAAAGGCAGCATTTGCATATTGGTCTTCAGACTGTTTGCTACATGCTGAGACCCATCTGCTCAAAAGCCCACCAGGGTCAAAAGCACACATCCAATTACTTAATAAATACTGCAAACAAGTAGGTTTTTTAGCTATTTAAAGAAACTTGCTTTGCATATTACATGACACTTCGCCCCATGTTTGCCAACTGTTGACAAATAGATCCTTGTGGCTGTACAAACTCAAGCTAGGGGTTTCTGTTGAGGACTCTGGCCCAGACACTTTTAGCTGGCTGCAACCAACAATGCCTAGGAAGATAAACTTATAGTTTCCCTGTAAACCAACCTCTGTCTTTACCTTCTCACCTAGATAGAGACCCCCTTAGCCTCTGGATTAAAGCTTCTTCCACAGAAATCCTGCCAAGCTGTCACCAGTTAGAGCTTGTGTGTGGTCCTATCATGTGAATCACAGTACCTTTCCTGGGTCACCCGCCCCCAAACCAAGGAAACCTCTTTGAAGGCTGTCATGCAGTCCACTGATCCACATGCTGTAATTATCCAATACATTATTTTAATAACTATGTCTTAGATAGATTAGAGTAAGAAAAATCAAGTTATTTAATTTTGTTATTCCATCTCACAAGTTCTCTCTTTATACAGATCCCAACTTCTGACTTTTCTGTTTGTCTCCTGTAGAGAGCTCTGTGTTTTTTGTTTGTTTGTTTTTGTTTTGTTGTTGTTGTTGTTGTTGTTGTTGCTGTTTTTTTGCTTCTGAGACATACTATTGCTATTGTGACTTCTATTTGCCTAGTTTCTGATGAGTTGCCTGCCCTCCTCCGTCCCTCTGTAGTTAGAGGATTTTCTTTATCACCAGCTTCCTCAAGTTTCGTGTCCATGTGTAGGATGCGTGGATTTGATGTTTATTTGTGTTTTCTGAACTTGAGTTTCCCTGGCTGTCTTCAAGATCAATGATGGTTTTCTGTCACCATACCTGATGATATGAGGAACCATCAAAAGCTTTCATTTCTAGAATATTCTTTGATTCTTTCTCAGTCTTTTTTTTTATCTCTGTTTACATTGCCTACCTATTATTACATCTTATGCTATTCATTGGAGTTCTTATCATAATAGTTATAGCTATTTTTATGATTCTGTCAGGTGTTATCAACATCTTTACTACTTTGAAGTTTCTTTTTATTGTGTTTATGCTGCCTGTTAGCACACTTTGCCATCACATGTGGAAAGGCAAATGGGCCTTTAGCATCAGGACGAAAGCTGTTAGTGCAACCTGACCTAGACCTTGTCTAGCCATTGCTGTGGTTTTGGTGCTAGCATTCTGGACCTCCCTGTCTGTCTTTAGATTTCCTGGAAGCCCCTCTTAAGTAATAGTCAAGCATGGTGCTGGCTCCGTGCACTAAATCTAGATTTAAATCACTGGAGGTCATGTAAACAAGAGAAAAGTGTATAATCAGGATGAAGATGGCCTGTGCCATTGGATCTGACCTTCGCACGTGTTTCTAACCTTTCCTCTTTTTCCTCTGGGGTAAACTATATCAGGTAAAGAGGGAGCACTGCAATGATTCAGTGGTTAAGAACACTTACTGCTTGTTTTCCAGAGGACCAAAGCTCAGTACCCATCACCCATACTGAACAGCTCACAGCTGTCTATAACTCCAGCTCCAGAGGACTTGAGATGCTCTTTGGTCTCCATGAGTACCTTCACACATGTGCTCAGGCACATACATAGGCGCATACACACACACACACACACACACACACACACACACACACTTCAGATACATATTAAAGGCTAAGGAACTAGAGCTGAGGGATGTCCATACCCTCATCTCCACTGAGACTCTAATAATGTCTTTTCCTTTGCTGATTTGACCTTTATGCAGAATGTTTTAGTCACATTTCAAAAATTCTCCCCTTTCCCTTCCCTAGCAGAAACAGTTTTCTGTTTGTTTGTTTGTTTGTTTTTGCACTAGCACCTCTAGTTAAAATCCCTAGGGAGAGTTCCCCCCTAAGCGACCTACTCTGAGGATGACTTCCAGCTTCCACGACCCTTAAGTGCTACTATTTCCAGTGTTCCGATCAGTTCCTGGCACCAGCTGCCTCTGTTCCACTTAGGCTGGTCTCAGCTGTCATCCCTTGTATTCACCTGTCTCTCCAGATACCAGGGAAGCAGTTTGCCCTGAGATCTCACTTTTCTGATGAATCCAAGAAAAGCCATTGATTTTTCAGTTTGTTCAGCTTTCCCTAGTCAAAGGGACAGTAATGAAAATGTCAGTGCCAGAAATAAAAGTTCTTTTGATTTATTTCTAAATGATGAAACAGTTTTGCATTTATGATGTATTATTATTTTGTGTATTATGGGATTGGATTTGCTAAAGCATGCTTAATAAAATTTGCATTTATTTTCACAACAGATATGGCTCATTATTTCCTTTTTGTATAATAGTCTCCTCTTCTTTTGGAGCTATGGGTGATGTTGACTGTCAAGAATTAGTAACTTGCTGTCCTCTTTAGTTTTGTGAAATAGTTGGTATCAATTTTATACCAATACTTCCTGAAGTGTCTATCAAGTTCACTAGTAAATAATATGAATCTGATAGCAAGTGTTTAGCCATAAATTAATTTACTGTCATATATACATGTGTATATCAGCCTATACATACAAATAATATGACCTCCTCTCTCTTTTTTTTAAATTTCTATGGTATTAGGTTTCAAACTCAGGGCCCTGTATACTAGGGAAGTATTCTACCACTGAACTACATCCCCAGTCCTCAAAGAATCTATGTCATTATAAAACTTCTTTAATAGCTTATACTTCTATCTTAATTAGGTTTTTATTATTGTGAAAAGACACCATGGCCATGGCAACTCTTAGAAAGGAAAACATTTAACTGGGGCTGGTTTACAATTTCAGACATTTAGTCCATTATAGTCATGGTTGGAAGCAAGGCAGCATGCAAGCAGATGTGGTGCTAGAGAAGAGCTGAGAGCTCTATATCTAGATCCAAAGGCAGTAACAAGAGAGATGTACCACAGTGGGCATGTAGTGAGTGTGTGATACCTCAAATCCTGCCTCACAGTGGCACACTTTTTCCAACAAGGCCATACTTAATCCAACAAGACCACACCTCTTAATAGTGCCATTCCCTATAGGGCAAGCATTCAAACACATGAGTCTATGAAGAATTTTCCTATTCAAACCATCATGCCTTCCATGAAATCAACTTTATTTAAATTAGTTAATTTATTGGTAACTAGGAGATGACAGTGTTCCCTTACTATTTTTTTCACGTCTATAAAACCTTACTCTCCATCCTAATCTTGGTGTACTCTTTCTCTCTCTCTTTCTCTCTCTCTCTCTCTCTCTCTCTCTCTCTCTCTCTCTCTCTCTCTCTCTCCCCGCATCTCCCTCCTTCTCTGTCTTTTCTGCTGTCTTCCTAAAGAGTTAGTATTCTATTGATTCTGTTCATTTGATAGTTACCAACTGTTCTGTTTTCGTTTGTTATTTCATTGTTCTTTACTCTTCTTACTACTATTTTCTTCCTATTCATTACTGTTTAATTTTCTCCTCTATTTTGCTCAGGAACAAACAGAGGTTGTTGACTTTTCTCTTTTCTATAAAGGCACTCAGTGCTATAAATATCTGTACTTCTTAGGTGTCTTATATGTGGAGGTGTCTTCACTTTTCATTCTAAATATCTTCTAATTGCTCCTTTAAATTCTTATCTGAACCAAGATATGTAGAAGATTTATACTTAATTCTCAAATCACATTATGTACCAGCCACAATTGCACCTGGAATGACAGGTGAGTGTCTGAGATCCTGGCTGGAAGGCCCTGCTCTCTAGAATGACCTCAGCTAGGTACCTGAACTGGCCTTCCCCTGTAATCAGATTGATGACTACCTTAATTATCACCATAAACCTACATCCACCAACTGATGGGAGCAGATTCAGAGATCCACAATTGAGCACTGGGCCAAACTCTTAGAGTTTAGTCCAAGATAGGGAAAAGCAATTATATGAGCAAAGGGGCCAAGGCCATGATGGGAATACCCACAGAAATAGCTGACCTGAGCTAGTGGGAGTTCATTAACTCTAGACAGACATCAAGAGAACCTGCATTGGATCTAACTAGGCCCTCTGAATGTGTGCAACTGTGTCGGTCTGTGGGGCCACTGACATGGACCAGGATTTATTTCTAGTGCATGAACTGGCTTTTTGGAGCCCATTCCCTATGAAGGGATACCTTGCTCAGCCTAGATATGAGGGGGCCTTAGTTCTGCCTCACAGTGATGTATCAGACTTTGTTGATGCCCTATGGGAAGCTTTCCCTTCCCTGAGAAGTGAATGAGTGGGGTAGGGGTGGGAGAAGGTGGGGGAAGTGGGAGGAGAGCAAGGAGTGGGAAAGGAAAAATGATTGTTTCAAAAAACAAAAAAATCATCTTTTATTATCAACATCTTTTATATTTACTATTACGTTCCTTTGTAGTCAGAGAAAAGAGTTGACATACTTTGAAAAATGAATTTATTGAGTTTTGTTTTATTGACCAGAACAAGTTTCGTTTTGGTCTAATTTTCTAGTACTCTAGCAAAGGAAAAGTATTTGGTTATTTTTGATGCAATGTTCTTTAAATTTTAAGTATAACTACACAATTGACAAGGATCTTAGTTAACTTTTATATTATGATGAACAGATACCATGACCAAGGCAAGTTATTTTAAGAAGCTTTTAATTGGGGGCTTACTTTAGGGTTAAAGTCCATGACCATCATGGTGGGGAGTGTGGTAGCAGGAGGCAGGCATAGTTCTGGAGCAATAGCTGAGAATTTACATTTCTATTGATCCACAAACAGGAAGGAGAGAGAGAGAGAGAGAGAGAGAGAGAGAGAGAGAGAGAGAGAGAGAGAGAGAGAGATCTAATTGGAAATGATATGAACTTTTAAAACCTTAAAGCCCACCCCCAGTGACACACCTTTTCCTACAAGTCCACACCTCCTAAATCCTTCCCAAATAGTTCCACTAACTGGGAACCAAGAATTCAGATATATGGGACTATGGGAGCCATTCTCATTTAAAACAACTCATTTCATTCCCTGGCCCTAATAGGCTTGTAGCCATATCATAATACAAAATGCATGGAGAGGGGCTACTTATGCTGAATAGCTTGCTCGTCATTGCTTTTACAGCCTTCTTTCTTATACAGCCTAGGATCACCAGCCTAGGTATGACCCTACCCACAATAGACTGGGCCCTTCTACCTTAATTACTGATCAAGAAATGCTGTCCAGGCTTGCCTACAGCCAAATTTAATTGAAACACTTTTTTTTTATTTGAGGTTCCTTCTTCTCAGATGATTCTAGATCATAATAAGTTGAGATTAAAAAATAGCCAGTACACCTGGTGAATGCTTTCATATAATACAGCATTTAATTTGTTCCACCGGGTAACCCTATTCCTATGCAACGTTATGGTTTTTTTCTTGCTTCAGAAATAGAAAAATTAAAGTGTAGAAAAATTACATAGTTTTTCAAAATGCATTCTACTGTGCCCCTATAAGTTAGTCATATCTGAGAGTAATCTTCAGTGCTTAGAACCCACTCATTATGAGGGAGAAAACACAACTTCAAACTCAGTAAAACTGACCAGGTGAGTGAGCATCTTTGAAATCATATTACAACTGATTGAGGGACTTTTAAACTACAAGAAAGATGTCATCACAATAAAAATCTATCTCAGAGTATATGAGGGGGACTAGTGTAAGAGAGAGAATCTATTTGTTATACTACACAAAAGGTTATGACAGGAAGTGATACCACAAGAGGAACAAAATTACAGGGTAGCTGAGAGAGAAGATAATCCCTTATATCTCTTTTCAAGTAGGCACATCCCCATACATCAACATTCAAGTGTACAACCAACTTGAGTTCAACCCTGCTGTTCCAGAAGGAACTCCAGCCCAGAGGCTGTTTGCACTAGGTAACCATTAGCCTTCCCTTTGCACAGTGACCATTTAGAGCTTGATAGGGACTCAATCCTTTCTTTCTTGAGACAGGGATCTCTCCAGTATAGAGCTAGAGAAAATACAGAAAGTACATGCAAGCACCCTCAATTACATAACAGTATCCTGTACAGAGTAGGAACCAACAAGTTTTGGTTAAAAATCAAAATGTTTGACTTCCCTGCATGACGCCCAGATGTTCTGGATGAGAGGTGATGTACTGACTTGCAGAAAAGGAAAAAAAAAATAACCACTTGGTTACTTGGCAGCAGGATGAACCTCCAATGGGACTTTCTCCAGCTGATTCTGACCCCCTGCCAGTTCTAGGCATGAGTGGGTTGTTACTCAAATAAAGACAGACTACAAGCCTAGTAAGTCTTTCAGCATGCCAAGTCCTGGTGAATTAACTCTGCTTACTGAAGACTTGTACTTCACTCAGTTAACTCCCACCTAAATGTTTTTTTTTTTTTTCTGACATACTATAAAGCTAGGGAGGAAATATTCTTCTTCCTCCAGCCTCCCAGTTCCCGCTGGGCTAAAATCAGAGAGAAGAGTGAGTCGTCATTGTAAAAGGAATGACGCTTATGACATAAATTGGGATTCACGGAAAGGAGCAGAAGACCAGTCCATCCTGGTGGAAAGATCTCTTCAGCGTGTAATTTTCATCTTGCCTGCAGGCGGTTTTCTGCAGGTGTACATGTAGTTTCCAAGAAAATGTGAAGCTTGAAATTGCAGTCCCATTCAAGGCTGCTGTGTCCACAGCATAAATTTAATATGGACAGATCTGTTTTTCTCCTGGAATAAGGCCCTAAATCTCGTCCAAGGTTGTGTGGAAGACTGAAACATCAGGGGCACAAATACAGACAGCGTGCGGAATGAATGACATTTGATAATACAGGGTTTGATTATTTCATTTCACATGGTGCAACGGACAGATTGTCAAAACTGAAACACTTAAATACTGCGCTCTTGTTCTGAAACATAGAGCGTGACATGAAGAAGACTGCAGCAACAGGGGACAGATGGCTTAAGGCGGAATTTGATCTCCTTTTCCCTGTCATTTGGAGTGAAGCCAGTATTGTCTAATGACATCCACCTTTAGACACACCTTTTACCAGCAAATATACAGACTCTCCGCTGGCCTCTCTGACCTCAGGCCTTTTGTTCCCACACACGTCCCCTTTCCTCTCCTCTATAGGGTAGTGTTCCACAGCAATGGTAAGATGATGGAGTTCTCTCCATTTAAAAATCTTTGATGTCACCTTACAAGATTCTTACCATGGGATTGAAATGCCCCACCTGGCTCCCAGGTTCCTCCTCTTTCTCTTCCTCCTTATTCTTTGACTTTCTCATGATGCATCAATGCCCCCAAGTCCTTGAAAGTTTCTGATGAAATATTTCCTTCTAAGTATCTGTTCTCGTCTCTAATTCATGTTCTTTCCCCTTCTCTTCCTCTACCAAGTTCTGTATTAATCCACCAGTTAAAAACTGGCAGCACTGATTTCCACCTCCCTCTACCATCCTTTCTTTCTCCTGTCTTGATGACTGTTCCTCCATAATGCTTTCAGTGTGGAAACTTGACTCCCTGTTGTTAAAATATATGATGGTGTGTTCATTCTCTGTTACGTTACCCAAGCACAGTTTCCTCTTTGTATCTCTAGTTTCAACTGCTCGTTGTGTGCTTAGCAAATGAACAAGCAAATGAAAATACATTCTTATTACTTTAACACTATGTTAGCATTGTTTTTGCTAAGTAGTCAAGTGAAGCAAATGTAGATAATTGCACAAAGGAAATATTAGTGGGAGAAAATGTCACTACCAATCAAGAAGCTAATTGAGAGACCAACACATGAGCTGTCCAAGGTGAGCTTCACATTCAGTGAAAATTATCATTTAAGATACATCATCACCTCATCTGCATTGTGGTTTATGGAAGCTAGTCCCTTACCCAGTTACATCCACAAAAGAGGATGATATCTCTCACACTATGGAGGCTGAACCTGCTCTGCATCTCGCTGACAAGCACCACATACGTTGAGGATCCCATACAACGGGTGATTCTGATTCAGCTATGCAGAAATTTCCAAGACTCTGAATCTAGCAAGCTCTCATCTCTTATTAATATTTGTAGTACTCAGGCCTCCTTTTGTGTTATGAGGAGGAGTGGTTGGGTGCTTAGATGAGGGTCTCATGGTTCTCTCCATATCACCTGCTGGTAGGAAACATCAAAGGTCAATCAGCTCCAATGTGATGACCTTTTGTAAACAGATATGGCAGAATTTCTGAAGGTGGTGGCACTTCCCTCGGGAGAGGGTCCTGTACAACAGACATCATCATTTTTTTATCTGATTTTATCCACGGGATACAGTCTTTCTTGTGTTCTAATGGATTCTTGACAGAATGGATTTCTTCTTTTTCACTAAGTGATATGCCTTTATAACTTTTCCCAAAGCACTTGTTTGCTTGTCAAGAATTGCCTGAATTTGTGTTTCTAGCAAAGGACTCATTTCTTCATCACTTCTCAACAGTAACTTTTCTGGGTGTAGCAGTCTTGGTAGGCAGTGAGTTCCTTTCAGGAACAGAAATATATCCTCTAATGCTTTTCTGGCATTTGGGATTTAATACATTAAGTTATTCTTCTTGATATCTAAAGATACTCTGAAAGGGTAGATATCCCACTACCAACATATATTCTTTCTTTTGTATGTGAATTGGCATTTTTCTTATTGGTTTTCATATTATCAGAACTTTATATTTTTGACATTTTCACTGAAGTGAAACCTTTAAGCAATGAAAGAAAAGTGTCAGTTTCTTCATCCCCATCTTAATGTGAGTTTCAGAGTCTCATGGAGACTCAGTGGACATGGGTGCATTGCCAGTGTTTAAAGTCTACTGGCTACATGGATCTTTCTGGCTTTTTTCTTTTCTTACTTCATTTCTCTACCCATGAATCTGCTCTTGTAGTTGATTTCACACGTTAATATTTTCACTCAAATTTGTGATTCAGGTTGTGTTTCTTGGAATAACCTGAATTTTCTAGAAAGCCCAATCATTGGGGAAATCTCTAATTGCAGCATTTCCTGGAAGTTAACAAAGTTTTCCATTGCTAAAGAGGGATGATGATGGATAGGCACAGCACAATACCACGTTGTCAGGTTCCCTACAGTGAGCTGAGAAGAAACAACAGCTACACACAGGTCCAACACATGCTTATGAGAAAGAGAATAATCAGCCTCATTAATTCAGATTCTTTTTTCTTCTTCAGAATAGGCTGTATCAGCTGTAGGAGCCTGCTCCCACAAAGTCAGCTAGCGTTCCTGGATTAGAAGACATTGGGCTAAGGAAACGTCAGATGAAAGAACTTGAGACAGAAAACAGGATAAAATTGGGAGGTATGTTTGGTCATTCCAAAACAGCCAAACAGTCCAGAGTTTTATTTCAGAACATATATATA
>NW_026067902.1:15749411-15771329 GCF_014885135.2 Alexandromys fortis
GAACTTATACATATACAAAAGCAGAACAAAGCACAGCACAGATGGTTGGTCAGTCTCTAACCACAAGACCATGTCGGTCCTTGATTGTGCAGCCTCCTCTACAACATGTACTTGCAGCTCAGAAGCAGTCTTACTTTCTATCTTGATGTTCCTGAGGTTTGGCGTCAGCAATAATCTTTCTACTAGAGTGTTCTTTCCTCATCAGCAAAATGCTCTTTCCCATGGACTAAATCATGAACCTCAAGTTATTGCAAAAAACAGAGCAAGAAAGCTTGAACTGAAATGAAATATAAGTCAGAATTGACCCACATGGAAAGTGAGTCACAAGTGGGCTACCACAATCACTCAAATATTATCTTAGAGAATGCTGAGAGAGATGGAAGGCTCTTACTGCACTCTGAAGCTTCATCTTTGGCCAGATGGCAGACACTGCTGGAAATCAGGATAAATACTCAGCCTGAGGATGGCAGAACTTGAGAACAACTTGAACTTATAGCTATGGCTGGCATCCTATGCTGCAATCAGGGTGTGGATAAGGAAAATTGGGACCATGCACTACAGAAAAGAGGTGTTGCCAGGGAACTTCTAGAATGTTCCAAGCCATCTGGGTCAGAAGAAGATCCCATGCTCATTGCTTGAGAAGAGTAAGCTATTAAAAAGCCTAATGCTTATAGCTACCAGATGACTTTACTCTCTCCAATAGGAAATAATTAAATAAAACTCAATGTGATTAGATAGCTTCAATGTCTCATGTCACTGACTGTGTCTAGCTCCAGCCAGTTCTGACACCACACAGTGTGGCCCTGTAGCAATTTGGGAATGTTTCCACAGTGGCTTCCTCAGCCAGCATCTCCAGATCCATAACAAGTCCCAGGCAGCCATGCAGAGACTCGCCAAGGCCTAATGCTCCAAAAATAAATTTTGCCCTTTGAGGTTTATTTGTTTATTTTGCCTGATTCTGTTTGCTAATAGCACCAAGGCAATGGTATATATTTTACTTGGCCATAGACTAGGGTAGTGACACCAAGCTATGGTAAAATCTCTCCATGCTAATTTTGGGAGACAAGTTTCATACAGGTATTGTTGGCAGAGTAGTCAAAATTATTAACTGCTAAAACTGATCTTTGGATACATTCCTTTTTAATATTTTATGTGAAATTAGAAAATGTTCATCAGGACATTTCAACAGAAGTCACCACAGGGGAAATGTCTTCTGAAGTCATTTCCATAAAGCTGAACATGCCTTTTTAATGAAACAAATTTTTCCTTGAAGTAACAATGCAAAGACAGATGGGAGCTTTACAGATGTAGCTGTGTGGCAATTGTTTTCTCAAAAGTCAACAAGGTAAGCTCTCTGTTTCAAAGAAAAGAAAAAAATACATTTTTTCTTTTTCCTTTTTCTTTTTTATTGATTTTTTGATACAGGGTTTCTTGTTTATTGGTTTTTATTGAGCTATACATTTTTCTCTGCTCCCCTCCCTGCCTCTCCCTTCCACCCTTCATCCCTCCCCCAAGGTCCCCATGCCCCCAATTTACTCTGGAGATCTTGTCTTTTTCTACTTCCTACTTCCCATGTAGATTAGATCTATGTAAGTCTCTCTTAGTATCCTCATTGTTGTCTAAGTTCTCTGGGATTGAGGTTTGTAGGCTTGTTTTCTTTGCTTTATGTTTAAAAGCCATCTATGAATGAGTACATGTGATAATTGTCTTTCTGGGTCTGGGTTACCTCACTTAAAATAATGTTTTCTAGTTCCATTCATTTTCCTGCAAAATTCAAGATGTCGGATTTTTTTTCTTTTTTGCTGTGTAGTACTCCATTGTGTAAATGTATCACATTTTCCTTATCCATTCTTTGGTCAAGGGCATTTAGATTGTTTCCAGGTTCTAGCTATGACAAACAAAGCTGTTATGAATATAGTTGAGCACATGTCCTTGTACAATGGAGCATCCTTTGGATATATACCCAAAAGTGGTATTACTGGGTCTTGAGGAAGGTTGTTTCCTAATTTTCTGAGAAATCGCCATACTGGCATCCAAAACAGTTGTACCAGCTTGCATTCCCACAAGCAATACAGAAGTGTTCCCTTTTCCCCACAACCTCTCCAACGTAAGTTGTCATCAGTGTTTTTGATCTTGGGCATTCTTGCAAGTGTAAAATGGAATCTCAGAGTTGTTTTGATTTGCATTTCTCTGATGACTAAGATGTTGAACATTTCCTTATGTGTTTTTCAGCCATTTTAGACTCATCTGTTGAGAATTCTCGGGTTAGGTCTGTACTCCATTTTTTTTATTGGATTATGTGATCTTTTGGTGTCCAATTTATTGAGTTCTTTGTATATTTTGAAGATCAAACCTCTGTTTGATTTTGGGTTAGTGAAGATCTTTTCCCATTCTGTAGGCTGTTGTTTTGTCTTGTTGACCATGTCCTTTGTTTTATAGAAGCTTTTCAGTTTCAGGAGGTCCCATTTATTAATTGTTTCTCTCAGTGTCTTTGCTGCTGGGTTTATATTTAGGAAGTGGTCTCCTGTGCCAGGGCGTTGAAGTGTACTTCCCACTTTCTCTTCTATAAGGTTCAGTGTGGCTTGAGCCAGATACAGGGTTTCTACATGTAGCTTTGGAGCCTATCCTAGCTGTTGTAAACCAGACTCGCCTTGAACTCACAGAGATCTGCCTGCCTCTGTCTCCCTAGTGCTGGGATTAAAGGCATATGACACCACCGCCTGGATTGACAATGTTTTTTATAGCAACAGCTTGAGGTTTCAGTGGTACCAGGACTTATCCCGGGTACATGAACTGGCCCTTGGGAACCCACTCCCTAAAGTAGAATACCTTTCCTAGCCTTGATACAAGGGAGAGGGGGGGGGGGGCTTGGTCATGCCACAACTTGGTATGCCAAACTTTGCTGACTTACCAAGGGAGGCCTTACCCCTCTGAAGAGTGGATGGGAGTGTGGAGGGGGGGGGGAGAAGTGAGGGAGTGGGAGATAGAGAGAAAGGGGAACTAGAGTTAGTATATAAAATGTCTTCTACGCTTTGAGTTTGATCATTTCCCAACACTAAAATACTTTCTACAATGAGGTTACATATCTTAATCCAAATTTATGACTGAGTAATTATTGTCAGGAGAACTGCATCAACATTTGAAAGTTCTTCTTAACTTAGTGTGTTAAAATGCTCTAAGTGGCTGTCACCTCTTATTTAAGACTAGATGGCTACAGAACTGGCTAATAACACTTGATAGTCACTGGATTTTAATGTAACAAGAATTCATAGAATTTACTGTTCTACTACAGGGATTCCACTTTCCAAGTTTTAGTACAGTGTTAAAGGATGGCCACAGCTACCCGAAAATGTACCATTTCCAACTTCTTGTTTTGTGAAGCTGGATTTTCTGTATACACTTCAACCAAAATAACATATATTTCAGTTGAATTCTTAAACAGAAAGGACAAAATCTTCCATTGAATCAGGTTTGAAGAACACACAGCGCACAACAATGACCCTGTTCTTACAAGTGTTTAAGCATATGCTACACTTGATTAACATATATTACACATTGATCTATATTGGGATTGGGTTTTCTAATTTTAATATCAATTAGTACAAATATAATTTGATATTTCACAGTGTCTTAATTAGGATTTCTGTTGCTGTAATGAGACACCAGGACCACGGCAACTCTTATAAAGAAAACATTTATTTGAGGTGGTGGCTTACAGTTTCAGAGGTTAGTCCATTATCCTCAAGTTTGGGGACACGGCAGCATGCTGGCAGATGCAGTGCTGGAGCTGAAAGGCCTACATCTTGCAGGCAACAGGCAGTCGATTGCGACACTGGGCAGTATCCTGAACACAGGAGACCTCAAAGCCTGCCCCCACAGAGACATACTTCCTTCAACAAGGTCATACCCACTCCAACAAAACCACGCCTCCTAATAGTGCCACTCCCCATGAGATAACTGCCAAACTCAGTTTTAATTTTTAATATGGTATATATATTGGTATCTAGATAGAAGTGTAGTTCTTCAGAATTCTCTGGTAAGGTAACAAATAGGTCTTAAGATCAAAGTACTAGAGAGCTACTATCATATTGTCCCCTTTTATTAAAAATAGATTTTTTTATCACATAAAGTATCCTAATTATGATTTCCCCTTCCTCTCCTCCTCCCAGTTCCTCCCCCACATCCCCTGCCATCCAGATCTACCCTTTCTTTCCCTCATTAAAAAACAAACAGACTTCTAAGGGATAATAATAAAATATAGTAAGATAAAACAAAAATTAACACAATAGAAATAGGACAAAACAAATAAACATAAGGGAAGGAGCCCAAGAAAAGGCACAAGAGAAAGATATAAATGCAGAGACCCACTCATTCATACATTGAGAAAACTCATAAAAACACACTAAACCGGAAGCTTTAATATATACATAAAGGACCTGTAGAGTAAAAATAAAGAAGAAAAAATTTATATACAATAAAATAAAAATAAGATAAAATTTCTTGAATAAGTAGAAGGAGGAGGAGAAAGAAAAGTCCTGACATGATATTGAAACACGCTGTTGAGTTCCTTTTCCATTGACCATCTACAGCTGGGCCTGCAGCCTACCCTTAAGAATAGTTTGTGTCTCCCTTAAGACTCTCTTGGAGAAAACTAAATCTTCATTTGCAAATGTGTGTATATCCACTGATGTTTGCCTCTGGGTTAGGGATGGGGGCATGAATCAACTTCCTTCAACTCTAGGATCCCATTTGGTGCAGACCCAGTGAGGCTGTGCCTGCTGCCTCAGTCTCTGTGGGTTTCTATGTGCATGTATCTTGTTGATTTAGAAGGCCTAGTTTTCAGGTGTCCTCCATCCCCTCTGACTCTTACACTCTTTCCACCTCCTCTTCTGCAAAGTTCCCTGAGCATTTTTACCTGTGGAGTATTATGAAGATAATTTCTTCATAAGCTGTACTGTTTAATTGATAACAATAATGTTAGTTTAAATACAAAGAGAAATTTCAAACAGCTAGAACACATGAGCTTCTATTGAGGAGCCTTATAGACTATGACTTGGGCTAAAAACTAAGAGAAACAATTGAGTCCCAGTAGTCCAGTTACCTTAAATTATTCTTTTATTCAACAGGTTTGAGAATGCATCATAGCTGAAACAAAGCTTTGAAAGTAACTTAAGTTTAGACTAAGATGTTTTTGTCAAATAGCTTTGAGGTGAAAATCTAAGAAGACAATCTAAAGTTTTATAAAGACACATAAGTGAGCAAGGGACCTCTTAAGGTCAAGAAACAAAACCAAATCAGCACAATTATTATAAGATGACATGTCTTTCTTGCTAGTATTGGTTGGTGATCAAAGATGATGATCAATTCCTTGTACTCAGTTCTGCCTCCACTTACTGATATAAAAACACCAAACTGTTGATAAATGAGTATGCAACACATAGATTTAAAGTAGATATGACTGTTTTTCATAAACAAAATTTTGTATTTGTGATTCTTCCAAGATTTCTTGCAAGATTACCTTTTGAGATAAATAATAAGAAGATTGGTCCTTTCTTTGTAACCACAAAATGCAGTCTGCCAACAAAAGAATTGGCTGTGAAAAATACCTTGCTTTCTCACACTCTGTTAATCTATAACAAATTGCTTGGACATGAATTATATAGATTCCTGGGACAACTTGTTTTTCATCTGTAATACATAAAGTATCATGTAAGAGATATGGAAAGCATGCTGATTTTATTTGTATTCTTTGTAATTATTCACTTGAAAATAGAATTTAACCACATTGTAATTTTTATATTGCCTGAAAGGTTTTGCTGGAGTATTTAAGCTATAAGGGGAAAAATAAAGTTAGTTAGAAGGAAAACATCAAGAAGGAGAGAAGAAAAATACCAGGAAAGGTGTAGAGGAAAAATAAGGAGATGGAAGAATAGAAAGAAGTAAGAAGGAAATCATCAAGAATATGTGTCTTGTCTCTTACTCCCTCTGATTAAAATAAATGTCTTAGTTCACAAACTCCATTGGATCCACACCAAGACTTGCACTACTGCAGGCTGGACCTCAAAACAGTGGCAAGATATTTTCTGCATCTGAGATGACCAAGGTTTTTTGTGTTTTTTTGTTTGTTTGTTTGTTTGTTTCTCTGTTTGTTTATCAATTTACTTATGTTGAACAATCCCTGCATCTTTGGGATAAAGCCTTTTTGATCATGGTGGATGATCTTTGTGATGTTTTCTTGGGATCAATTTGCAAGTATTTTATTGAGCATTTTTTTGCATCTATGTTCATAAGGGAAATTGGTCTGTAATTTACTTTCTTTGCTGGGTGTTTTTGTAGTTTGGAAATTAGAGTAACTACGGCATTGAAAACAAGTTGGGAAATGTTCCTTTCGCTTCTATTTTGTGGAATAATTTGAAGAGCATTGGCATTAGCTCTTCTTTGAAAGTCTGCTAAAATTCTGCACTAAAACCATCTATCTGGCCCCAGTGGATTTTGTTGATTTGTTCGTTTTGTTTTGTTAGTAAATTTTCAGTTACTATTTCTATTTTACTAGAGGTTATAGGTCTGTTTAAATTGCTTGTCTGTTCTTGATTTAACTTTGGTAAGTAGTATATATAAAGAAAATTATCTATTTCTTTTAGATTTTCCAATTTGGTAGAGTACCAATTTTTAAAGTATGTCTTTATGAATCTTTGGATTTCCTCAGCATTTGTTATTTCCCTTTTCTTCTTTAATTTTGTTAACTTGGATATTTTCTCTCTGCCTTTTAGTTAATTTAGATAAGGGTTTGTCAAACTTATTGATTTGTCAAAGAACCAATTCTTTGTTTCTTGATTCTCTGCATTGCTTTTGGTTTGTTTGCTTGTTTCTATTTTATTGATTTCAGTCCTGTGTTTGATTTGTTATCCCATCATTCTTTATGGTATGATTCTACTTTTTGGTCTAGAACTTCCAGTGTGTTTTTAAGCTACTAGTATGAGATCTCTTCAATTTTTTATATACAACCTATTGCTGTGAGCTTGCCTCTTTTAACCCATTTCACCTGTTAACTTCATTGTGTCCCATAAGTTTGGATATATTGTTTACTCATTTTCATTCCATTCTAGAAAGTCTTTAATTTCTTTCTTGACAATTTTCCATTTATTTATGAGTTGCTTTGTTATTAGTGAGTTGTTTCTATGAGTTTTTAGGCTTTCGGTTGTTTGTTATTAATATCCAGCTTTAATCCATGGTGCTCGGACAGGATGTGGCTGGTATTCTATTTTATTGTATGTGTTGATACTTACATTCTGTTCAAGTATTTGATCAAATTTCCATGAGATGCTGAGAAGATATAGTCTTTTATGTTTGGATGAAATGGTCTGTAAATATCTGTTAGGGACATTTGGTTTATAGCATGAGTTACTTAAGCATTTCTCAGCTTAGTTTTTGTCTAGATAATCTGTCTATTAGAGAAAGTGGGGTATTGAAGTCACTCACTATCAGCATGAGGGTCAATATGTGATTTAAGTAGAAAGTAGAAGTTCTTTTGTAGAAAAGAACTTCTGTGCCCTTGTGTTTGGTGCATTGATGTTAAGACTTAAAATGTCAGCTTGGTGGATATTTCCTTTCTTAAGTATGTAGTATCCTTCGTTATCTCTTTTAATTAGTATAGGTTTGAAGGTTATTTCATCAGATATTAAAATGTCTGTACCTGCTTGCTTCTTAATTATTTTTCTTGGAATGTATTATTTCATCCTTTTACCCTGAGTTGATGTCTATTCTTGATGTTAAGTTGTATTTATTGGAAACAACAGAAGGATGGACCCTGTTTTCTGGTCAATGCTGTTAGTATGTATCTTTTTATTGGAGAAATTGAGACCATTGATATTGAGAGATATCAATGAGCACTGTTCTTGATTCCTGTTGTTTGTTATTGTTATTGTTGTTGTTGTTGTAGTGGTGGTAGTGATTGTGTGAGCATTTGTGTGTGTTCCCCCTTTGATTTTTGATTTTCTTTTCTGAGATTATTTTTTTTCTGTTTTTCTGAATGTATTTAACCCCCATTGGACTTTTCCTTCTAGAGCTTTCTATAGTGCTGAATTTGTAGATAAATAATGCTTAATTTTTTCCATGAAATATATCTTATTTTCTCAATCTATTGTAATTGAGAGTTTGCTAGGTTTAGTATTCTGCTTTGGCATCTTTAGACTGTTAAACTTTCTCTAACAGCTGACTAGCCCTCCTGGCATTTAAGTCTCCATTGAGAAATACTCTGTTTAATAGGTCTGCTTTTATATGTTACTAGGTTTTCCCCTAACAGTTTTTAATACTTTTCTTTGTTTTGTACTTTTAGTGCTTTGATATTATGTACCAAGGGGAATTCTTTTCTGGTCAATTCTATTTTGTGTTCTTTATGCTTCTTGTACCTTAATAGGCTTCTCCTCCTTTAGGGCAGAGAAGTTTTCATCTATAATTTTGCTGAGAACTTTTTCTGAGTCTTTGATCTGAGTTTCTTCTTGTTATTTTATCTGGTCTTTTCACAGTATCCCAGATTTCCTAGTTGTTTTGTGCCAAGATTTTTAGGTTTAATATTTTTTTTTAAATCTCAATTCAGATTATATTTATTTATTTTGGTTTGTTTGTTTGTTTGTTTATTTATTAAAGATTTCTGTCTCTTCCCCACCACTGCCTCCCATTTCCCTCTCCCTCCCCCACCCAAGTCCCCCTCCCTCGTCAGCCTCACCAGAAGAATACAAGAGATGGGATAGAGAATCTCAGGTACTGAAGATCTTATAGAATAAATGAATATCTCAGTCAAAAAATATGAAACCTGATAATCTTCAGTACCTGAGATTCTCTATCCCATCTCTTGTATTCTTCTGGTGAGGTTGACCTATGACATTCCTGCTGGAGTTGCTAAGTTTTTAATTTCTAGATTTCCCTCGGTTTAAGGTTTTTTTTACATGTTTTGATATTATTGAGCTATAAATTTTTTTGTTCCCCTCCTTGCCTCTCCTCTACCCTTCAAACCTCTCCCATGGTCCCATGCTCCCAGTTTACTCAGGAGATCTTAATTTTCTACTTCCCATGTACATTAGATCCATGTATGTCTCTTTTAGGGTCATCATTGCTGGCTGGGTTCTCTGGGATTGTGATTTGTAGGCTGATTTTCCTTGCTTTATGTCTAAAAGCAACTTATAAGTGAGTACTTATAATAATTCTCTTTCTGGGTCTGGGTTACCTCTCTCAATATAATATTTTCTAGATCCATCGTTTGCCTGCAAATTCCAATATGCCATTACTTTTTCTGCTGTGTAGTACTCCTTTGTGTAAATGTGCCATATTTTTCTTATCCATTCTTTGGTCGAGGGGCATTTAGGTTGTTTCCAGGTTCAGGCTATGACAAACAATGCTGTTATGAACATTGTTGAGCACATGTGCTTGTGGTATGATTGAGCATCCTTTGCATATATATCCAAAAGTGGTATTACTGGGTCTTGAGGAAGGTTGTTTCCTAATTTTCTGAGAAATCACCACACTGATATCAAAAAGGGCTATACCAATTTGCATTCCCACCAGCAATGAAGAAGTGTTCCCTTTACTTCACATTCTCTCATGCATAAGCTGTCATCAGTGTTTTTGATCTTGGCCATTCTTATATGTATAAGGTGGAATCTCAGAGTTGTTTTGATTTTCATTTCTCTGATGACTAAGGATGTTGAGCATTTCCTTAGGTGTCTTTCAGCCATTTTAGATTCCTCTGTTAAGAGTTCTCTATTTAGGTCTGTACTACAATTTTTATTGTATTATTTGTTCTTTTAATGACCAATTTCTTGAGTTCTTTGTATATTTTGGAGTTCAGACCTCTGTCTGATGTGAGGTTAGTGAAGATCTTTTCCCATTCTGTAGGTTGCCAATTTGTCTTGCTGACTGTGTCCTTTGCTTTACAGAAGCTTTTCAGTTTCAGGAGGTCCCATTTATTAATTGTTTCTCTCAGTGTCTACTACTGGGATTATATTTAGGAAGTGGTCTCCTATGCCAATGTGTTCAAGTATACTTTCTCTTCTATGAGTTCTTTGATGCATTTGAACTTGAGTTTTGTGCATGGTGATAATATGGATCTATTTTCATTCTTCTACATGTTGATATTCAGTTATGCCAGCACTATTTATTAAATATTCTTTCTTTTATCTATTTCATTTTTTTTTTGTTTCTTTGTCAAAAAACCGGAGGTCAGTAGGTGTGTGGATTGATACCCGGGACTTCAATTTGGTTCCGTTGGTCCTCCTGTCTGTTTTTAATGCCAATACCAGGCTGTTTTCTGTGATGCCTCCAGAAGTTCTTTTGTTGTACAGAATTGTTTTAATTGTATCCTGGGTTTTTTGCTTTTCCATGTGAAGTTGAGTACCATTCTTTTTTTTTTTTTTTTTTTTTTTTTTTTTTTTTCGAGACAGGGTTTCTCTGTGGCTTTTTGGAGCCTGTCCTGGAACTAGCTCTATAGGCCAGGCTGGTCTCGAACTCACAGAGATCCACCTGCCTCTGCCTCCTGAGTGCTGGGATTAAAGGCATGCACCACCACCGCCCGGCTTTGAGTACCATTCTTTTGAGGCATTGGAAGAATTTTCTTGGGATTTTGATGGGCATTGAATTGAATCTGTAGATTGCTTTTGGTAAGATTGCCATTTTTACTATGTTAATTCTACCTACCCAAGAGCATGGGAGATCTTTCCACTTTCTGGTGTCTTCTTCAATTTCTTTCTTCAAAGATTTAAAGTTCTTATCATACAAGGCTTTCACTTGTTTGGTTAGAGTTACTCTGAGATACTTTATGCTATCTGTGGCTATTGTGAAAGGTAATGTTTCTCTGATTTCTTTTTCAGCCCATCTATCATCTGTGTAAAGGAGGGCTACTGATTTTTTTTTTGAGTTAATCTTGTATCCTGCTACATTACTGAAAGTGTTTATAGTTGTAGAAGTTCCTTGGTAGAATTTTGGGGATTGGTTATGTAAACTATCATATCATCAGCAAACAATGAGAGTTTGACTTCTTTTCTGACTTATATACCCTTGATATCCTTTTGATGTCTTATTGTTCTAGCTAGGACCTCAAGAACTGTATATGATAGATATGGAGAGAGTGGACAACATTGCTTGGTCCTGATTTCAGGGGGATCGCTGTGAGTTTCTCTCCATTTATTTTAATGTCGGCTGTTGGCTTGTTTTATATTGCCTTTATTATGTTTAGTTAGTTATCCCTGATCTCTCCAAGACCTTTATCATGAAGAGATGTTGTATTTTGTTAAAAGTTTTTTTCAGCATCTAATGAGATGATCATGTGGTTCTTATGTTTTATTTTGTTTATATAATAGATTACATTGACAGATTTTTTTATTATGGTGGATGATGTTTCTAATGTGTTCTTGGATTCAATCTGCCATTATTTTATTTAGTATTTTTGCATCAATGTTCATGAGTGAAATTGATCTGTAATTCTCTTTCTTAGTAATGTCTTTATGTGGTTTGGGTATCTGGGTAATTGTAGTCTCATAAAAAGAGTTTGGCAATGTTCCTTTGGTTTCTATTGTGTAGAACAATTTGAGGAGTATTGATATTAGTCATTTTTGAAAATCTTGTAGAATTCTGAGCTGAAACCATCTGGTCCTGAGCTTTTTTTGGTTGGGAGACTTTTGATGACTGCTTCTATTTCTTTAGCAGTTAGATCTATTTAATTTGCTTATCTGGCCTTGATATAATTTTGGTAAGTGTTATTTATTCAGAAAGTTGTCCATTTCCTTTAAGTTTTCCATTTTTGTGGAGTACATGTTTTTGAAACATGACTGATGAGTCTCTGGATTTCTTCCATGTCTGTTGTTATGTCCCCCTTTTCATTTCGGATTTTGTTAATTTGGATATTCTCTCTCTGCACCTTGGTTAGTTTGGATAAAGGTTTGTCTATTTTGTTGATTTTCTCAAAGAATCAACTCTTTGTCTCATTGATTATTTGTATTGTTTTCTTTGTTTCTATTTTGTTGTTTTGTTTTTGTTTTGTTTTTGTTTCTTTATTGAGCTCTACATTTTTCTTTGCTTCCCTCTCTGCCTCTCCCCTCCCCTCTTCATCCTTCCCTCAAGGTCCCCATTACTTAGGAGATCTTGTCTTTTCTACTTTCTACTTGCCCATGTAGATGTAAGTCTATCTTATTTTGTTGATTTTAGCTCTCAATTTGATTATTACTGTTGTCTAGTTCTCTTGGATGAGTTTGCTTCTTTTTGTTTGTTTTCAAATGTTCTGTTAATTCACTAGTATGGGATTTTTCTTTCTTTCTTTTTTTTTTCTTTCTTTCTTTCTTTTTTTTTTTTTTTTTTTTTTTTTTTTTTTTTTTTTTTGTAATGTAGACACTTACAAACTTACCTCTCAACACTGCTTTCATTGTGTCCCATAACTTTGGGTATGTTATGTGGTCATTTTCATTGAATTTTAGAAAGTCTATAATTTCTCTTTTTATTTTTTTCTTAACCCATTGATGCTTCAAGCAACACTGCTTAATTTCTATGTGTTTGTGGGCTTTCTGGTGTTAGTTTTGTTTTTGAATTCTAGTTGTAAGCCATGGTGATCTAATAAGATACATGGGGTTATTCCATTTTTTTTTTTAATCTGATGAGGTTTGTTTTGTGGTCAATTTTGAGAAGGTTCCCTGAGGTGCTAAGAAGAAGGCATATTCTTTTATGTTTGGATGGAATGTTCTATTGATGTCTTTATGTCCGTTTGAGTCATAACTTCTGTTAGTTCTCTTATTTCTCTCTTAATTTTCCTTCTGACTGACCTGTCCATTAGTGAGAGTGGAACATTGAAGTCTCCCACTATTAGTGTGTTTGTGGGGGGGGGGAGTAGGGGTTAATTATGATTTAAGCTTTAGAAGTGTTTCCTTTACATACGAGGGTGCCCTTGTGTTTGGGGAATAGACATTCAGTATTGAGATTTCCTCTTGATGGATTATTCCTGTGACTAATATGAAATGTCCTTCTTTGATTCTTTTAATTGATTTTAGTTTGAAGTCTATTTTTTTAGATACTAGGATAGCTACACCAGCTTGTTTCTTAGGTCCATATGATTGGAAAAATTTTCCATACCCTTTATTCTGGCAAGATGTCTGTCTTCAAGGTTGAGGTGTGTTTCTTTTTTTGGGGGGGTGGGGGTTAATGCAATGTAGTTCTTTTATTTTTTTATTTTTATTGAGTTCTACATTTTTCTCTGCATCCCCCCGCCCCCCACGGCCTCTTCCCTCCCCTTTAACCTTCTCCCAAGGTCCCCACGCTCCCAATTTTTCAGGAGATCTTGCCTTTTTCTATTTCCCATGTAGATTAGATCCATGTATGTCTCTCTTAGGGTACTCATTGCTGTCTAAGTTCTCTGGGATTGTGGTTTGTAAGCTGGTTTTCTTTGCTTTGTGTTTTAAAAACACTATGAGTGGGTACAGGTGATAACTGTCTATCTGTGTCTGGGTTACTTCACTCAAAATGATGTTTTCTAGCTCCATCCCTTTTCCTGCAAAATTCAAGAGGTGTGTTTCTTTTATGCAGGAGTAGGATGGATTCTGTTTTCGCATCCAATCTGTTAGCCCGTGTCTTTTATAGGTGAGTTGAGTTCATTTATATTAACGGATCTTAATGACCAGTGATTGTTTTCTTCTGTTAATTTAGGTTTTGTTGTTGGTGATATGAATTTGTGTGATTTTCCCTTTTTTGGGATTTACCATTGTGCAATTATCAATTGTCTGCATTTTTTGTAGCCAACTTCCTTGGGTTGGAATTTTCCTCTAGTACTTTGTGTAGGGCTGGGTTTGTGCCTAGATATTGGTTAAATCTGGTTCTGTCATGGAATATCTTGTTTTGTTCTTTATGGTGACTGAAAAATTTGCTGGGTATAATAGTCTTGGCTGGCATCCATGGTCTCTTAATGTTTGCATAACACTTGACTAGGACCTTCTGGCTCATTGTTTCTATTGAGAAGTCAAATGTAATTCTGATAGGTCTGCCTTTATATGTTACTTGGCCTTTTTCCTTTGCAGCTCTTAATATTCTCTCTTTATTCTGTATGTTTAGTGTTTTGATTGTTATGTGTCAAGGGAACATTTTTTTGGATCCAGTCTATTTGGTTTTCTGTGAGCTTCTTGTATCTTCATAGGCATATCTTTCTTTAGTCTGGGAAAGTATTCTTCTATGGTTTTGTTAAATATGTTTTTTGTGCTTTTGAGTTGAACTTCTTCTTCTATACATATTCTTCTTAGGACTGTTCTGGTCTTTTCATGGTGTCCTATATTTCTTGAATATTTTGTGTTAAGCTTTTGTTAGATTTACTGATTATTTTGAGCAATTAATCTATTTCCTCTATTGTATCTTCAGCACTTGATATTCTCTCTTCCTTCTCTTGTATTCTGCTGTTTATGCTTGCATTTGTGTTTCCTGATCATTTTCTCATGATTTATGTTTCTATAATTCCTTCAGTTTGTGTTTTCTATATTGTCTCTGTTTCAGTTTTCAAGTCTTGAATAGCTTCTTTTGTGTGTTAAATTGCTTTTTCTTAGGTTTCTTTAAGGGATTTGTTGATGTCTTACAATTTTTTGTTTTTCTTTTCCCTCATTTCTTTGGGGGAAATTTTCCTCTTTAAGGGCTTCACACATTCTTCTAAAGTTATTTTTAGGTCATTTTCTTCTGCTTCATCTATTTTTAGTTGTTCAAGTCTTGCTGTTGTAGGGCCATTAGTTTGTACTGGTTTTGTGTTGCTCTTTGTGGTGGTGCATGTATTGTCCAGGTGTCAGTGGATCTCAGGTTCAGATGACTGCTTCCTGTGAAACAGTCAGGACCACATTTTCAGTTACCACATCGGTCACTTTGTATTTCTGGAGGTTGCTTATCACTCCAGGGTTTGCTCTGCAATACCAGAACTTGTTCCCTCTGAGACTGCTTGCTTGGGGCTCTTTCTGCTGAGATTGCTGCCTTGGGCCTGCTCTGGCAGAGGTCCTGGCTCAGATATACTCCCTCAGAGATTCCAGATTTGTGCTCCAGGCTGCAGAGGTCTCTTGTTCAAGCCTATTTCCTTGGACATCCCAAACTCATGCCTAGACTTGGAGAGATCTCTGGATCCAAACGCCTCAGCGTTTGTTCCCTTGTACCTGCTCACTGTCTCAGGCCTGTTCTGGCCTAGGTTCTTGGCTCAGACCTGTTTCTGTAAATGTCCCTGGACCCACTCCTTTAGAAGTTCCTTGCTTGAGTTTGATCCCACAAAGCTCTCTGGCTCTGGTCTACTTCCTTGGAGCTCACAGACTCATGGATCCACAAAGGTCTTGGCTCAGGCCTACTCCCTCGGTGGTCCCAGACTTATGCCAAGACCTGCAGAGGTCTCTGGTTCCTGTCTTCTTCCTTGGAGGTCCCAGTCTTATTCCTAGACCTGCCTAATCCCTCGGAGGTCTTAGACTCATGCTGAATTTGCAGAGGTCCTGGCTCAGGCCTATTCCCTCAGAGGTCCCAGACTAAGGCCCAGACCATAGAGATCTCTGGTTCTGGCCTACTCTGTCAGTGGCTACTCCCTTGTACCTTCTCCTGTGGAGTTCACTGTCTCAGGCCTGCTCCAGCCTAGGTCATTGGCTCAGTCCTGTTTCTGTGAGTGTCCCTGGTCTGGGCCCACTCCCACAGAGGTCCCTGGCTTGGAAAGCACTCTGGCTCTGATCTACTCCCTTAGAGGTCCCAGACTTGTGCATGGACCTGCAAAGGTTAGTTTGGGTTTTCTCTATTGATTATATTTCCATGTTCAGGTCTGGAACTGTTTCATTCATTTTTTATAGTTTGTTTGTGGTTTTCATAGAGTACATAAGGGATTATTTTTAAATGAAGCAAAAGATATAAAATTTCATTAGTATATAGAGTAAGGAGTAAAAACATCAGATAAAATGAAGTAAGGATAGAAAACTAAAGAAATTGCCAGCTGACAGTAGGCACGAGAAGGCACCAGAGGACAATGTGCGCACTAAAGCACTAGGGAGGATCCAACACAGGAGGCAACTGATCACCTGTATCTGGAACAACACAGTCCATATTATGACCTTAATAACCAGGGATAAGATAATCCAGTGAAAAGCTGGAAGGATGATGTCAGAGTTCCTCTGCAGTCACAGAAAATGGGTGGGTTTTGAGATCAGAGTGGGACTTTTAGTTTACAGGGTCCAATTGATGGGGGGGGGGGGAATCCTTCTTATATACCAAGACAAAGTCTCACCCTCCCTAACTCATTAGTCTACAAACACAACCTGATTACTTTAGAGATTTTTGGTGCAATTCATAGAAAAAATTACACTCTCTGTAACTGTAGGTATGATATCCTTCCTTTTTACCACAGTCAGAATGGCTAAGATAAAAAACATACCCATTCTCTATATTTTACCATTTCTCAAACACAGAGATCACCAATTAAAGGGGAATATATATGTAGAAAACATCACTCAACCATACTCAAAAGGACCTAGATCTACTTACTCGTAAAACACTGGGGAAGCAGAAATGTTCCTTTCTTCTGAGGACTAATGAACACAGCACACAATATGTAAGGACACCAGAAGTCCCACAATACTAAGCTTTGTTCAATTATATGAATGTAGAATAGAAAATGTGTGATTTAATGGAATTCCGGGTTTAGTGTATTTATGTTTATTTCACAGTGATCCTTCTGGATCATCACTCTGTGTTCACTCCCTTGTCCCTGAATGAGATAAATATAACTTAGGAAGTAAAAACACCTCTAGCTCATTTCCCAGTGTGTAGATCAAGAGCCTTTATAACAAAATGGGCTGGATTAAAGTAACTGAAATTTCATCTCTTTTGCAAACATACTAAATTGTACTCCATATCACAATCCTGTTGAATCTGTAAAAAATAGTGTAATCCTTGAAGAATTAAAGGATATCAGGGTGGTGGTCTGTATCATATTCCTGCTTAATTCATTAGTATGGCCCTGCAGCAACAGACTGATACAGCAGATGGTGATAGACTGTAGTAAAGTTAACAAATGATTGCCCTAATTATAGATGCTGTATTGAAAAAAATCATCTTTGCTACAGCAGTTAAATACAGCCTTCATTTTTAGTAGCTATTGGGTTTCTCAATGTATTCATATCCATGTTCTATACACCTGGGTCCAATAATGATACATTTTCACTGTTTTCTCCTTCCTTCTTTTTACTGCAATGTAAAGCAAGGGAGAAAAAGATACCCTTAGTACATTTCAGGTCATTATGAAAGCCCTGACTATTGATGGCACACAAAATTAGCCCTAGCAGCATTGTAATGGCATATACGTTATGTGATATGCTTAGGTCCAAGCAAACAAGAAGATGGAAAGTAATTTCCAAGAGATTCAAAGAGATTGATGAATAATTAAAGATATTTTTAAGTAATCTGAATATGCTATTCAGATTTCCTTTAACAGATCTGATTTTAGGTAGCACAATAGACTAATAGCTCAGCTACCACATTATTGTTCTACCAATACATCTGAAGAGAAGCCATGTTTCCTCAAATTGTTCCTAGATACTCACCAAGCACTATGGAAGCACAAATAATGCTAGAACATTCCTTAGCAATGTGTTCTGACTCCTTCCAGAGGTTACTTTGAGTCATAGCCTCCATTAAGGCAAGATAAAGCTTTCTAGATGTGTGCTCAGTCTTTGAGTCCTCCCTAATATCCATTAATTTCTCTTCTGGTGTTCCAAGTATCACAGATGCAACACAGCCTGTGGGCCATAGCTCCACTGGCACCACCCTAACAACTCTCTTCCATCTTTAACAGCACCCTAAATATCTACCTCTCATAGAACCTGAGTGAGATAACCTGGAATCCAGAGGCTTGAGACATACTCAGACATTGTTCCACCATTAACTATTACATCTTGTACCTACTCTGAAAGTCTTCTGCATTTTGAAGATTTCTTCCTTCTTTGGCAGAGTATTTACTACACATAAGATGTTCTTTTAACTCCAGTCAAGTGCAATAGAAGGCCGCCAATTTTCAGTGTAGCCCCACACAAACACTAAGTGACCATATGCCAAATATTTGTCATAATCTCGGTACTTTTATGACTAGAATGTACTAATATTGAGCAACAGCCCATAACATATTCACAACAGGATATTCAGAGTCCCAGGAAAATGAATATTATTCAAAAAGTTGCCTAATGTTGTAGAATGGCATCTTTCAGACCCAGTGCTTTCTCTTGAAACCAGAACAACTGGTTACTGATTATCCAGATAAAGATTCTCACAAGATTGACCCATTAATATCACAGAGACACCAGAGGACTCATGGGGCATACAAGGTGATCTACAAAAGTTCAACTGATACCTGGGGGAGATGAGTCACACATTAGGCAAAGTATGAGACTGTAGAGAAGGTTTCTCATGATCTCAATGCTTCAAAGATATGTGAGATAATAAATAATCACAGAGATGAGGAGATCATACTGGCCCATACTCCTGCAAGCGGCTCCTTATCCATGTTCTTGTAACTCAAGTTAATCCCATTGGTACTCCCTGCTGAACCTGGGTAGAATTGTGGTTGGTGACCCATTAATGATAAGCAGTCATCTATTCATGTATCTCGAAGAGAAATTTACAGAACACCCAGATGCAGGTGTCCTTCACTTTAGCTACTGGAGCATTTACTTAGCTGACACGGTGCCATGGGGTTTTATTTATGACTGGTAGATACAAAAAGAAAGAACATACCTCAGGTCCATCGATCTTATGGCTCTATCTACTGGTACTAGTCAAAATCAGACTGCAGTTCTACTCAGGAGGGTATCCAAGTGTCAGGATCTAAAGCAAGAATGGCAGAAAGAATAAAAACAAGAATTTCTTGGGATGGGAAGGTGAATATAAGAAAGTACTGGGTGAGAGTACACATTTGGGGATAATGGTCACCAGTCAATGTAGAAAAAGTACCAAGTATCAATAGATGGAGGCCATGCCACACAGCTTTGATCAGGGCTTGCACACTGGGTCCGTGGATGGAGTAGTGATGGTAGTAAAAGTGAGGATTATTCCTGGCTTCCTCAGTGTGGATCCCATCACATTCAAGCTAACCTGAACATTGACACCACGGATAAGCCAATCTGGACACTTAAGTAAGAGCTGTGGGAATCGATCAGTCTGGTGCCATTCTTGGAAAAGAACACTGAATTACTTAATAGTGTCAGGTGCAGTGATTTATACTTCCTGGACATGGCCTGGATGTGTTCTGGGCAAGGATTTAACACTCCATATCACTACTATCAGAGGGCTCGCATGTTTTCTTATTTGTTAATAATGGAATCTTATACAAGAGTGCTTGCAGAAAGTGTGTGTATGCATAGACACTAACTGGCCCATAGCAGGATGTAACATGCCCCTTTCATAAATCACATCTGCAGGGCTGATAAAGCTAGATCATTGCCCTTTATGACTCACTTGAAGTATGATTTGGGGGTACTGGCAAGTCCAGACTGTTGTGGCTCTTTGTCATATCTAATATATGGAATTAGGAGTGAGGAAGGAGGGAACAAAAAGATATAGAATCAGCCGAAGTGTCCATCAACAAAGGAACACATAAAGAATATGTAGTTAAGACACACAATGGAAAAATGCTTGTCCATAAATGGAGATGAAATCCTGTTTATGGTTTTTTTTTCCCAGTGAATTGGGATGGAGTTGGAGGGTTTTGCACTAAGGGAGATGAACCATACACAGGAATATAAATGGTGCAGGTTCTTTCTCGTATTTAAAAGTTAGAGGTCAAGAGAGAGAAGGACAGTGTCCACTGGACACTGGGGGTATGCAGAGAGAGGTGGCAGTGTCTACTGGACAGTGGGGATGTGCAGAGAGAGGGGCAGTGTCTCCTGGACACTGAGGGTGTGTGGATAAAGGGGCAGGGCCTACTGGATGCTGGGGGTGTAAGGAGAGAGGGGCAGTGCCTACTGGACACTGATGGGGTGGAGAAAAGGGCAATGCATATTGGACACTGGGGGGCATGGAGAGAGGGACAGAGCCTACTGGACATTGGAGGGGTGGAAAGAGGGAAGTGCCTACTGGACACTGGGTGGTGTGTGGAGAAGAGGGTAGTATCTACTGAACCACAGGAGTAGAGAGAAAGAAGAAGTGCCTACAGGACACAGGGAGTATATATAGAGAGGGGCAGTATCTACTGGACACTGAGGGTGTGAAGAGAGGGACAGTGCCTACTTCTGGACACTGGGGATGGTGCACAGAAAGAGCACTGAATTTTGGATGTGTGCATGGCTGTATCACATTGAGCACGCAGTAATATATGTTAATAACAAAAACAATCTAATTTAGGAATATATTCTACAAGGTTATAGCTTACATATGATAAACCAAAGGACATTTTGTAGTCTTCCAAATATCTAGATAATAGAGGACTAGAAGGAGGATCAATCCTTTTACTTTCACTGAAAAATGTCTTCTTGAAGAATTTGCTTTTTCTATTCCAACTTTACACTCAGCTGCATTTTCTTTTTCTTTCTCTTTATTTTAAAGGTTTATTTTATTTATTTATTATGTTTATTACTGCCAGGCTCACAGTAAGTATTCAAGTGAACTTCTTTCTGTTGATGAATGACTTGGCAATAATTTAGTGTTCTTTTTAATTACATTTAGTTAGTTATTAGTTAGTTAGTTAGTTTTGTGTGTTTCCTTTCCCCACCTTTTTTCCACCCAAGTCCCTAGGATATGTAACGGTGCTGCCAAATAGCATGTGGGATGTCCTTCTGTATATGTGTTGTCTCTATTGGTTGATGAATAAAGATGTTTTGGCCAATGGCTTAGCAGAATCAAGAAGATGTCAGCCAATTGCAGAAGGAACAAGACATGTAGAAAATGAGGCGATGCCTGTCCACATGGCAATTCATAGATTAATGGAAACGGGTCAATTTAAAATGTAAGATCTAGCAGGAATATGCCTGAGTCAATGGCCAAATAGTGCTGTAATTAACATAGTTTCTGTGTGATTATTCAGGTCTGGGAGGCCAGGAAAGAAACAGAAGCATAGGCTCAGAATACAAGCAGAAGTACAGTCTCTATTTATAAACAGGTTTGGTTTTCTCCTCCTTGTAAAAGCCTTTACAGACAGCCAGACTCCACTATTTCCTAGGCAAAATTACCCACCCCACTTTTCCAACCCCTCAGATTGCACTTATCATCTAAACAACACATACCCCCATCTTATCACAATGTCATTTTTGCAGAAACTGCTGTTGAGGGAGAATCCAGTTTCATTTTATTGTTTTCTGGTTTGTTCTTTATGGTTCATAACTGTCTTTCCATTCTGTACATTGAAAACCCATTATTTATTTTCTGGTCATGAGTACCACTTAACTTACAGACTGTCAGCTTATAATTAAATCTCTTTCTAAGATATCTAACCTATATTATTGGCCTACTTACCATTCCCAACATTAATGATAAGCCTTATATGTACAAGGCTAATCTCACTTTTTTAGTAGCTGCAAAGAATAAGTAAATATTCAGATTTATACATAAATTTCACAAGTTTGCCAAGTTGTCCCAAAATGCTAATTGGAGTTACTGCCAGCAATGTACAAAGGTACTCTTTTTCCACACCCCAACGCTTGTTAAATATTTAAAATAATGATCACACTAATGTTTGAAATGAGGTCCCATTGCAGTATTTTTCTTCCATTTCCCTGAACTTTAGTGTTGAGCACACTGTCATGCATTTGTGCAGCATTTGTATTTCTCTTTTAAGAAATTTCTATTCAGGATTTTTGCCAATTACTTTTTGGGTCACTTTTCTGATACGCTATTGAATTTTTTCTCACATGGGAGAAAAACACACCATACAAATGAAATATTCTCTCTCTCTCTCTCTCCATATAT
>NW_026067902.1:15771397-15773385 GCF_014885135.2 Alexandromys fortis
TGAAAAATTTCCAAAACACAATGAGGCTTTCTAAATCAACCAAATCAGCATCTTGTACTTTGTTATTAAGAAAACTGTCAAGCAAAATTATATACCCTCTAGGAATCATAAAATAATTCCTGTGGATGTTAACCCAGAAAGTTAATAAGTGGTCAATGTAATACTCAAGCTTGCAAAAAGACTAATAAAATTTATCACATAGTGATCCATTGCAAAGATTCAAAGTAGTCATCTATTTGTGTGAAGATTAAATCATGCCACTAGCAATAGAATTTGCAGTCTTGAGAGGCTTTCAAATCACATGAAGAATGTAAATGCTATATGTGGTTTCCATAAAATTTCAGCCCCATGTGACAACAGTGTTCGAGGCTTTGAAATTCACGGTCCTCATTCCCACTGTGCCACATGCTGAAATAGCTGACCTCCCTCCAGATGTCTGAGAGCCCAAGACTCCTCTTACAGTAAATATCAGCCTGGGGGAATTCGGAAACCCTTTTCCAGTTGTAGGTTCAATTAACTGAAGAAATACATCCTGACCATATGATGAGATTGATCAATAACTCTTAAGCATCAGGGGGTTGGGGGCAAGGGTCACCAATATTTGATGGAGTGCATTAGAGCTGCCTAGATGTGATGATCTCAAACACACACACACACACACACACACACACACACACACACTCCCTATCTATAACAGGAGTGGAAGGTAGTTCTTGACCTCAGCTATATATCAAAATCACCCAAGGAATTAGAAACACCCAAAGCAAATTTCCTACCTAACACCACTTAAAGGTGGCTCTTTGTACAGGGAATAATAATAATAATTTGTATGTGGGGAGGATGGATAGGCACATGCCCGATAGCCAAGCGGGGATACATTCTCAGAATCAGGGAGAGATGGTGGGCTGCAAAGCAGTGAGCTCGCTAGTATGCGGGGATGATCCTGGCAGCAGTGGGAGGTAGAACTGGTGTGCGGGGATAACTACATGTAACAAGTGCTGTCTTAGCAGGTGGTTGTGGGAGCTGCACGAATTTATAAAAAAAAAAAAAAGGCACCAGAAAAGATTCAAAAAAGAGAGAGAGAGGGAATCCTCAGTGGGATAATAAAGCCAACTGTGATTAATCTATTTTGTTAGAGACTAGCAAGGAAGGAAAACAAGGACACAGATAGAGACAGAAAGAGAGAAATGAGAAGACAGCTTTACCATGGAAGGGGCCCAACGTTATGGCCATAAGAGAAGAGAGGAGGAGGGGGTTAAAATCTGTTGAAAACAGTGCTTTCCAGAGTGACGCAATCGCTTTATGTGAAGGAAATAGTGGACCGTCTTGAGAGCAGCAAGCCAAGAAAGTCAATAGGGAGGAATAAAGGAGAAAACATCTTGTCATTAACGAAAAACCAGATACAGCAGAAATAAGCACGTATCATGTCCATGGAAGCACCTGTGTACATGAATAGGGATGAGAAAACTGTCTATAGATGCCAGCTTTCCAGGCTCACAGGGAGAGGAGGCTGGGTCATTGCAGAGATCATGCATTGCCAGAGAGTTGAGAGAGCTTTGTCCAGACACAGACAGCCTAAGTTAGGTCAGAGATAAGCACAGGGTCAGAAGTTCCTGGAGGAGTTCTGCCTTCTCCTATGCCAGTCTTTAGGAATAAAGAAAGTTGGGGCATGGACTAGGGTCCATCGGTTGCTTGCTAGGGAAGATGCTTTTCCAAGGCAACTGAGAGTCATCTCAAAAAAAGCCTTCATCACTCCTGGAATGAATTTTGATAGAACTGGACATTTGTACCACTTTTGGATTTGAATGATCTTTTCATCTCAAAATGAAAACAGCATGATCTCAGACTCCTATTTCATTTTGGGCTTAGCTACCTCAACAGTGACTCATGTAACTCCTGCCATCCACCCAATGGTTCTCTATGCAAATATATGAACAGCTTGCCATTCTCCTAAAGACTGAGGTTTTCTTTTCTTTAAAGACATATAT
>NW_026067902.1:15773531-15852233 GCF_014885135.2 Alexandromys fortis
ATATATTACAACATTCTGCTTCCATGTATGCCAGAAGAGGGCACCAGATCCCATTATAGAGTCTGTGAGCCACTAAGTGGTTGCTGGGAATTGAACTCAGGACCTCTGAAAGAGCAGCCAGTGCTTTTAATCTCTGATCCATTGCTCCAGCCCAAAACTGAGGTTTTCAAAAAGCAGTATCTTGTCCTTATCTCCAAAAGGAGAGCAACAGAATATTCTATAAGTCACACAAAGTGTGTGTAGCTCTTGTGCATATGTGTTTTGCTTGGGAAGAGAGACCATAACTTCTGAGAGTCCAGTAGCCTTTTCTGGCCATCGTGTTACTTGATTTGTCCTGCATACCATCCTAGTAGATAAGGCTTTATGGAATAAGAAGGTTGAGTCCCTGTGGCACATAGAATGAAGCTTACTGGAAGACAGCAGAAGCAAAAGAAAGTTTTATGTGACCAGGGAATAGGCTCCCTATAGAATAGTCCCAGTTTCATGGCTCCTACATTTTGGACCTCTTGAGTTTTCCATTTACAGAAAAGATTTTCCTGATTCTATAGGGCAGGTCATATGATTTTATCAGTTAGCTGGTTGAGATAAACCTGAGTTCCTTTCTTTCAATCTTAATTACTAATATTTACTCTTATATCACACATCACATTGTAAACATTCTCTAAATATGTCTCCTCATTAACTAAAATCTGATGCCACGGAAACAGACACAGATTAACATCTATGGCTTCACTTGTGTAAGGTGACACTAATCAGAAAACTGGTGTGTGTGTGTGTGTGTGTGTGTGTGTGTGTGTGTGTGTGTCTGTGTGATGGTACAGATGGTTAAACAGGTTTTAGCAAAGTTTTCACAAGTTTCTGAGGTGAGCTCATAGAAATGTAAATAAAGTCTGTTTTGATAAGATAAGAAACCCAAAGGAGCTGGAGGAAAGAAGCTGTCTCTAGAGCCAGGCTTCTCTGGTCACAGGGCTGAGATGACAGGTTGGTGGGGACTGTCAGCCTCCCGGTGCTGAGCATGTGGCTCTTAATGATGTTCCTGTAAGGAGTCCCACCCTTTCCTTGGTCTGGTGTTTGTGCTAAGTTCTTGGGCTCATTTCCCTGATGTGATTTTAGTGCACCATGTATTCATGTACCATCCATTTTCCCTAAAAAATACTCTGATGATAGCCTTTCTACTTCTAGTAAGAAATCATTTATCAGTCTATGCTGCAGGGGTGAGGCTGGACAGATGATGTGTTTTGCCTGTCTATCCAAGCATGCGATCATCTTCCAACCTCAAAAAGGAGTCAAAGACTACTTATAAAATGGAGTCTCTCCATGCAAGATAGAGGCTGAGAAACCACTAACATATTCATCCAAAAACCTAGGGGAATTTCCCAAAGCCACAAATATGTTAGTGTTATGACTGTCAAACATATAATCTAGATTTGAACACACAGTCTTCCAAAGTATATGAATTCTGTTTCTTACAAAAGATGAACAGTTCATACTCGGGCATATTTCTTATTCCAGAGGCCATGCATTCACTGATATATCTTACCTGAGCATCATGGGATGGGTGATGCCACTTTCAGATACCCAAGGGTACATTTTTATAGTCACATTTCTATACAGATGAGGGAAAGATGGAAAGCAGGGATCAGGCAGAGTGGTAATTAAGTCCCCACAAGAGGCATCAGAGAGGTGAATGAATCTCTCCAGGATCTGCTGTTCTTCATGATCCAGACAGTTCCCACACTGTATGCCTTCTTACCTCTACAGGCTCCTCTGTTTCAGAAGCAGTATTCCCCTCATCTATTCTCTCTTCTGTAGTTATGATTTGTAATGTATGCTCAGACTTGGATCAGAGTCACTAGATGACTAAAGAAAGTATAGGAGCAGGACCAAAGAGGTTAGATCACCCATCTTAGTTCTTCTGCATTTGTTTTAAATCTTTGGCTTCTACACTTTCTTAAGGGTTGTCTTTAATCTTGTGTGTGAACGTATGTCTGTGTGGGATACTTGTGTACTAGAGTACAAGCACCTACAAAATCCCACAGCATTGAATGTCATGGATCTGAAATGGTTCTGAACTCCTATATGGAAGTTGAGAATTCTCTACAAGAGCAATGGACATTTATAATCACTGAGCCATCTTTCCAGTCCTCCCTTGTACACCTTCAACCAGGGCTCCTATTAGAACTAAAGCCCCATTCTACAAAATCAGCAATGTGTAGCATTTAAAAATGACTCTTACAACCTGTTTTCTGCTATATTTGTACCAATATTGACCAAAATAAAATATTTATTGTAAAAAAGTACAATATTACACTCATTCTTGCTCAGAAGTCATTTGGTACACCTATATTCAAAATTTATAGACTTTCATATTTCTGTGGAGTCTATGAATGCCTATTGGCATGCACTGCATGGTGGCCATGCTGCTTGACAAAGTTCCAGCATTCAAACTTGCAGACCACACTTCTCCAACACCTTTCTACCTTCATTTTTAATGATTCTCAATATTAATGCTTTTCCCTTTGCTTTGAGAGGATTCTTTGTTTTTGTGGGTTAATAGCCTGGCAAGGGAGGCCTTAAATCACACAGTCCTCCACCAACTGATTTATGTTAAAAGTTTTGATTTTTTTTTTAGTGTTACAGGAGTTCTTCTAATTTTCTTTGACCTAAATGTTCTCCCTTGTGGATTTAGTAGATCAAGGACATGGCCAGTTCAGTTGGCAGAATGAGTCTTCATCCAAACTATACCTCCAATCATCTTCAGCCCAGGTGTTTGATTAAGAGGCAAAGTCTTTATGTCATTTTGGGCAGAATCTTCTAGCATCTCAGGCAACACAGTGTCTGGTATTGTTATCAATTAATTGTTGGTGGCCAGGGCAGCCACCTTAGCTGCATGACCTGCCCTTCTATTGCCTTGGGCTTCATAAGATTTTCCTTTCTGATGTCCTGGGGAATGGATGAAATGCTCAAGTAATCCAAGGTCCTGAATATATCCTAATTTTATATGTGTATATATACATATACATGTATATATATCAAGAAGAGAATCATTAGTGAGGAATAGTTCAAATAACTTCTCATATGGTTAATATTTTTCTTCATATGATTGAGGACTGTAGTCCCTTAGACTTAAACATATTTATCATTTTAAGCCTGGTTATACTTTCTTAGTGGGTGTTTAAGACCATGTAGATGATCAAAATTGTTCAATTTTGTTTTTAATGTCAAAGTCAGTTGAAGATCTGATCCTCAAGGGTCACTTGGACTTGAGAGAAATTTCTGTCTTCTCTAGTCTTTCATTTATCTGTTAATCCAGCTATATAGGAAAGAGCCAAATGTAGGCCATGATTGACACCTGTTACACTTGGAATTGTGGAGGAAATCTTGTCTTTGTGTCAATCTTCCTCTTACTGAACGTTGGTTAAAGTCTGCTTTGAGGCATCTCCATGACATTCCTGAGCAAGGGATCAGATGACTTTTTATAGTTTCAGGATACATTGAGAGATGTCCTCCAATCTGCTGGGTCTCAGTTGACCTTTGTAGTGCAAGAAGTAAACATATTTTCTCTTTTAATCCCTCTGTTCACATTGGTATCATCAGTATCAGGCTCCAAATACTATTACTGTACACTCAGAGAGTCAGTTGCACCAGTTTGGTAGTTTTAATTAAAAGCTTGAACAGAAATTAAGCACATTAAAGTAATGCTTGATTAGACACACAATTCCTAAGCCATTGCCTATCTAAATCTCATCTGTTACAAACCTTCAATGACTTACTTAGACTCTCATCCTATTTTGGAAAAGGAAAATCCTAGTCATTTTAATTGTTATACACAAGTTCTCTTTTAATAAAGATATTTGATTTTTACAGTCCAACATCTTTTTGTTCTATTTATTTCTTAATTTTTTAAATCCTGATCACAATTTCCCCTCCTGTGGCATTTCAATTTTATTTTAATAAATAATGCCTGACTGAAGATCTGAAAATAAAACAGTTCCACTGGTTAGCCTTACAGTCCAGATAATGATAACACAAACCTTAATCCCAGTAGCCACACTAACACACACTTTTAATTCTAGTAGCCACACTAACTGCTGCAGCACCCTTGCTCAACATAACAAACACAGCCTATCTAAAAAAGAAATCAGCTAAACTTTGTTTTGTTTTGTTTTGTTTTTTTTTGTGTGTGTGTGTACCTAGAATTCCTTTCCAAGCTTTCTCAGGTTTTATGTGGATTTAGCTGGCACATGTTGGCATGCCAATCTGTTGTTGGAGGCCACTCATTTGTTTCCCAGCTGCTCAGACCCAAAATAACCTCAAAGAAACTGTATGAATTATAATACTGTTTGGACAAAAGCTTAAGTATATTTTGGGGTAACTCTCTTATTAACACATTTCTATTATTTTATATTTTACCATGAGGCTTGTAGTTTACCAGCAAGTTTCTGGTGTGTCTGTCTCCTGTGGCAACTACATGGTGTCCCATTGACTCTGCCTTCTTTCTCCCAGCATTCAGTTTGGTTTTACTCCCTAGCTCAATTCTGCTAAGCCACTGGCTGAAACGGCCTTATTCATTAACCAATAAAAACAGCACATATACAGAAGGATTTCTCACACCAGTGTGTATTGGGTTTTGAGTAGGTAGGCAGAGATATATTCACAAAGATGGCAGTTGCATGGCTTGGAAGATAGTATTTTGTAAAACCTTCCTATATACAGCAACATTGAATTCAAACTACATATATAGAATAATATAACAAATTAGGATTATTTGTACAGATAAAAAAAAATTGTAGCAAGCATTTTGATACATAATCAAAATGACCTTGACGTGAATATATACCCTCTGCAAACAAGAAAAGGTAGGTAAGAAAGCTCAGAGCCACCAGTCCTTATATGTTAACCCTGTAATTGCAGTTTTAGGTAATAGATATCATTTATTTCCCTTTCTTTAACTAAGAGAGATCAGTTTACAACCAATGGCCAGAAAACTAACCTTTTCTCCCTATAGACCCATTTTAAAATCTATCAATTGTTTTTGGTGGGGCCCAATTAAAAGAATTTCTGTCTATTCTAACTATCAGAAATTGAGGAGAATATCCCTTGGGGTTTTTTTGTTTGTTTGTTTTTGTTTGTTTTTTTTTTGTTTTTATTTTTGTTTTTATAGCTTTTCCAGTCCAGAGAATGATTTACCATAGCTCTGCTTTTGGTTTTGGATGAATGCAAGTAGCAGACAATGAGAAACAGCAGGTGCACAGCAAAACATCCTCCAAGCTTTGTTTACAATCTCCCCTAGAAATAAACTAGGGATTCCCTATTAATCTATTAGAGTTACTGGTTGGGCAACTTGAAGGCAAAGAGTCTCTCTATGATTGAGCCTTCCACTATTGCTTTAATTGTAGACATCTCTGCATCATGAAGTAAATAGCAGTACTTTATGCTGTAAATAGTTTGCCCATTAGCTGTCCTCAAGAGCATAATGTTTTCACTTTGAAAGCTGTTTTGTTCACCTTTCCATTGTCACTGAGTTAAAGGGTCAGCTTGACACAGAACAAGGATTTAGGAGGACATTTTGAGACAAAAATGCTTGTATCTGAGATGGAAGGGCCAAATCCCAACTCTAGAGCCAGCTTCTCAGTGATTAAACAGCAGAGGATAATTTGCCAATATAATATATATGTAAGAGGAATTTACTTCTCTATAGAACTGAACTCAGTGCCTTATAAACTGGCAGGAAACTCTCTACTGAGTCCCATGACAGCTCACTGAAACCCATGGCATCCGTCCTCCTTATCATTTCCACAGAATTGTCCAAACATGTCTTATCTGCTGGGTCATGCTTTGGGAACAGGGACTGACAAGACAGAAAGTATTTTCTTTTATTTTAGAAGGCTGTAAGAGGCAGAACATTTGATTTTTTTTTCCCTCTCGTGTCTTTATGGGTATATGATAGTCTGCTCTCAGGATCAAGATGATAGTAATATCTAGCTTACCAGTGTCTCACCTGAGATCCTTTCTGACTAGGCTGGGGGTGACAGACTACTTGCAACTGTATACTAACAATCGGTTTGTTTGTGGTATGTGTATATGTGTGTTTGGGTGGGAATCTGAAAATGGAGAAGGATAGCCTGAAAAACTTAACTTTCCTCCTATACAAAATAAGGACTTTTCAGAGACTTAAGACTTGAGCTTCTTGGAGGTCAGGTTCCCCAAGAATTTATTTTCTATGAGCAAATTTTTTAGAAATGATTTTTTTTTAATTTGGCATCAGGATTTACTGGGTGTCTATATGATCTTCCCACAGTTTTTAAGTCCCCTCTGGACACCAGTAAATTTTATCATGTAAAATAATGTGTTAAAATTTAAACAAAACAGAAAACAAAAAACCAAATCAAGAAACAAACAAGCAAACAAACAAACAAACAAAAAACCAGCTTGGAGGTCTGGTGTTACATTCTTAGTCTGATATAAAAACAGAGCAAAGTAGTTTCCCAAGGGATCAGTGGGACCAGGAAGTTTCAAGGGTGCCTGCATTTTCTTTTATGTCATGTGGTTACAGTAGCCAAGATGGAGGTGATGTCACAAGGTATTTGTGCTCTTATGATATCATTAGCAAAGATGGCAATCAAGTCACGTGCTTCCCTCCATTTTGATAAGATCATTAGACAATACTACAGCAAGTCACATAGTTTCTTTTTGCTCATGGTAAATTCAGCTCCATAGTAAAGTAAACCTATTTCTAATTAAGGCACAGGTCCATATGGGATCCACACATCTCAGAGATTGAATATGGACTGCTATACCATTTCATTTTTTAAAAAGGCACACACTTTAAATTAGCTTGATATAGCTATAGGAGGGGATGGTATCTGTGGCCTAGGTACAGAGGCCAAAATAAGCAAAATAAAGGAACAGAATCCGATGGTCTCAGTTCAAATAGGCAGATAATACATTGTTGTTAGAGTAGTTAGGATCAATACGAGGTCTCTCTTTGCTTCTAGAGAGGGGAAGAGAAGAAATTTATTCATTGTCTAATTTTAGCTCAAAACAAGAGTGGATCTCTCTCTCTCTCTCTCTCTCTCTCTCTCTCTCTCTCTCTCTCTCTCTCTCTCTCTCTCTCTCTCTCCTTCTCTCAGAAGAGACAGTAAAGGATAAGAGATACAGATGCTTTGAAAAATGCAAAGATTATTCTGTCTCCAGGTAGAGAATAGCTCCCCATATCTCCCTGGTGAAAATGTCTCCTTCTAGCACCTGGATCAGGCTCTACCCTGACCCATGTGAGGTAGCATCACTGTAGAACCAACCCCCAGCTTTCCTTGTTATGACACACAGACATTAGAGCTAGGAGACATGTCCATGAGGACCTTCCTTGTTAGAGAGAGAAAAATAAAGTCATCTGCCCTGCTCCACCACAGAGAAAGGGTGCTGACAGCTCAAAGGTCACATCTTTCTGTCCTTTCAGGGACTGACCTTCTTCATTGATTGGTCAGTAAGTCCTCGGAAGGAATCTGAGACAGGGTCCTCAAAGCATTACCATTAATGGGTTCTTGATGGGCTTTATTTTCTCTGCCAGTTAAAGAAGGAAAAGTCTGCAAAGTGGGTAGCAGATGGGGAATTCTCAGACACAGCAAGTAAAATGAGCCAGTAAGGCAAGCCTTTACTAGTGATGAGAATATTCACACATACACAGCAAGGAAAACAGGAAAAGATCTTCTACAAAGCATGGGATAGGGAGAGCCAAAGGTCCTCCACTTTAATTTTTAATTGATTAAAATTGATCCCTAAGGATTTTATGTGTACATAATGCATTCTAATTACTTTTGGCTCAATCAGTCCCCATGCCCGTTTACCACTCCCCATACACATCTACAAATCCATTTTCCACATCCATGTGCTTTTGTTTTGTTTTGTGACCCACTGAGTTTAGCCTGGTCATCTATGTGACACTGGATTTGAAACTATTTCCTGAGACTCATCTTTCATTTTGACACAGGGTCTCTTGTAGAAGCTATCACTCATCATTTCAGCTAGACTTGTCAGCTGGAAAGTTCTGAAGATCTGCCAGTGTTTAAGGAATACACCAGCACCCCTGGTTTTTAACTAGGTTCTCAGGATCAAAGCTTGGGTCATCAGGCTTGCATAGTAAGCATTTTTCCACTAAACCCTGTATCCATATCTTAACTTTGAGGTAGTGAACTTGGACATCCTAAGATGCTGATAGTCACTGAGAAGTTGCTTGAAAACAAACACGAAAAAATATTAAATATTATGAATGAGCATTTCTCACCCTTCTTAAAACAATATTCTGAGCTTTTCTTTTGGCTAGAGTGGAAATACAGCAAAGTTAGTCCCTCTTACATTGTGAACCACATACCAGGCATCGCAACAAGGGTGCTTCCTTTCCTTCCATTCTACATTAATCATGTTTTGAGGAAAGATGGGCAAGGTCGTGAGCAACTGGCAAGCAGGTGCCACCTCTTGTGCTTCTGGCAACACTGCCACATGCTGCCTGCCAACCAAGATGAAGCTTCATACTAATCTGCACCCATTTTCTCTGGTCTATTTTTTGCCTCCCAGTGGTTCAAAAGTTAGAGAAAGACAAATTTCAACTCTAACCCTTTTCCTATTCTAAGGATTTTTCGCTTAAAGAAAAACCACTGGTGATCTTTCCCCCTAGAAAGCTACTGTGTGATCTGAACTCAGATGAGTATGTAACACCGTGAAGACATATCTGAAAGTCCAAGTGATACCTGCTCACTTCTTCACTGACAATGTGCTAGCTACACCTATGCTCTCTCTGGGCATAACTTTCTAAATTAACTCCTTTCTAGTCTCACGGTGTTCTGAAGCAGAGATCTCTATCTGTTCTTCCTCTCTGAGGTGGGCAGAGGAGCTTTTGGCATGGGATTCTCTACCTCTTAGTACGAAACTTAGTCATTTTACTTAAGAATATATTGCTACAAAAAAAAAATACAGTGTCCTGACAATGCTGTTCCTTGATTGAAAATGGTGCAAACACATCTAAAGGTTGGTACAGACTTCTTCACAAATAAGGAATCATGGACAACTGCCAATCCAACAGAATGCAATTCCTGTTTTTATTCCTTGCTGCTGTTTTGGCTGCTTGAACAAAAGAATTACACATGCTCTTGCCTCAGCACACAAAATCTGAAATCCTCTGTTCGTGTTAAAGGCTTGTTAAATTCTTTTCAACGGCATTCTAGCTTGTGGGCTTTCATTTTTATTATTATGAAAGTGTTGTAAAGTATTCATTCCTTTAATTGGAAATAACAATAACAAAGCACGCTTCAGTTGTAGGTATGTACCAGCTATATGGCTGCTTGCATGGATGAGGGGGTATTGTAACATCCCTACTCTCAGATAGTAGGCACTAGGAGGCCAGTTTTCTTCTTTCTAGAGCTAGTGATATATTAGACCCTTGCTCCAGAAATTGTCCTATTCGCCTCTCCATGATTCTTGATGTCACAGAAACCACTTTCAACTGGTTTGAGGATGATTTCATTTCCACAACCCTGAAGATACTGTGACAGGAATCCAGTTCTATTAAAAACCAAATACCTACGAAGTCCTGAATCATTAGAAGCATTCGAGTAGACCATTTTACTTGAATTCAGCTTCATTCAACCAGAAACAGTTCTTTGCAAAAAGACGTAAGTAGGATTTATCATAGATGAATAAATTGTACTTTATAAAACCTTTATAACTGTATATATTTATAGCTTATACTGAGCAAAACTAAAATCCTGCTAGTTTTAAATTGGATTTTGGTTATGGTAGTAGTAGTACTTCAGAAGTCAGCAATAGACTCTTAATGATTTCTTAGCAGATTTTCTCTATGACTGGAAAATTGTAGAATTCCTGACAACCAAGCCCTATGCTTTCCCTGTGCCCTCAAATTAGATAATTATAGATGAATATATGCATTCTTTTCATAATAAAACTGAGAACCAATATTTATTAACTGATTGTTGCCATAAGATCGCAGATGGGACAATAGGCAATCTCTTTCTAATCGGGGTGGAGAGAAGATATTCCACTCAGATTTTTCAGGAACTATCATGAATTCTTGATTTCTCACTTGATGGGGGTGATGTCCCTTCCAGAGCCAGGGATCTCAGGATGAGGCCTTTAAATTCATGACTTAATTATAGTTTTCCCTCATGCTGCATCCTTGCAGGTAATTCTCTGTGATTAAATACATATCCATTCTAAAGACAAACTGTAATACAGAAGTTCAAGGCTATCTTGTATTCATAGTTTAGTAACAAAGGTCTGTTTGTCATATTTTTAAAGACTTATAAGAGTAAAGTAAAACTGAAAGCATACTGTCATCACCCGTTCAAATGATGGGTTTGTCCTTTCTCACTAGGGCACAAATGAGTGGATCTAAATGTCAGGATGTTTGATTGTCAAGAGGTCCCAAGTTTCTGCTTACAGTGGCATTTCTTTGTAAACTGATCTAATACAGGTAACTTCAAACTCTAGGCAGAGATAGGTATTTGGAAACAGTATTTCAACCTGGACTTGGTATGTAAAAGAAGAGTGAGAAGTGATGAGGAAAAGCCGGTGTGAGAATGGGTTTCAGAAGTAGTCAGTGAGATAACCAATGAAGTATTTTATCTGAACAGACTCTTATGAGATTGATGTAAAACACGTCAATGTAGCTTGACTGTTAGAGTCTAAGGAATTGAACCAATAATTTATATTTCTAAAACCAAAATTTTACCTCTTGATTCTTAATTGTATTTCTGAGCTATTCTTGCTTCAAACAAATGGCAAGATTGTTTGGTTTCAAAATGCCCAGGAACACAGAATAGAAAGATGCATAACTTCTTCCTTGAGTAGTGTGCACAGTAAACAAGGGATAAGCCCAAGCACACACAACCATATGCAATAAATTAAGCCAAGTGGATGAAAAGATATGGCAAGAGACCCATGATTATCTCCACGGATGTGTAAATAAGCAGACAGTGCTGTGATGAGTAGAAATTCATGGGGGTATATTCTCTGTTAAAGAACCAACAAGCACACAGATTTTCACACTGGGGATTTTTCTAAGGACTTCTAATGGCAATACCCTTCTGAGTCTGAATGAATCATTTATGGCTATTTAAGGACAACACCATCAAATTCAGAGGCTCTAGCCTACTGAAACAAAACACATGAAGTTAGTTACATGTAAAACTTAGGTTTAGAGCCAGGTGATGGTGGCTCACACCTTTAATCCCAGAGCTCAGTGAAGCAGAGGCAGGCAGATCTCTATAAGCTTGAGGCTAGCCTCGTCTACAGAGTGAGTTCCAGGATAGCAAGAGATAAACATAGAAACCCTGTCTCAAAAAAAAATCAAAAAATACCTTGAATTTAGAAATATTTCATAGAATGTTTCAAGTTTTCTTTAAAATTCATAAGCATAAGCAATAAGAGTGAGTAAGGGTGAAATTAAAGTTGTCTATCCAAAGAAGGCATGCAGATAGACAACACGTTATAGAAAAGTATTTGACATTACTAACCAGAAAGGGAATACAGGTAAAAACACAATGAGGAAACCATCTCACACCTATTACAATGGTTATTATCAAAATAAAGAAAAAATTGCAAGTGGTGTTTGGTGAGGCTGTGAATGAACTGAAATCCATGTGCACTGTGGCTGAGACTAAAACGGGTCAGGCCACTGTGAAAATCAGTGTGAAGGCTCCTCACCCAAAGGGGGAACTTCTATACCATCTGTCAATCTACTTCTGGGAAAATAGAAAAATAATTCAAATCAAGATCTTAAAGAGTCTGTTCTCCCTTGTTTGTTGTTCACAGGATAGACAGATGACAGTACTGTGTATAGAAAACTGAATATTGTTCAGTATTTTATAAGAAGAAGAAAATTCTGACACCTTTTTACATGGATGAATCCAGAGAACATTATGTTAAATGAAATAAGCCAGACACGGAGAGTGTGGTGTTCCATGAACGTCCTAGTTTGCTTTCAGTTGCTATAAAACACCACGACCCAAATCAACCAGGAAGGAAGAAGGTTTGTTTCATTAGAGGTTCCAGCCCACCATCCAGGGAAGCCAAGGCAGAAATCAATTTAAAAATGCTGCTTACTGACTTTTCTTATAAAGCCCAGGACCACTCATTTAGGACGGTAACTCCCATTGTGGGTTTGGTCCTCATCAATTAGTAATCAAGAAAATGGCCTCACAGGCCAGTCTAAAATGATGTGGGATTCCCCTCTGTATGCTGTGGTTACCACTGATTAATAAAGAAACTGCTTTGAACATATAGCAGGACAGAACACAGGGAGCCGGCGATAAACAGACTGAATGCTGGGGGAAAATGGTGGAGTCAGTGAGAAGCCATGGAGCCCTACCGGAGGATAGAATTTTACCTGGTAAGCCACAGCTTCATGGTGATACAAAGATTAATGGAGATGGGTTAATTTAAGATATGAGCTAGCCAGAAATATGCTTAAGCTATTGGTCAAATAGTATTGCAAATAATATGGTTTCTGTGTGATTATTTCAGGGCTGAGCAACTCGGAACAAACAAGTGGCTGCATACAACAGTCTAATAGAAGCAATTCTTCAATTGAGGTTCTCTCTTCCAATGTATATTAAGTTTGATTGCCAATATTAACCACTACAGTAAAATACAACATTTTACATGAAATACATATGCTTTTGCCAATTATATCACAGTAAACCTGAAAAGGTATGTGAGTCTTCCAGTGGCCTTTGCTTGGTAACGTCACTTTTGCCGAGTGCATAAGCATCATCACACCTGGGGAAACATGCCACATCCACATGAAGGTCTTAGCAGTTTGAGACCCAGTATGCTGATGCCTAAAGCAGCTATCGATTAGTCAGTATGAAGATTTTGGCTGTGACTGTGGTTTAGCTCAAATCTAAAACACAAAACTGTTCCCTTTCCTAGGTTTGTCATTCTCTCTTGTATTCTATGCCTCAAGAAATGTAGACATGATCTTTTTCTACACTGTCTACTAATCTTTCAATTGAAAGCACTTCAATTTTACAGTCTTCTGAGGGAAAGGATTTTATTTAAAATCCCCCCAGCTAAAATGGGATTGTCTTGGCTCTGCTCATACTCCAGATTTCAGATTCCTGTGTTAATCTCTGTTGGCGAAATTTTACCACATCCCATCTGTCTTTGCTCTTCCAGCATACAGCCGATGGCATTGAAGGGTGGCAATATTGGACATGCAATATTAATGACCACAGAATTAGTAAAAGATATGTTGTTTTATGTCGCCCGGTGTTTTTCTACACAGCTCTCTCTGAAACTACTGTAGCAGAATGCTTTCATTCAAATGGAACAGAATTGACTCCAGTTTAAGTCACTTTAAAACTCCCACTATAAATACTTCACTTAGTAGTCCTGAAATACCCTACTCAAAATCTGTATACCCTACATTACTTCATATCTTCTGTTGAAGCAGAATACTGTTCTGATAAATAAGATAAAGAAAGCAATACCAAACCCAGTATCAATAAAACAATGTTAATAATACAAAGGAACATGGAAATCAAATATTTTATCAAATTCTTCAAAAATACAAAGGCTGTCAACCTTCAATAAGAAGAATTTAGGGCTGCGACTGTAGCTCAACTGACCGAGTGTTTGCCTAACACCTACAACGTCCTGGGTTCCAGTCAGCATCACATGAATCAGGTGTGACAGTGCATGTCTCTAGCTCCAGCACCTGGGAGTCAAAGACAGGATCTGAGACCAGAAAATGAACAAAAGAGGTTTAGACAGGACTGAAGATTTTATTATAAATTTTGTCATAGAGAAATCTTTGTGAACTATAGCCTAGTGACTTGAAAGACAGTCGCTTTAACATACACAAATGATGTGGGAGTGTCATATATCAATCTGTTGATTTCATTGGCTGAGCAATAAAGAAACTGCTTGGCTTAGCTTAGAGCATAGATGGGAGGAGGAAACAGAATAGAATTCTGGGCGGAAGAGGAAGTGAGGTCAGACTCTGCTCTGCTCCCGGAGAGACTCGACAGCTCTGCTCTGGAGCAGAGACGCCATGCTTGCCATGCTACACTCTCCCAGGATGGACGAAGGCTAGAATCTTCCCGGTAAGCGCACCTTGGGGTGCTTACACACATCATTAGAAATGGGCTAGTCCAGGTGCGAGAATTAGCCTGTAAGGGCTAGAGTTCATGGGCCAAGCAGTTCTTTAAATGAATACAGTTTGTGTGTTGTTATTTCGGGCATGAGCTAGCCAAGCGGCCGGGGTGTTGGGGACGCAGCCCCGCCGCTCCTATTTCAACAGATGGCGCCCAGACGTGTGGCTAACTGAATCCACAAAAAGCCTGAGAAAGCTTGGGAAAGAATGGAGTGAAGCATGTTTTCTTGGTAGCAGAAATTTCTTGGGTCTGCTCCGCTTGCTAGAGGCAAGCAAGCGCTCTCATCTAAGAGAGGCTTCCTGACTCAGCTTCAGCTGCAAAACCCTGCAGCTCATTAAGAGGTCCTGCCACGAAACACTTAAACGGTGTTGGTGAAAAGCTGAACGCATGCTTTTCGGTTTTCAGCCGTAGCAGGAAAAAAGCTGTGCTGTTTAAAAATGCCGGCTTTCTGGGCCGTCCTGCCAGGGCAAACTCTGACTGAGGCAGGAGGGCCAACTACCGAGAGAGGACTTGACTGTTGTCTGTTGTAGCTCGCTGGCTGGCAGGGACCTTGAAACGCCATAGAATTGTGGCTATAAACATGGCTACAGCCTGTATCTCCGCCATGAGGCTGGAAAGCTAAGGAATGGACTGGATCTAGCTGGCAAAGCCACGGCTTTAATCCTACTCATATTGCTCAGTAATTTAAAGGCTCGTGTGGTCAGAAAAAGAGAGATATACAGTAAAGAGATTCAAAGACAAAGAAAATGTTTAAATGATTTACAGTGTGTTAAAAATATATGCAAGCTAAAAGTTAAAAGTTCTTAAAAAAAAGTAAGAAAAAGAGAAGTTGTGTGTGGTAGTACACGCCTTTAATCCCAACGCTTGGGAGGCAGAGGGAGATTGACCTCTGTGACTTCAAGGTGTGGTAGCACACGCCTTTAATCCCAGTGCCTAGAAGGCAGAGACAAACAGATCTCTGTGAGTTCAAGGTGTGGTAGCAAACACCTTTAATCCCAATGCCTGGGAGGCAGAGACAGGCAGATCTCTGAGAGTTCAAGGAGAGCCTGGTCTACAGAGTTATTCCAGGTCAAAGAGATACAGAGAATATAAAAGTAAAAATAAACGAAATAGAGGTTAAAATAAAGCGTACAAAGATGGAAAATACACAGAGAATCTTGATACTGTATACTATTATGCTCTCTTTGAATTGTTTGAATGCTGAGGAAGGAGCAACAGCTGCCAAAAGATATTTGTTTATAAATGCTGCTGAACTAATCCAACGTAGAGATTTTGATGCCTTGACTTTGAAATTTGGATCTAAGGACATGATACTTTGGAAAGGAGTTTCTTTTTTTGTTTTCACAGAGGATGAGACCCTGTTCATTTCTTCTATTCCGATATGGTATGATGGACCACGCCCTCCTGAACGGTTGCTGTGAATACCTTCAGAAAATTGCTTCGCTCAACTGCCAACTGAGATGAAACTAGCACACAGGTTATACCATGAAAGACCTAATTAACGACGCCCCCATTCAGCAGGAAGCAGTTTGGAGAGAAAAAACTGCGCCCATGTTCCCAAATATGGTTTATAAATGTTCTTTTACATTTAAAGGGGGATATGATATAGATATGAATAATTTGCATTAGTATAGATTTTGCTTTATTGATAGAGATTTAAGGTCAATTTTGAATGTATATAGGTTGTTAATGAATAATCATTAATAGTAGTTAAGCTTGTAGTTATGTTAGTTAAGATTTTCTAGATGTGCATAGATATATTTTAGATAGGCATTCTTCATATCTTTCAAAGGCTAGAGAATATGGCATTTTACATGTTTTAATAACTTAGGACTTTTCATGACAATGAGACACTCTGCTCCTGGCAGCACCAATCTACTTCAAGAGGAAGATGGGCATCGAAGAGGATCCTTATGGAGTTTGATAGCCATTTGGGCAAGAAACTGCTCTTGCCTGGACTATTGCATAAACTGGACACAGAGAACCCGCAGAGAGAGGACTGCTGAACTTGCCTAAAGGTGAGATGATCTTTCGGGGTTCCTGATTCATGAAAGAGTCTGCAAGACATTCTTCAGGACAAGCAGATAGTGACTGCCTTTGAAATTTCCTGCTTTGTGGAAATGTCTGCTGGAAACTATGGGCCTGTAGGCCGAAGATGGATGCCCCAACGGTACAGAGGAACTTTGGGTGACTGTCCAGGCAGCGAGATGTCTCTGTCATTTCTAGAGTTTTGGATGTTAAGTTAAAGCCTTCTTTTTTTTTTTTTTTTGTTTAAACAGAAAAAGGGGAAGTGATGTGGGAGTGTCATATATCAATCTGTTGATTTCATTGGTTAAGTTATAATAAACCAACTGCTTGGCCTCAGCTTGGAACATAGATGGGAGGAGTAAACAGAATAGAATTCTGGGCGGAAGAGGAAGTGAGGTCAGACTCTGCTCTGCTCCCGGAGAGACCCGACAGCTCTGCTGGAGCAGAGACGCCATGCTCAGCTCTCCCAGGCAGCTGCAACCCACGACGGACTTAGGCTAGAATCTTCCCGGTAAGCGCACCTTGGGGTGCTTACACAGATCATTAGAAATGGGCTAGTCCAGGTGCGAGAATTGGCCTGTAAGGGCTAGAGTTCATGGGCCAAGCAGTTCTTTAAATGAATACAGTTTGTGTGTTGTTATTTCGGGCATAAGCTAGCCAAGCGGCCGAGGTGTTGGGGACGCAGCCCCGCCGCCGTTCTTATTTCAACACACAAAGAAATGCAAATAACTTAAAAATGTTTAAACAAGTTATGTAATGAACATGTAGACAAACCTAAGAAAGCATTGAGCAAAGGAGACTCTATGAATTTAGTAAAATAAAAGCGGGAATGTTGAGTCAATTTCTGATAACCAGTGTTGAGGAAGAGGAGAGGCCAAAACCTCCAAAGCACCCAGCGGCTGCACGAGAAACTGGAAGAAAGCATTAAAACCAGCAGCCCTTCCAATCGGTTTATAACCTGCTCTGTTGCTTAGTTTGGGAAAGAACTCTAAACATAGACAAAGTTGGGGATGAATCTTTGCTGGTAGAAGTCACCAACAGGAATGAATTCCAAGTAGAGGCCTGATGTGGCAAATGTTTTTAACCCCATCACCTTGAAGCATGAGTGAGTCAGGGAAAATCCTAGTAAATAGCCTCCTATGTATTTTTCGATGGGAAGCAAGAAACGGTGTGTGAACATGCAGCTGGCTTGAATAATTTCTCCAAGTCCTACAATGTAGAAAGCATTCTAGCTGCTGAGTGTGTCTGGGTGTGGTGGGTGGAGAAGAATAAGAGAGTGGGGCCTGAGAGTGAGAAGCCTGTGAGCCCAGTAGTGGAGGTGGCTGCGGGTGTGAGTTTAGGCTTGGTTATCTTGCATATGGAAAGCATGGCTCCCATCCTTCCCATTTCCATTCTCTAAGTCAAGGAACTGGGATGTCCTAAAAAGGTCGTCTCCCTGTGACCAGCGGAACTACAGATTTCAACATATAAAACAAAAAGACACAAGTGAAACAGGCGTGAAAGGAAATTTAGTCTGAAACTGTTTTAAACCTTCTTCTGCGACAAACCTTGGTGCTAGTCAACCGGATTGATGTATTTATCAAATGCATCTTACGGCCTTCATGCTGTGCCCCTACTCCCACCTGGTATTGGACAGGTAAGACAGGAAGGGTGGCTTCAAAGACTCATTCCTCAACCCAGATATGCGTCCTCTCTACCTTCAGCCCTGCTCATTCCCCAGGCAGAACAAGTCACTTTTCTCCTATACAAACCCTTGCTACTCATCAGGGGGTCCACAGAGCATCCCAATACTGCTCCTCCTGACAGGGCTGGAGAGGGTGCCCAGAGCTAAGAGCTGCCAGCTGCCATTTTCTGCTCTCACTTTTTTGTACTGCTGTGGCTGGTGACGAGGTGGGTCAGGACATCTTTAGAATGGGACTGGACTGTCCTGCATTAGATGGGAGCTTAGTACATCTCCTGGAATAGGGAGAACTTCATCTTATGTCCAATTACAACAAAAACATCCTCAGAATAAACTCAATAAAAATAGTCTTTAATGTTCTACTATAAAGAGCTCTGAGCTGACAATGGGTTAACAATATGAGGAAAGTAAAATTGGAGTTCTGTCTCCCTGATTAATAGACAAACTATGAATGGATGGACAATATTAATTATTTTACAGAATGGAAATCATGCCAATTCAACAGAAGGGAACTCAGTACTATAAAGCTAGCCATTAGGGAAGTTTTCTGGCCAGATCCAACTCCGTTCCTCTGAGTACTGTGTCTGAAGTAGGTGATGGTCTCAGCAGGATGGACTTCACTTAAAACCTCTATGGGACAACCAAGAGCAATAGCTGATAGTGTTTGGGGAGTTACTTAGATTCCCCCAATCAAAACTTCAAAAGGAGGTTTCTCATCCCTATTCCCTGGGAATTTTTGTTGTTGTTGTTAAATGCTCTTTGGCTCTTAACAGCTGTCTAATAGAAGTCGTTAATGCCTATTAGAAGGGAAACCATGCCAGCTCAACAGAAGGCAGATAATGCATGGTACTGTAACCTAGCCAATGCTCCCTGCCAAGAGAGGCCATGGATCTTAGAGGAGAATGTAACTACTGTCACTTTCCTAAATCAATATAATCCCTAACTACATTCTATATGCTTACACTCACAACTTGCACCCCTGATCAAATAAGTTCCTTCTTGCAGCAGACAGCAACATGGAAAGCCAAAACTGGTCAAACTGCAAAGAACAACTGACCACAGAGGGCCCACTCCCAGTTGATACAGCTACAACACAAACCTAATGTCTTGTAGGCTTGGGGAACATTATGGAAGGAGTGGGAAGGCTGCTAAGAGCCAGGAACAATCCTGTGAAATGGTATTTTCTCGATGTTACAGGGAAGCTGCACCTATAAAATCCCAACAGTATGGTTGCCTAAACAAGACCTGAACAATGAAAACACCAGTTGACAAACCAACATGCACAGCAGAAACCTCATAAAGCCCTGCTCCTAAATGAAGAGCTTCAAGCAGCTAATGACTTCTGAGAAAGGGAGAATTGTCCTCCTCAGAAATGAGGCCCTTGGTCCTGCCTCAAACAATTAAGTACTTTAGGATAAATCTGGGTGATGAGAAAGGCCTATGCCACTTGATCAGGCTTTGTGATGCTTCACTATTTACAGATCAATAGTCATTGTGGTAGCTTACCACTGAGCACATCAACCACCGTCCTTTTTATTCCTAAGACATGGACTCACTTTAGGGCAATGTCATGCTTCCACGGTTCTGGAAAACTTTAAGGAGGAACGTTGTGACATTTGTTGAAGTGATTTGTGATCAGTGAACTGTGATAGAAGCAATGTAAGTGTTTTGGGGATCCATGAATGGATAATAAATTTGACTGTTAAATGTGTATCTTCTGATTTAGCCCCTAGGGAGCCATTCCCTTGGGACTCTCATTCTCTTTTTGGCCTCCCTGTTACCTGAGAACACAGTATCAACATTAGTCCAATTAATAACCTTACAATCATCTGGAAGTATTCAAGTGCTTAGGAAGAACCACATACTTCACACATTATATCAATGTTCGGAATGATTAAAGCTAGCGAAGGAGACATACTCGAAGCCAAACTGCCCAAAAGCTAGACCTCTAGCACCAGGCATTCATTTTGTAATAGTTCTCAAAGGGAATTAAAAGCATTAATTGAATGAACACACAAAAGTTTAGAAAGCCCAGTAGCCCAAATGCTGACACACTGAAAGTTTTGTTCGGGAGCCTGCATCAAAATCAAAGCAGGCAAAAGCAAAGCAGCCAGTCTGGAGGTGAGGAAACTTCAGAAGAAAGCTTTGACGCTAGCAAAACTGTCTTCATGAGGCGGAAGGGAAGAAGCTGTGTGGGACATTAAAGTGCGATATGAAATAGCAGGTATTGACATAGAATCTGAGGCAAGGTACCCAGAGGACCTCAGATAATTAATAAAAATGGCTACACGTAAAAACATGTTCAGAATAGGAGAAAAAGCCTTATATTAGAAAGTGACACCATCTCCAACTCCCATAGTTAGAAAGAGTTTGAGTTTAGAAAAAAAAGGCAACTATCTTATTAAGGCTGCTTCTCCTGGTTGATGCCAAGGTTCATTGGCCACCATGAAAAACCTACTCTTCTAAGTCATAGAAAAGCCACTACACCTGTGTTTTAAAAATGAAAAAAAATGGATGACAGCAGAAGTGTTTACAGCATGCATTAGTGATTTTTTTTCCAGCCTACTGTTGAAATCTATTGCTCAGAGGAGAAATAAAAACTTCCCCAGATATTACTACTCACTGGCAATTTCTTCAATAACCCAAGATTATAACGGATATGTACTGTTGTACATATTAATTAATGGTATTTTAACGTCTGCTAGCCTCCATTTTATAACCCACGGATCTGTAAGCAGTTTTGATTTTCAAACCTGTATTCAAGAAATACATTTCATAAGGCTGTGGCTACCATATAGAGAAGGATTCCCCTAGTGAATCTGGGAAGAGTGAGTTAAACCCCCCTGGAAGTAATTCACTATTGCAGGTACTGATGCCTATGCTTGGACTTGAGAGATAGCTCTGTTAGTAATGTGACTGCTAAGTGCCGGACAGCTGCAAACAGGTAGATACCCCAAGCTTGCCAGCCTGCCAGCCTAACCTAACTGGGGAGCTCCAAGTTCACTAAGAACGCATATTCAAAAACTAAGGTTGACAACAACAAAGGAAGACCCCTAACACTGACCTCTGGCTTCCTCATTCGTGTGTACACATGTACATATGCACTCACACACTACCTGAACACATGTGAACACACACAAAAATAACACTCATAGCTTATAGGAGGTCAGAGTACAAACCCTAAGATATTGGAAGCATTCAGTCACCCCTCAGGATGACTTTGAGGGTCCAAGACTTCAGTGGAGAAAATATCTGTAAACACTGCAGAAGTAGCAAGAAACCTTACATGAGAAGCAGAGACTAATGTTGTGACTTAACTGCTGAAATATTAAGAAGAACTTTTATAGAAATTATTTGTTACATGTGTGTGGAAGGGTGTGAGTGTGTGTGTGTGTGTGTGTGTGTGTGTGCTCATGCAAAATGATAACTTGCTGGAGTTGGTTTCTCCTTTCTATCTTTTGGCCTTAGGGCTCAAATTCATGTCATCAAGATGGGAAGCAAGGGTCTTTGCTGCTGAGCCATCTTGCTAGTGCCTAGATAAACTTCTAACAGAGAAGGAATTGTGTCTGTTACATTAACTTTCCCTGGGAATACATGAAAGAATACTTACTCATCCCTCATAGAGCACCAATGACAAACTGAAATATAATTCTACCAAAGTTCAATGTGCTGAAGCAATGATATTGATGCGCTTACATGGAGAGAATAGGTGAGGTGTCACATGGGAGTATGAGTGACCCCCAAACTGCCTCATCACTGAAAAATTCTACCATATCAGGATGACAACCTCATGGAAGCTACACCATGGAGTGCTCCCATTCAATTAACCTTTCACTCCCTCTGGATCTTGTAATATTTCCACCTCCTCTTCTATGTAGATCCCTTAGCTTTGGGGGGGAGGGAGATAGCCAATTTAGGGCTAAGTACTCCAAGGTCTCTCCCTCTCTATGGCTGTGAGTCTGGGTTAATTATCATCTACCTCAAGAAGTTTCTTTGGTAAGGGTTGAGCTGAATGTATAGCAAAATGTTATTATCATTTTATTGCTATGTTCACTTAGAATAATAGTAATAGGCTTCTCTCTAGGGCTGTAGTCCTCAAACTTCCTAACTCTGCAAACCTTTAAATAGTTCCTCTTTTCATGGTGACCTAAAACCATAAAATTATTTTTGCTGCTACTTCATAACTATAATTTTGCTATGGTTATTAATCGTAATGCAAATATTTGTGTTTTCTGATGGTCTTTGGTGTTTCCTGTGAAAGAGTTGTCCAACCCAAAATAGGGTCATAACCCACAGGTTAAAAAACACTGCTCTAGGGCCTACAACAGGGTTCAGGGTTTTAGCTGAGTGATGATTACTTTCCTCCTGTAGTAACATGATTAGTACCTTAATGGCATTATTAATGACAGTCGGTAGGGTTAAGCTTCGAGTTGGGCACAGGTTTAACTTGTCCATGTTTGATGATATAAATGGTATGTTCAGCAGTCGTGGAGGGTAACCAATAACCTTGGTCAATTGCCTGTAATGTTTGGGTGGGAATATTGGAGCCCTTGGATCAATGCCTCAAAAAGATGTAGTCTACTGTTGCACGATATTTGATCTACTGTGAACCCTGAGATTTTGTTATTTACTGGAAAAAAAAAAACTGTTTCTACTCATGTGGTTCAGTCCTAGCACATAACTTTAATCCAAGGGCTTTCTACTTGAATATTATAAACAGGATTAAACAAACTCAACCATAGATCAAGAGGCAAGGCAGAGCAAGCAACCAGTTGACAGGAAATGAACATAGGATTATTATGAAAAGGAAAACTATAGAGAATAAGAGGGAGTCAGGAGGAGGAATAGGAATTAGAAGGGAGGGACATTCATTTTGAGGCTTTTGTTTGAGACAGCGTAGCAGGAGAGAGTTTTCAAGGGCATCAGCAGAGGAGGAAGGTCAGCTGGGTGCTTTCTCTGCCTGTCTGGGCTAGCAGGCTTTCACCCCAGCATCTGGTACTGAAGTCTTTATCGGTAAAATCAAATGACTGAGATTTTGTTAAAAACAACAGTCCATCCCTGGCACTGGGGTTTTATTCTATCTAGTTGAGATACTATCTCCTTCACTGTAGGGTAACTCCATTTAAATTCCTCTTATATATTTTAAGCAGCTTCTAAGGTGGTAAGATTTCTCACGGCTTTTCAAAAGGCCTTTAGTGTCATTTGCCTCTCTTTATATCCCCTCCTTTACCCTACCCTTCCACTCCCTACCCCCTTTAATACTCTTCTAGTTTCCCCTCTGTCCCTTTATAAAACCATGTTCTATGTCCCCTTCTTTGGCACATCCTCTTCTCTACCCTGGTTCCATATGACGTACCTAACCTCTGTGGTTATTTGGATTGAAACTCATATTTAAAGTGTAAAATCTGACAGCCATCTATAAGATGAAGCACAGAATGTTTGAATCCGTGAATCCTCCATCCTACAGGGATATGAGAATGAGTGAACAGCTGCAATGGGGAGACCCTGACCTTGAGAGCTGCGAAAAGAGCCAGGAAGCTGTGCAGAGAAATCTAGGACTGCAGCCGTTCAGCTGCTTAGGGATGGGCCTTTCCATGATGCAGCTCCTTTTGACTCATCCTGCTCCTTGTAATGCCCCTCTTAGTAACCGAATAATAATTTCTTGGTTCATCAAGTTAGACATTGGTACATTTGTTATTTTGGTCTGTTGTGTGTTCCATTTCTAGGATGAATAACTGTGAGTGAGTGAGTGAGTGAGTGAGTATGTGTGTATGTGTGTGTGTGTATGTGTTTGTGTATGTCTCCCTAGGAAAAATCTGTTATACAACAAGCTCCATTGTCCTCCAAAGAAAGAATGACCTCTATCATATACCATTAGTCACCTATGCCCCACTTCTCTATTGCAATCAATACTGGGCCCAACTCACTTACCTAGAGATAACATGAACTCTGTCATATAAAAACATCATATAGTCACTAAACTTGCTTACTTGTGGTGTAAGACCTCTACTTCCCTTAAAACCCTTAAAAGAAAACCCCTTGTTTTGTTTTAGAAGGGGTGAAGAGTAGGGACTGAAACTACATCAGAACCCTCCCATGGTCCCACTGTGAGCGTCAATTCACTTCTGGCCTGGAGGGTTATTCAATGCAGAACCTCACTAAGGCCTAAGAACTAACTAAAGTGATAAACAATAAAGTCAAACTTGTCAGAACCCCAAAGACATAATTTACAAAAGCAGGAAAATGAATCCTAAAATTCACAAGAACTCTTAAAGGGCCCTGAGTAGCCAAAACAATCTTGGAAAAGTTTGGAAGACAGACATTCCCTATATTTGCTCAACATTTTAGTAATAATTAAAAATAAAAGCTTGATATTGGTGTGAAGAGAGATGGAATAAGTCTAGAAAACAAGAGACTTAAGTCTAGAGAGCCTAGAAATATATCCTTATATCCATCCAGTCAAATCATTTTCGACAAATGTGCCGAGTTCATTCAATGGGAAAAGAGCAATGCTATCAACCAACACTGGTTGGCCAACTAGATATGTACTTGCAAAAGAATGAAGTTGAGCTCACAATAAATACAAACTAATGCCAAATGGATTAAGTATCTAAATAGGGCTAGTGAGATGGCTTAGCTGGTAAGGTCACTTGCCAAGCAAGCCTAACAACATTCAATACCCAGGACACACATCATGGAACAAAATAACTGGCACCCACAACTTGTTCTCTGACCTCCATGTGAGTGGCAAGGTGTCGATACTATAATCCACATGAAAGTTGTTTTTATAACACAATGACATCCATAGTGAGAAAGAAATTTAAAGTTGTCTTAATATACCTTCCTGTCTTGTGATGATGCCAAATACTTTTGAAAATAATTTTAGATTTGAAGAGGTTCATAAATAAGGGAGAAAACGTAAGCTGGTATTTGGCTTCATCAAAGACACCCAAGAACTTCAGATTAAAGGGTTTCCAAGTTGAGTTAAAAGTTATGATTGCCTGGGTAGCAGCAAGTCCCTCTGTGGGAACTCTTTCAAAGCCTATCATGCTGAGTTAACAAGAGTACTTAACGTCATTATTTTGGATTAAAATGGGAAGCATTTGGTTTATCAACAACTATGCCTTCAGCCACTCTGGGTATAGACGTTCAGTTTTACAGAGCAGAGAAGGAGGCCAGATTAGTAAACCTGGAAAGCAGATGGAAGGCAGAAACTAGAGGAAGAGGCAGAGCTCAGTGAGAAATGAGCGTGCACTGCATGACTAGACTGTAAGCGACTGGTCTTCCATGACAGCCTGGGCTAGTATCAATAGCTTGAAGGCAGGTGCATTTAAAGCAGGATCACTCAGCAGTTAATACTTGCCTGGTATTACTAAAGTAGCTTTTGTTCAGAACTTATCTGTGCCCTAGCTCTGAATTAGAGCTGGGACTTTTAAAATTGAATTGAGTCACTAAATCTGAAAATAAGTAAAGTGATCAGGTAGCCAGAAGAAAGGAACAATTCAGGACAGAGAGTGAGCGAGTGAGGCCGGGCTTAATTGTATTGACTCATCGTCAGGTAATTCTCGGGAAGCAGGACGGCACCAGCATGGGACATGAGGAGCACTGGCTAACATAGAGGCCTTAAAAACAAGCCTGATAATGAGGCTTGGATGCAAGTTGTTTGTGGACTTGGTCTCAAGGTCAAGCAGAAGCAGAAAGAATAAGACAGAGAGGTTGGTGAGAAGAAAGGGCAGAGAGGGAGGAAAGCGATATTTTAAGACATTAAAACCCTCTGGCCAATCTTGTTTAAAAAACAAACACCTCCACATGGCAGGCAACTTTATTCTATACACCTGAATAATGAATGTCTTAAAAGCATTGGTGCCCAGGGATTAAACACCCCAAGCTGCCCAGTACTGACAGCCTAGCAAAATGAAGAGCATTCTGTGTCCTGCCTCCTTTCATCCCTCTTTTACTCCTCTACTTTCTTTTCCTTCATTTCTTCCTTCTTCCCCTCCTTTCTTTCTACTTCTTGTCTTTCCTGAGAAGAGGTAAGTATATTAGTTTGCTCATCTTTTTTTTTTTCTGTTTTGTGATTGCTGACAGACCCTATGTTTTCATTTAAGAAGGACGTTCTTGATGCCCTTCATGATATCTGGGAATCAATGTCTCCTATTCTGACTTAATCTTTACACACACATGATTCAGTTTAGGTATCATTTGCCTATTCTTTATTGCTTACCACTGGTTCCTGCAATTGTGTCCATGTATCTCTTGTCTGTCCCTGAGATGGCTCTTCCTGCCTATTCGATCTATTCTTCACACTTGAGGAAGGACCAAAGCATTTCTGATGCCTCTTCTCAGCTTCTTATACTGTCTGGAAATAGTCTACATGGTTTTCAAACTCATGTTCATGTTACCCTCTGGACAACAGGAGGCTGAATCAGCTATATACACAACCACCCTCCACTGGTGAGGACTCTCTGGGGACCCAGTGAAGAGAGTGGCTCCCAGAAATAGAAAGCCTAAGAGATACATTAAGCATGTCACGACATCACAGTCAGCCTGAATGCTCACTGCGCTTACCACTGCTATGATGAGCGAAGGGGAGTCACAGTGTTCCAACAGAATCTGCCACAAAAAGTCAAACCATAAGATATTAACAGTGTATACAAACTGTATATTTGTTTATTTCTATCTTTATGCTTAAAAATAATAAGGTTGATGATTCCAAAGAACTCATTTTCTCCTGTTTGGGATTAAATGATTCCTTCTTAAGAATGTGCACTCTAGACAGAAGACTAAAATGCCCAAGTGCCGCCTTCTTCTTCCAATTCCCCACTTGAGGTCTGCCGTCTCTGAGTGCCTCTAGACTGAGATCTGCGAATAGGCCTTGAGTGTCTGACGGTAGACTCTGCAGTGTGTGCGTGCTGTGTCACGTGGTTTTCAAAATAGACTCTGGGACTAAATAGACGTCCTAGAATGCTTTCCGTCGGTTATCCCCAATTACCTACAACATAGGCTGAAGGACTAACAACAGAGGCCCATCTCAAGCAGTATGGGAAGTGGTGCCTTAACTAGGAACTGTCTCTCGTAGGCTGGTCTGTTTGAACACTTGGTCCCCAGCTGCTGGTGCTTTTTTGAAATGTTGTGAAACCTTCAAGAGACAGAGCTTTGCTGGAGGAAGTGGCCCAGTGGGGGCACGACTTGAAGCTTTCTCGTCAATCCCCACTTCCTGTTTGTTCTTGGCTTCTGCTGATGCAGTATGACCACCGACTCCCCTGCAACTGCCACCATACTCTTCTTGAAACAGTGGACTGTATGCCCTTTCGGGGTTGTAAGTTAAGATAAACCTTTCTTTCCTCAAACTGCTTCTTGCCAGGTGTTTGCTCACAGCAACTAAAAAAATCCACTAATACAGAAGTATAGAAAACAAACCAGAGACTAAAGTTCTTTGCTTTGATTGGCTTAAGGTCCAGGATCACTTCCAGGCAGACAGGACTAGTCCCCATCTCTCATAGTTCACTCAGCCGTAGCTGATGGTTGTGGCTGACTTTGTTCTCCCTGGCCTCCTGGAACCAGCCTATCACAGTTCCTGTCTCACTCTCGCACATGGTGACAATCAGCTCTGGCCACAGAGGGCACTGCAATGACTGCCTAGTGCAGAAAAGTCTCAATGAAAAGACTCTCTGGAATTCTTCCTTGGGACAGCAGCGTGAAATCTGTGTTTAACAGGAAACAGCAATGCCTCTGCAGTCTTCTGACTTGGGGCGGGAGAGGACAGAAGATCCGACTCTTCTCAACTGTGCCCAGGTTCCAAAACTATTGCTCATCTGGCCCTGGCGCCACGCCTCCTACAAGCTCCATCCAAACCATCTGCCCTGGGGCTCTTTGCTTGGGAGCACTGGTGTGTCTTTTGAAGTTCAGTCCTGATGCTGTGAACTGACTTCATTGTCTCTGATAGTCCTCTCAAAGATACATGCTATTTTGCTTTTATGAAATTGTTCAAGGTTTATCTATAACCATTAAGTGACCAAGAATGAGTTGTACATTCACATTAAATTCAGATCTGTAGATTAATGCTTTCTATTTCATCTTAATGCCATCATCACCCAGATTTATCATGGGGTGTGAATTTGGGATTCCACAGGCCAAAGGCAGAGTCCAAGTTCGGGTGATGATATGATCCAAGGTTCACCTAGAATAAGATCTCATCTCATCTGTGTCTACAAAAGAGAGTTAGTGAAAGGCAAAATTTTATTTCAAAGAGAGTAAAATTACTCACTCCTTAATGAGCCTTGGAAGCCTTTTAAAACCTGTCCATTGTCATAGGAGATCCTTAGCCATAGATAGGACCACAGAGCATCGAGACAGCGAGAAGGAAAATAAGACGATATCACACAGTGAGCTTGTTTTCCTTTAGACTGGGTGACTGTAATAATTCTGTCATTTGAGCTATTTTCTCCCTCCTGGACTACGAAGTCTGTTTTGCTGAAGTTGCACCTTTCTGTGATATCTCACGATTGCCAATGACTTCATTTCCTTTATGAGTTCCACCAACATCTTAGACCTAACTGAAATTCAAATGATTTCAGTTCATCCTGCGGTTGTATTTTCATTGCTCATGGAAAAAGAAATTTGATCCTGAAATGGTAAATCTGAAAATAGTACAGCAAAGTGCTTTGTAGTTGCCCCTGAGCTACCAAGGCAGATACCTTGGAATTACAGAAGAATCATAGCCAATCCCATATACAAAATGAACATCATGGAATTTGATTGACCTTGTATCACTTGCTACTTTTTATTGTCACAGCTCCACTCATTCCTCAAGTGCTTTGACAAGTTTCCCCCATCCTTGCCCAGATCACTATTTTCTACCTACAGTATATTTTCCCTGAACTCTGCTTAGAAGCTATTACTGTGCTCTTCTTAAGACACCAATGTCCCTAAATAGCATTGACCTCTAGACGACAATTCAATCTCAGTAGTTTCTCACTCACACCTAGTTAGCTATCCCTGCCCCGGCAAATCATAACAAGGAGACTTTCCATCACTTTAGTGGGGCAAAAGTTCACTCAGGTGTATGTTTACATAAACATGTGGACATTATTATTTTCAAGTCTTTCAAGGGGTTGCTTTCCCTATGAGGACCAGAGATCTTTCCCATCTCTGGTCTCTTACTGTTTACTAGGGTTAAGGATAAGACAGGAGTGTCTGTGGAGCCAGCAAATATTAGGGCTGCCTGTAAAGAGAGAAGGAAGGTTGACAGAACCAAATGATGAGCAAAGAACAATTCAGGAATGTACATATAATAACATACATCATTGATGTATGCTAAGGAAGACTAGAGCATTTGCAGTGTGTAAGAAAATCTGGTCATAACTGATGACTTGTTTAAGGATCCAATAGCAAGGAAAGCCACCAGCTAGATGAAGACATTTCAAGTGTGGAGAGAAAGCTACGTTTAGGTCATGAGAATGGAGAGCGGCCTGCCTCAGACACTCTGCATTCCTATAAAGATCAAGATTATAAGGTTACCATCCCTTTTGGCCATTGATGTGCCTTTACCTAGAATGATATGCATCATCTTTGTGGCTCTCTTCTTTTGGTAGGACCATTGCAGATGAGCTCAAAGTGGGTTCGGGTCAGATACAATTGCCTTTATTGTATATTATACTGTCTAATTGAACATGGCAAGGTCAGCCAAGTTCTCTTGTATAAAGCCAGAGATGTACTTGCATACTTATTTGAATTTCATCTCCCAGGTCTACCAATCAAATAAGTGTCCACAACCAGTAATTCATCTACAGTGTATTGTATTTTAACTGTATTTGTCACAGGTTAAAGCCTGACAGGCAAGAAGAAAGATAAATCGGCATGCATAAATAGAACAGAAAGCCAAAACATAAGAATGGGTAATCTTGATCTCTCACAGAAGGTCAGGTAAGGCTCTCAACACCACAGCTGCTCAATAAGCTCATCTGGATGTATGCACAGACCTCAGAATTACTTCCTCACTAGGAATGAGAACTGCAAACTACCAATCAGTCCCATTAATATTCCCTTAGTCCTTCGCCAAGTGGCTATACACAGTATCCTCTTTATCAGCCAACAATCGTCACATACAGTGTAATCACAAAGAAGAAATATAAGCCAAGTTATGTCTTCCAGGCTCTCCTTTAACCAGAATGCAGATCAATGTGAAGACAATTATACCATTGTCACTTTAGCAATTTGGACATTTCAAATTTTCTCTAAAACTGTGTGCAATACAACATGGTTTTATGTTTTTAAAAGATAAAATTATGACAAATGTATGATTCAGGATTTTTTGATGAACTTTTGAGTCATTCCGTGAAAGATTCTTTAGATTCTAATAAACATGGTGGCGTTATCAACAAAAGGAATTTTCCAAAATGCAGGTAACAGAGTCCCAGTGTGCAGTCTCTCATCTCCTGGAGTCATCTCGTATTCCAATTCATTGCTCCATCCTTGTGGCACCTACTGTTGTACAATTCAATGATAGTTTTAATCATGTAAAACAGAAATAGAGGACTGTCTCTCTCTGCCTCTTGTCTTCGAATACTCCATTTTAGTTCCCAATCTCTAGGTACTAAACAGATATTTTATGCCAGTTTTTCTATACATATTTTCTCCTTTAGATTCATATTTTTCAGGGTTAGATGGAATCTTTGTTTTTGTTTTGCTTACTTCAAGAAACATAATAACTTTTTAATCACTAAGGGCTGTAATTTGGTCATATATCTTTACAGATAATGCAGGGATCTATGAACTTTTGAAGTCAATTTAGAGACTCTTGAGTAGACGACATAGAACCAAGTGTTCCAAACTGAATCACACATGCAGATGTGAGAAGTACTGGGTACTCCTAACACCAAGGTCTCTGTCATGCCTCAGTCATCCTGAATAACTTTATCCCAGAAGAAACTCTTTTTTCTTAACTTGCTTCATGCCAGGCATTTGATCACAACACTGAAAAATTATTAATACACTGACCTTGTATTGAAAATTTCCCTTCATGACAGTAAAAGTAATATAAAAGAGTACAGACAGTCATAGGTTAGAGGAATAAAGAAAAATAAGCCACATAAAGATGGAATATACACAGAGAGTCTGAATTATGTATATTATTGTTTTTTTCTCTATTTTTTTGGACTCTGATTGAGATAAGTACAAAGAGATATTTCATTGTACAGGCTGCTAAGTTAAGCCAACATATATACTTTAAAGATATCTTGACTTCAAAATTTGGATCGAAGGATATGTTGTGCTTTTGTTTCCACAAAAGTTAAGAACCTGTGGATTCCTTCCAGGCTAATTTGGTTTGATAGACCAAGACACCCTGAAAGGTCTCTGTGAATCCCAGAAAAAAAAAAGTACTTTGTCTAACAAAAAGCAGGAAGTAGTTTGGAGAGAGCTGTACCCAAATTTCCAAAATGATTGTTTATAAATGTTTATTTACATTTAAAGAGGGATATGCTATAGAGATGAATGATTTGCATTGATACAGATCTTGATTTACTGATACAAATTTAAGGTCACTCTTGATTAAAGTAATATGTTTGTATAGTTTATTTAAAATGTGATGTAAAATTAAGAAATATAGATCAATAGATAATCATCTATAATAGCAAAGCTTGTAGTCGTGTTAGTTAGGTTTTCTAGATGTACAGAGATATATTTCAGAGGGATAGTTATTCTTAAAACCTTTCAAAGACTAAAAAATTTAAAATGTTTTAGGAACTTAGGAGTTTTCATGACAATGAGACACATCTACTCCTGGCAGCACCAGTCTATTTCAAGAGGATGATGGGCATCAGAGAGGCTCCTTATGGAGCTGGTTAGCTATTTGAGCAAGAAACTGCTATTGCTTTGAGCTTGATGGTATGCTGGATGAACATGCAGGACCCACATAAAAATGACTGTTGGACTTGCCTAATGGAAAAAAGGTCCTTTGGAGTTCCTGCTTCATGAAAGAATCTGCCAGACATTCTGAAGGACACAGAAGAAAGTGACTGACAAACTGATATTATATGTGGAATTGTCTTCGAAATTTTCTGCTTCATGGAAAAGTCTACTGGATACTATGTGCCTATAGGCTAAAGATGGATGCCAAAACATTACAGATGAATCTTGAGTAACTGTCCAGATAGTGAGATATTCTGCCAATTCTTGAGTTTGAAAGTGGCTTACAATGGACTTACTCTTAACTTAGGTAATATTATATCCTTCTGGAGTTTTTAACGGTTTAAAGAATAGATGTTATAATTATAGTTTTCCTTAGTTATGATAAAAAGATAAAATTTGCCATGTTAAAAACAAAACTTTCCTTTTTATTTAGACAGAACGGGTGAGATGATGTGGGATTCCCCAATGTATGCTGTGAATACCATTAGTTAATAAAGAAGCTGTTTTTTGACCAATGGCTTAATAGAATATAGTCAGGTTAGAAAAGATATATAGAAATAGTAGGTAGAGTCAATGTGAAGTCATGTAGCTGCTGCTTGAGACAGATGCCAGATGCTGGACAGAACCTTCTTGGTCGGTCACAACCACGTGTCAATACACAGATTAATAGAAATGGGTTAATTTAAGATATATATCTTATAATGTAAAGTTATAATTTATTTATATATAAAATTTTTATATAAATTATATTTATAATTTTAAAAATAATATATATAATGTGAAATAGCTACCAGCATCTCACTCATTCAAATTTTCATAACCTCATATACTTATATTTCTATGCAATGAGAACATTCACAACCTAATCTCATAACAAATTCTAAGTATTCTGGAGTATCAGAATCTATGAGTCCATTCTGAGATTTAGATATTCAGAATATTTTCTTTCTGCATAACTAAAAGATTTACCATGTAACAAATATTTCTTTTCTCCAAACCATCCCCTGGCAGCCACCATCCTATCCTCTCTTTCTGTGGCTTTGACTTTATATAGAGTCCATAGGTAATATAATGCTGTACTCGCTCTGTGTCTGGTTTCTTTTCATTGAGCAGAACATTCTCCAAGTTGACCCTTGTTGATACAATACCAGAATTCACTTCTTTATAATGTCTAAGCAACATTGAGTGTGTGAGATAGAAATACAAATGCAGCACACTTTCTGTGCCTGCTTCCCCATCAGGCGACACTTAGGTGATTCCTAAGCTTGGCTACTGAAAATAGTGCTGCAGTAAACACTGGCTTTACTTTATTTGCATTCAATCTCTTCATGCCTTCATTTTGACCTTGTTACTTGGCTTAAGCATTTCTCGTAAAAGGCGTTTAAATGGGTTTCATTTTCTTAATCCAGTCTGCAGTACACCTTAACAAAGAGAAAATTGAATCTAGAATATTTAATAAAATGACTCAGTGGTCTCGTTCAGCTTGACTCTATAGTCTTTTGTTCTTTTCCTCAGTTACTTTCTGGTGTTATAATTTACTATCCATTATTTATTTTTCCAATCCAGTAATACTTGACAGTCGAATATTCTCACAGTTGAACAATTGCTTCTACAGAAAAAAGAAAGGTAATAATAACAAACAGATGTTTCTCAAACTCAATAAGGTCCAAGGGACAATTTTTATTTCCTTTGGTTTTTCTTCCCACTGAATGTTTTTACTTTACCTGGTCCCTGTGGCCTCCCTCTTCTGATGTCCTGTTGGCTTCTAGAATTGCCTGATGTGACTTGGTACACAGTCAATAGCAATTACAGTTTTAGTTTGTCCTTATTGGTCATTCACTTTGTTTCGGATGGCCTATGAGCTGTTTAAATTTAAATCTGTTACAATTCATTCTCCACTATTGCTTCCTGTATGCATCTTTCCCATCTTGCTCAGTGGTTTGAGGATTATTATCAAATATTTTCTCAGACATACAAAATATGTGGTGTTAGTGGATATGTATGAATTCTGATATTATATCTTCCTGATTTGCTATGAGATAAAAAGATTGCAAGCCAAGAATCCTTTATAAAGCATAGAATGCCTGTGTGACAGCCAGGAGAAAATATTGTTTCTTCTAAAATAATGCTACTTGTCTATCTTTCCCTTGTGTTTCTTGGGTTTTCTAGTCAAAGTCCTCTGCTCACGGGTTTTAAGAAATGTGATTAAAATATGTATAAGTAGGTATTTTATCAACAACCCATCCTTGAACTGAATGAATTTTTTCAGTCCTCAAACACAGTTAGAGTCTTGCTTTCATGGAAAATTCTTTCAACTTAATATTTAAGTATTGCTTTCCCTGTATTATCAGTGGTAACACTCATTTTTTTTATAATTAGGACGTATACTACTTCATAGCTAATTCAAAAATTTCATGTATATCATATATTATTATTAGAATAGCATAATAAATTCATATAGTTAAAATAAATAAATGCATGCATCTTCCAATTCTCTTATTTTCCTATTAGGATATTTTTCTCCTTGTATTTTATGTTTGTACTTTAAAAAAATATTTTCTTGGAACCTGTGTTGTACCAAACTAGGACCACTGAATGTGGCTGACAGTTGTGTGGCTTCAGCAGTCTGTGGGGCCACAGGCAAGTCAGACCAGGATTTATCCCAGTGCTTGAACAGGCAATTTGGAACCCAGTCTTTTTGGAATGATACCTTGTTCAAACTAGATATAGGTGAAGGGCCTTGGTCCTGCCTCAAAGTGATGTGTCAGACTTTGTTGACTCTGTTTGGGAAGCCTTACCCTCTCTGAGGAGTGGATGGGGTCTGGGGTGGGGAGAAGGTGAGGTAGCAGGAGGAGAGGAGGGACTGGGAAGTGGGATAGCTATGTAAATTGAGAAAAGATTCTTTAAAAAATAAATTTAATTATAAAAAGAAAAAAGTCTTCTTAGAATGAATCTTGTGACATGGAGGACCAACAACAATTTTTTTTATTCATTTACTAAGGAGTTTAGATAGAAAACCATGACACTAAGCTCTAGAGAATGTCTTTGTAACTCTTGAATAGTCTGGCAAAGCACAGAGCTGAGATGGCGTAAGAATTAAGTAGCCAAATGTCTCCACTGGTAGCCTTGATTCGGTGGAGCTTTCTGATGGTTTGGTAGGGTAGGACATATGACAATATAGAAGAAAATGGCTGTCTCCCTCTAAGAAACAATTTGCACCACACAATGAACTCCTTATGATCCCCAGAAGTGGTCTAGACAAAGCCAAATGCTTTCTGGGAAGTTGCCAGCCATTGTCTGAATGTGACAGGAGCACTGAGGTACTGACCTAGAGAATTCTGCTCTCAGCACCTGGATGTGTAGTGTTAGGAGTGGCAGGGCTGCATTCCGGCAGCCCTGGCTCCCATATGCCAGACTTACGCCTCGAAATAATTACACGGAAACTGTATTCTTTTAAACATTGCCTGGCCCGTTATCTGTAGCCTCTTACTGGCTAGCTCTTACATATTAATCTAACCCATTTCTAATAATCTGTGTAGCCCACGAGGTGGCTTACCAGAGAAGATCTTAACCTGCGTCTGTCTGGAGTGGGAGAATCATGGCAACTCCTGACTCAGCTTCTTTCTCCCAGCATCCTGTTCTGTTTTCTCCGCCTACCTAAGGGTTGGCCTATCAAATGGGCCTAGGCAGTTTCTTTATTAGTAAGAAATCACTCCCACATCATGGATGCTCCAGCCAATGCCTATCTCAGGCTTGTAATGAAGAAAGACATTCTTAGAACTGCATCCTGGGCAGTAGCTTGTCCCTGTATTGATCTTTCCTTTGATTTCTCCTTTCTGAAGTGTGAACTTTATTGTGGTCTGATGTCTTTCCCTTTCTCTCACTGCTTACTCTCCCTCTGACCCTGCTCAGCATGTCTATCTCTGAATATCCAAACCTTGAGAGTTGACAAGGATAGAATTTTGAGAATATAGAATGTAAGATAGAGCTTTGAAAAAAGACCCTAGTTTGTGGTTTCTTTTGGCTTTGTATTTGTTGCTAGATTGGTAAACATGACCTTTTCCTGAGTGAAATGTAGGACATGGATAGTCCTTAGTATGAGACTGAAGCTGTATCAGCAGGATTTTACCCAAATCACTAACTAACTATCACCATTGGGAGAGAATGGTGATTCTGTGGCTGCTGGTATGATGCTGGCTTTTGCATCTGTATACATTGTTCTCCATATCTTTAGAACTGCATTCATGTACTCAAAAAATAACATGACATACTCTACAGAGGGCTGATAAGAACATAAGGGTGGTTGATGAGTGGTTAAAGTCTAATTGAGAGAGCAAGAAGATACTTCTTATAATATTCTCCCACAGTGGGGGTGGGCAGTGATCACTAAAGAGGAATGGGTCTCTGGTAGTTGTTGAACCTCTAAGAAGAATGAACTCTCCACCCAGGCAAATCAATTACATTAAATTTAGGGCCCTGGGTAGGAAAAGATTGAAACTTACTATCCAGAAAAGACATATCTGAGTGAATAGTCCTGAAAATTGTGGCTTTGTAGACTTCCACAAACCCTCAGAGTTTCCAGAGCTAGTGCACCCTCTGCCTGGAGCTGGTCCTCATCCCAATGTGGATGGGTATTCTGTGCTCATCTCCGTATAGAGTAGGAGCTGTCATCAGAAGCTTTTCCCAACATAAGATGAGAGTTGCTGCATTGTGATGGTGAATCTCTCTAGCTGTCAGCTTGACTTCACCCAACACCAACTAACAGACAGGGATTGTTGCATGTGTAAAGGATTAAGTTACTTGAAGTAGGAAGATCCACTCTAAATGTGTATAGAGTCTTCTGGTGCTTTCCCAGGTAAAAGGACATCCAGGGCAAAAACTTTGGCTCTTTTGACCTGCTTGTCTTTACAGCAAACTGGTGAGTTTATCTGCCCTGTTGCTGCAGCTGCAACTGTTGTCGTCATTCTTGGCTGACATCACAACCCAGCTTCTTCAGCCTTCCTATCTGGACTGAACACCATGGCTCAAAACCCCCACCTCCCCAAGATCATCATCATGGCTTGTAGACTAAACAGACACTGATTCCCATCCTTCCTAGTGTTATGACAGTCATTGTTCAACAACATACAGAATAAGCCACCTAATAAATTCTCACTTAATATAACTTGTTATACTAGAGAACCCTGAATAACATACCCCTTCAACATACCTGGAATATCTAAAGCAGGGGGAAGATATTAAGCATAGGGAGTTGTAAAAATTAACCAACCAGAGACAATCCTATAAGATTAGGTTCTAAGAATTCTTGGTCAAGAAAACGAGACGATAAGATTTAATAAGCAGTAGCTGATTGTTGAGGTACAGGGGACTTGACAGTGATTCTGCTGTTACCAGGGGATAGGGCAATCTCGGCGCTAACATGGCATTAGAAGCCACAGGAAGATGATGACCCATGCTGAGCAAGGCTGGATTTCTTGAGTTGCCATGGTAGATTATGGGCTGCCTAACAAGGCAAGGGATGAATCTCCAAAATGACTGTAGAGTGCTGAAAGCAGAAACCATAATTGTGCTTGCTGTGCTGAAGAGCCTACCTTTGCTAGGGTAGACTAATGGGTAAATTATATGTAGCCAGTCCATATGACTTTGTTTTTGTTCTATCAAACCCATGAAAGGTTATAAAACACAGCCCTGGGTGAAATGTCCTTCACATGGAGTAGACAGCAACATGCACTTATAAGGAACGACAATCCATTTTCCACTGCCAAAATATGATCGAAAGAGAGCAGAGCCATGTGGATAGGTGAAGAACTTATTGATCCATTACTCTCATGTCAACAGAGCTAGATTGTGCAAAAGACGACACACTGGGGACTTAGAAAGCAAAAAAAAATGAATGTTTTCCAGATATGTGCATGTGCTATTAATAGAATATATAAGGATTTAGTGGCCAGGTGATTCTGGATGTCCCCAAACTGAAACACCAATTGCTCCATTTTATATGCATCCTTACAAAAATGAAGAAAAAATAACTTCTTTAAAATTTTAGGGCTGTGTATTTGTAACTTCACTTTCACCTGACCAATAAATTAGAACAAGGGGTTACCAGTTTTAAGTATATAAATGTGCTCTTTAAATGTCTGACCTGTGATGCAAGATCTTCCAGTCAATGACAGAGCAGCCAGTGTCAGCCAGTGATGGAGCAGTTTCCTCCAAATTGAAGCATTTCATCCTGGAAGGACATTCATTAAGACTCAGGAAATTGCTGTGGAAAGGGATTCTGATCAAGAGAGTTGCTTTCAAGCTTTGTGAAGAACTCCAGGACCACAGGTTCCCTGAGTTCTGATCCATGCTGCCCTGGGCTTTTTATCAATGCAGCTACAGCTTGAATCATCCTTGCTGTATATATCTCCTTACCCACATTCCTGCCATGGTAAAACCATTGCTTCATTCAGTTAGACTTGGATGAAACTGTTGCTTTAGTGGGTTGTTGGGGCCCTATCAAGAGTGAATAGGTTCATGCCATCTAGGAAAAGTCTGAGAACAAAGTGGTGGGAAATATGTCACTGTAGAGTTTATGGAGAGTGTCTGGGGTTCTAAAATTAGCTCATGTTATATGTTCAGTTGGTAACTAGATGCCTTTCAGAAATTAGTTCCTGTCATAGATCAGGAAGCTGATGAAAATGGAATACTGATTACAGAAGGCTAAGTACTGATGTCACATAGATGGGAATTTTCCCTTCTGGAAACAGGTCTTCCAGGCACCCAGACCATAAGCAAGAAGAATAAAATCAAGACAAACACAAATGCAGCCCCTTTCTGCCTGGAGTGAAAGACTGCATTGACATGTGTATCAACCAACCACATCATTTTGTGAGTATCTGACCGTTTACTTCCAGATACGCTGTGGACTTTCTAGGCATTTGTCTCAGCCCAAACCATGGAGCATGTGGTGCCCTTGAATCTATTGGCAATGTCAAGGTACCGTACCTACCTTCTTCTAATATAACATCTCCCCCCTCTACTTTCTCTTAAGAGCCTTAAAACAGACCCCTTAACTTTTCTCTAATGAGCACCTGAAGCTTTACTTCAGACCTTTCAGTGCTGTTGATGACATTAATAAACATTTTATCCGGAGGGACAGTTTGATTCCATCCCTCTCTCAAACCACAAATTTCTCTACATAAAAACTAATCATTTGTCTCATCACTGTCAGATCGGTTATTTCTAACCAAGCAAGTTATAATTAGTGCTCAGCTTATCCAACATTAAAAAAAATGGGAACAGTATATTTTGAACTGAACCCAAAATGTATTGTACACATGTTGTTTTCTTCCAGTGTTGACCAAGATGAGGAGTAAACTTCACTTCATGAAAGTTTAATTGAGAAGCTGAATATCCACTCTTGATTCTAGTCACCCAATCCTGAAGTAGCCAAACAAAGTAAGACCATGTTTCTGTATAAAGACTTCCAACTGAATGTTTAATTAGTTTTGTCATAAGAACCCAAATCTGGAAATAATCCAAATGTCCATCAATAGATAAATGACTAAATAGATTACAATATAAATAAATGAATACTATTTAGCAATAATGAGGAAGAATCTGTACATACGGCAACATGGATAAGTCAATGTGGCTACACAAAGGGATCCAAGAGGTAGGCGCAAATCCCACCTAACAGCACCAGAATACAGACTGTGCATACTGCAAACCCAGCATTCACAATGTCAAAACATACCAGGCATTTTTAATGATGATAGTACAAAATCAGTTATCAGTCAAAGCAGTACAACTGGGAAAAGTTACAAATACATGGGAAAAAAAATAACACCTGGCAACAACCTGTAAGGCAAAGGAAAAATGAAAAATATATTTAAAAGAATCTTTAAAAGAACTAAAATGAACATAGCAGAATGTATGGGGTGCGTTAAAAGCAGAAATTTATAGGAAGAAATGTGAAATTAGGTGATAGGAAAGATATCCAGTTAGCAACCTATTGATACACTTCAAGAAATTAGGCGAAAAAAAACTAATCCATCCATCAGAAAATCATGAATGACCAAGGTCCTTGTAAATACTAGAAAAATAAGAGAAACAATCAAACTAAGGCTATTTTTTATTTGAGATAAACAAAACTTCCTATTCTTTAGCCTATGAAAAAGAGACACAAATAAAACTGTAAATTAAAAAGGGGGAAATTCATCTCTACCAATATCACAAACTATAAAGATCAAATAGAACAATTTCATACCAATAAAATGGATCATCTCATAGACAATGTTAATTCTTAAAAATAAACAACCTACCAAGGAATCAATGTGGAGAGTACAACCTGAAGTAAGTAGATCAAGTCAGTAATTAACAGTACCTCAAAGAACCTTAGGACCTGGTTGATTTCACCACTAGATTTTTAATAAATACTAAAAAAGCAATAATATTATTTTTCTTTTTTGGGTTTTTTATTTTGTTTTGTTTTGCTTTGTTCTGTTTCATTTATTTGTTTTGAGACAGGGTCTCTCTATGTAGACTTGACTGTCCTGGAACTCACTATGCAAACCGGGTAGGTCTTGAACTCTCAGAGATTCGTTTATGAGTTTGAGGTTCTAGAGGTAGTGGAGTCCATAACTATGGAATCAAAGGCATGGTGGCTAGAGCACTAACTGAGATCTGAAGACTCACATCTTGAACTATAAATGGGAAGCAGAGAGCAAATCTGAACTGGTGTGAGTCTTTGAAATCTCAATTCCCTCCACGTGGGTTCTTTCAGCAAAGCCTCCCTAAACAGCCACCAACTGAGGACCAAGTACTGAAATGCCTGGGCTATGGAGGACATCCCTTTCAAACTGCCACATCCTTGCAGTCTCTCTTACTTCCTAGCCAGCAATACCAGCACTATATTTGAAAGAAATGTTGGTCCTGATTTTAGAAGAAAAACTCTCTTTTCTTTACTGTTGAATATTAGTCATGGGAGGCCCTTGTCATGGACGACCATTATTATGCTCAAGAACTGTTTTTCTCCAGTTTTCCTCTGTGCATAATTGGATGAGTGTTTTTATGAAAAAAAAAAGGGCTGTTGAATTTTGTCAAGTGCTTTTCTGTATCTACTGTAATGATCATGCCAGTTTTCCCTGTTTTCCGCTAATGTACCACATTTATTTATGTATGTCGAATCATCCCTGCATCCTGAGGATAAATCTCACCTAATCACAGCTTATATTACTTTGCATGTGCTATTGAATTCAATTTTGTAGCATTTTTGAGGATTTTTTTTGAATCTGTGTTTATCAGAGATAATGGCCCATGCTTTTCTTTCCTGGTAATGTCTTTGTTTAGCTTTGGTAACAGATAATGTCAGCTTCTTAAAATGAGCTTGACTATTGTTCCAGTTTTCTTTCTGGTGCTATGACAAACACCATAAATACTATAACCAAGAGTGAGTAGGTAAAGAAATGGTTCATTTCATTTTGTAGGTTAGAGCCCATCATTTAGGAAAGTCAGGACAGGAAATCAGTGCGGAAACTTGAAGCAGAAGTCATGAAGAATGCCACTTACTGGCTTTCTCTTGGTCTCATATCCAGCTACACAGCCCAGGCCCACCCACCTAGGTATATCCAATCCATAATGAACTGGTGTTCCAGCCACCATGCCTTTGTGCCACCATCAAGAACTCTACTCTTCAGAACCTCAAATACAAACCCTTCCCTTTATAAGTTGCCTTGGACATGGTGCTTTATCAAAGCAACCAAAAATAGTTAATTTGGGTACTAGTTGCCTGTAGGTCTTTGTGTAGGGTTGAAGCCCCCTGGACTTTCTTCAAACACTTTGGCATATTTATCCATGTAGCCTTTATCCAGCTCATGTTTAGGCAGTCATGTTGTTGAGACTTGATATTCCTAGTAGTTACAATCTCACAGCAAGCTCCCTGCTCCTCTGGCTCTTCTCTCTGTCTGCCCCCTCTCCCACAATGCTACCTGAGTTGTGCTGTAGATGTATCAGCTGGGGCTGGGATCTACAACTCTGGGTTTTGGTTGGTTGTGGTTTTCTGTAATCATCTCCATCTGGTGCAAAGAGACATGGCCTTGATGAGGAGTAGGAATTGCACCTATCTGTGAGTGTAAAGACAATATTTAGATGTAGAGTACAGATAGGAAGCATTCTGGTTTAGTAAAGCAGCAGTTGTATGTTATCCTCCAAGATCCCTGACTTCACTCACCCTAGACAAAGAACTACAATCATCTAAGTATTACTGAGTGCAGGACAAATAGTATTCCCCATGGAAGAGCATTCCAACTGGCACTTCAATATTAAAGTATCAGCCAAAAAACATTTAAGCACAAGTAACATTATACAAGTTGAACAGGTTATGTTTATATATTTAGGAACACATATAATAGCAATTAAAGAAAAAGAAGCCATAACTTTGAAAGAGAGGGGACAGGGACGGGGGTACATGGGAGCATTTGGAAGGAGGAAAAGTATCACTGCAGTAAGGATCAGTCTCCAGCAGCTCACAGTTTGAGGGGGAGCCACGGAGTTGACGAACTAATAACTCAACTTGACTTTTCTATCTGAGACTGTAAAATTCAATTCTCTGGGACCAGCAATGGAGGCTAAACTCTCTGGACTGGCAAAAGGGGAAGAAAAATGCACACACTATTCAGGTCTTTCTCTGTTCTCTCTGTCCTTTTTATTTATTCTCTTACCTCTATACAGACGTATCCCTTCTGTCTTTCTTGATGTCTTCCTTTTAACTAACTTGATTTTTCCCTTACAGCCTATATACACCAGCAAAATCTTTCAAGCAACATAAAAATTACAATATAGTTACATTCTACTTTTCAAGTGAATTGTCACAATGAATACAAGTAAAGAAAAACCAGTATGTTTTCCATATCTCTTACATGATAAAATGTTTTCTGTATTATAGGTGAAACAAGTTGTCCCAAGAACCCATGTATATTCATACCTAAGCAACTTGTGATAGATTAACAGAATGTAAGCAACCAAGTCATTTTTATCAAAGAGTTCTGCTGATAGGCAACATTATCTGGTTACAAAGAAAGGACAATCATTTCATTATTATTTATATCAAAAGGTAATCATAAAAATCTTAGAAGAATGACAAATACACTTTTATATATGAGAAACAGCTCTATTTTAAATCTTCAGGGTGCATTACCACTCATCAACTGTCTTTTAATCAGGAAGCTGAGGGCAAAAAGGAGTACAAGGAATTAATCACCACCCTTGATCACGAATCCATCCTAGCAAGATAGGTGCATCAGCCAATGCTTGCCAATCTACCATTGTTCCTGCTCCCTAACCTCAACAAGTCCATTGCTCAGCTATTAAAAGTATGCCTTTGAAATGTTTTCCATGATTTTTTTTGCCTCAAATCCATTAACAAAAACATTTTCACCTAACCTCAAGTCATATTTTATACTTCATTTTTAGCTACGATGCACACCAAAACCTGTGAACACATCTCTCAACATTAAGGCAAAAAGAATTTGAACTAGTTCGGCTTCTGGGACTCAATTGTTTCTCTTAATCATTAACCTAAGTCACGGTCAATACGGCTCCTCCAGAGAAACTAGTTGTGTGACATTTTCTATTTCTTATTTTCTATCTTCTGAGGTCGCTAATTTATCAAGAGTAGGGGCAATACTCTATCTTGCTTTTACCTCTATTGGTTTTCCCGCTAGGCTAACCTCTATCATGATCCCTTAGTACATTTATTAAGAACCCTCAATCATCAAAATTCTATTTAATCTAATACTGGTATACTATAAAAATCATTGCTTTAGAAGGAAAGCATCTTCATAATAACTAACAGGTTAAAATGCCCATTAGAACAAGTGATTTCCATGGGATAGTCACACCACATTTAGGGTAATAGAGATCTTCCCACATTCACTCACACCATACCAGAGTCCAAAGAAATATGGCAGCGGCATGTGAGTACAGAAATAGCCAGAAATATTCTGGGGCTGATTTTCTCAGGGCCTTGCCTATTTGAGATTCACTCATCAGAGCTTTTCTCCCTTGGGGACTGATCCCCTGAAGATAATTGCTACCTGCTGCTCCTCTGACATGGTCACGGACAGGAAAGGAACAGGGAGATAATGTAATTATATTATATATAGTATCTAAAGAATTTTTAAAAGGGACAACCTATAGAATGACAGAAAATATTTTTATGCCTTATAAGGGACTAACATTCTCAAAGTATAAGGAACGCCACACAAGCAGCCTGCCAGTATATAAAAAATAATTAAAACATCACGAGCCATCAGGAAATTCAAAATTCCTAGTGAACTATTACTGCATACATGCTATATATACTATTGGCAGGAAAGAAAGTAAATGTAGGCAAGGAATTAAGAGAGATATATTGTTGAAGGTTGGTGGAAATACAAATTTTATAATCTCTACTAAAACCAGTATGGAGAAACTTCATAAATTAAAATCAAAACATCTACATGATCTATCAGTAGCACCTCATTGGGGTATTCATCCAAAGGACTTAAGATCAGGGCATTTGCTCTTACACAGTCATAAAGGCAAAATTCATAAGAGCAAAAAATATGGAAATAATTTAAGTGTTTATCAACAAATATATGGACAAATAAAATGTGTGCATCAGCTAGAATTCTCCAGAGAAACAGAAATAATGTAGATAGATATGTGATATCTACAGGTATGTGCTTTATTGTAAGAAAGGGGCCACACCATCCCAGAGTAAGAGAAGAAGTCTTTTTGCAGACCATCTGGAAGAGAAGGAACAGGAATGTGGCCTAAATATGTCTACATCTGAAGATCTGAGAAAGAGATCTGGCAGTGCAGTTCAGCCCGATGCCCACAGCGCTGTGGGCCAGCCTACCCCAGTGTGAACACCTCAGGAAGGCTCATGGCTAAAAAGTCCCACCCAGACAATTGCTTACCTCCTACATAATCATGGCTGAGGGAAGGGCCTGTGAGGAACTTATGATCTTCCCTCTCTAATAAACCAGGTCTTGAGAGGGACTCCTGTGAGTGATCACAGCTGCTATAACTCAAGGTGACAAACGTCATACCCAATTCTGAGGAAACAGCAACACAATTTGCCAGTTATTCAGTTTGTTCCTAACATGCAAAAGCAGTCATGACCACATGGTGGTGATGATCATGTAACCACTTGCTGCTGCCTGGATAGACCTTCTGGGCACTATTCCAAATAAAAGTCCTCAGACATAAAAAGGTAAGCACTATGTTGCCCATGAGAACTGAGAGCATCTTCACTCTCGCTGATGCCCACCCTGCATTTCGTCCATCTAGCTTGTTCTCTTCCCCGAGTAGCCAATTAACACCTCTCTCTCCTTCCTCACTATTTCAGTAAGTTCACCTGTCCCAAAGGTGTCATATTCAGTGAAAAAAAATTGCAGGAAATGAAGGCTTATATGTTCAAAGTGACAAAGGGTTTATGCCACTTAGGTTCTACACGAGACAGACACTACATCATCCCTGACTTAATGGTGTTTAGTGTCAATTAGGAAAAATGAAGGAGGAGAACTAATTAAGAGGAATAAGAGATGCGAGTTTAAAGAATCTCTGACACCCTGAGAGGGCAGAGAAGTCGCATAGCTGATGGGGCCACTCCTCCCTAGGAAGGCTGTTATCAGATTGAGGTTTCTGGATTAAGCTTGTGTCATATTATCAAAGTAGCACATTTTTGTAGAAATTCTGTCCCCCTCCTCCCTTCAATGAATCACTATAATTTTGCCTGCCACATTGTGAACCAATGAGACTTAGCAAGTCATTTGTTAGCTAAAACACCTTTGTGAAGTTCAATAAGCATTTATTTGACATATAAACTTGTCAAATCTAGAGAACAAATGAGCACTAGACTTGAGTGTCTTTCCTCAAGATGTTTTCAGTTTTACAAATACTGTTGCAATGTGATTATTGTATTGGGAATAATACAAAAAAATAAATGTAAGAATACTGTTGCCAAGGGCTTTATTGTTTAAAAAATGATAAACGAGTTAAAGTAATGAATACTGATATGTGTGTATGAAGTATATCATGACAAACTCGAATTCATTTCAGCAATAAAAACTTTATGCACAATTTGGAAAATGATGTAATTTAACACACTAACAGACTAAAAGAGTACAACTATATGGGTGTGTATGGTTACTTACTTACATACAGTAACCAATGTCTACGGGTATGCTATCTTCATACCGATGGAGAAAAGCATTTTATGATTTGATGAAATCATGTATCTGTAGCTACAGTTCTTACTTTAAAGAGTTAAAAGAGTTTAGTTGAGGATATAGCTCAGTGGTAGAGTACTTCCCTAGTATACAGGAGGCCATACGCAGCTTCAAACCACAGTACTGCAAGAAAAATAAAATATATTAGACATTTTAGTTTGGAGGTGAAAGAAAATACAAAACAAGAATCTTGAAAACTCTAATCTGCATTTAAAAATAAAAAGTGTCTGGATCTTGCGGGGTGAAATAGAATGAAGCCCTGACATAACCCAGGACATAAAAATGCTCAGCATTCATCCATGCTTTTACACAGGTTGACATTTCGATTAGTGCTCTGCCCGAGGGAAAAGGGTGTGCAGGCTACCTGTGTCTGCATGGCTTTCACTTCTTGAAGATGTGTCGGAGGTGGCTAGCTTCCCTCATCCAATTGGCTTAACCTCCAGGTGACATCTACAATTCATCTCCTCCCATTGGCTCATCAGCATCACAAAGGTGTATCCCTGGCTTCTTCTCTTCTTTTATATATGGAGCTGCCTACTGGGACCTTTTAAGGAGCTTAAAGCAAATTCTACCATTCATCCATAGAAAAGTACAAAAGCTCGGTTCTCTTTACCACCCACAATGGTGCAGTCAGGGAAGCAGAGAATGCACATAGCCCCACCTAGACTTCTGGCCCCACTCTGTCATCATGCTTTCTAACATTGCTAGATGGTTCTTACTTCCCATGCACGCAGCCTGCTTGCAATCAATTTCTGGGAGTTTTCTCTGCTAGATAGACTTCTTTGAAGCAGACATATCTTTAGAATGTAAGGTCTCAATAAAAGAAATCAGGTTGTTTCTAAGTGAGTGGGCTAAACATAAGATGGAGAAGGAACATGGATGTGACCACTGTGCTACCTGACATGAGGTAGATGGCATGTCTTCGTGCCCATTTGGATTTGGCAGGCTTTGATTTAGTATTCTCTAGATGGTACTCATGTAGAGATTGATATTCAGGTTGTGTCTCCCTTTCTCTACTTGTATCCTTCTCCATTAGATAAAAGGCTTTCATTTCTATTAGAAAAGGTAATGATTTTCTTCAAAGAAGGACATCACAATACTTATTGTGCTACCCCCTCCCCATTCCCTGTTTTCCAAGAATCAGTCTGTAGCAAGCAGATTTTTAGATGGAAATTAAGAGGCAGGAAGGATATTGGAGAGGGCTTTGGGGTCCTCACATGTAAAAGGGAAGGGAAGCCAAAGGGACCTAGCAGAGTAGGTGTCAATGCCGTCCAAAGCCATACAGCTGTCAAGATTGTGAGATGACAGATCTACAGACACAGTATCGTTCAGACATGCCTAGAGCTGGGACAAGCACACTGAGTATGTTAGTCCTGGAACAATGGTTTATTGGGTGCACTCCATGCTGCACTACTGTAGAAACATCTGCTCTCTGCCCCAGAAGAATCCGTCAAGAAGGCCAATAACATTAGGTACATCAACCACATCCCAGGACAGGCCCTAGGACCAGGAGTAGTTGGCTAACACGGAACAGACTCCATGATTTTTGTGCATGCATTTTTTTTATTTTGGTAATTTTTGCCTTATTTGGGTTATTTGCTTGTTATTTGTTTGCTTGTTTTGAAATTGTGGGCAGAGAGCTGGATGGGTAGAGAGGTGGGGAGAATTTGGGAAGACCTGGAGGAGGGGAAAGAATATGATCAAAATAGAGTATACATAGAAAATTTGTCAAATATTTATTTATTTATTTATTAAAGATTTCTGTCTCTTCCCCCCAGCTGCCTCCCCTTTCCCTCCCCCTCCCCCAATCAAGTCCCCCTCCCTTGTCAGCCCAAAGAGCAATCAGGGTTCCCTGCCCTGTGGGAAGTCCAAGGACCACCCACCTCCATCCAGGTCTAGTAAGGTGAGCATCCAAACTGCCTAGGCTCCCACAAAACCAATAGGTGCAGTAGGATCAAAAACCTATTGCCATTGTTCTTGAGGTCTCAGTACCTGATTATTCTGTACCCACAGAGTTCTTAGCAGCTTGGGACTCAACCCTATACTCTGTAGGGAGTGTCTGAGCAACAGAATATGGTTTGTGATACCCATGCCCAACATGGACCTGCAGGGAAATTTACTTTCAGTTTTCCAAAAAGTTTAACTTATGACTTGAAACAAAATCATTATATCACTATAAACATATGTGAATACATAAATAGCAGAAAGTAACTGAAGCATATTCAAATCTTATTAACATTTAAGAAATAATCTCATTATCCTGATTGGGGCTGCAATGTTTATGCTTCCATGTGTATTTTCATAGGCAGAGAATATTCATTATTATATTTATATAATAAATGTAGAAAATAATTTGTTAGTTCTTTAAACAGTTACTCTTGAGGAACTCAATGGCCTTTAGGTATTTTTTTTTTAATTTGGCACAAGTTCTCAATAAGTAGCCTAGAATGGCCTTGAACTTGAGGCCCCCCTGCTATATCCTCCCAGTGTTAGCATCACAGACTTGCACCGATACCCTGAGTCTAGAAATACTCTTTGTAATTCTATGCAATTTCTTTGTGGTGTAAGTTGATAAAAAGACATTGCTAGTTTCTCATTGTGTTCTGTGGTAGCAAAGTCGGGTCTCCCCTTTCTAATCATTCTGGAGAGGTAGGCATGGAAGATCAGCACAGGAGCATTTGTCAGTGCTACAGAATTATAAAATAAATAGTCACCTTTGTGTAGTTTTGGAATAAAGAGAATGACCATTTGAAGAAAGACTACACAGGGAGGGCTCTTAACCATGGAGAGTACAGAACTGATGGGGCAGGAAGTGGGATATTACTGTAAGCAGGGGCCAGGCTGAAAATGCTCTGAGAAATGAGTAGCGTGGCCCAGCTATAGGTACTTGTAAAGGAAAAATGGAAAAAAGCTGGGCCACACGATCATTTCTTTCATTCCCCAAACAAAATACCAAAGACTTAAGAAGGACACTTGCCTGCCAAGAGAAATACCTTGTGAAAAATAACCCAATATAGAGGAGGATAAGTTAGGGAGTGAGCTAGATTAGCAAGTACAAGATTTCTGGGCAGGAGAAAATGACCGCATTAATATCAGTAAGAAGAAGGGGCAGAAATAACATGAGCTGTCTTCTTTATATCCCCACTGAGTCTTCTGTAATTGGAGACACAAGAATCTATGAATTATATTCTTTATTGGGATACACCGAGCATGCTAGCACAGTTGATAAGATCAATCTTTTCAAATGCTGCTATCCTATTTGATCCTCTGGGCTTTAGCTTAGGGTATAGAGCAGAAAGGCATGTAGATGAAGTGTAAATTCCTGTCTATAGCCCCTGTACCTCTTGCCAAAGATCTGGCAGAAAATATTTTCTGAAAGCAAAAGGTCAGCTGAGGTATTATCTTCTATAGATTTACTAAAGATTATGGGCACACAGGCGATAACCGAGCAATGGGTAGCTTTGTCTCTAAGGACTTGGAAATGACATTCCAGGGAGTGTTGAGACTTACTGGGTCCTCTATTATGTGAAGACAAACAATTGATCTCAGAATTTAAAAACTGAATGTGCTAGGACATTAGCTTCCTACAAATCTCAGTCAGCAAGAATGTCACTTTAAAAGTCAAGACAAGACTGTGAGAAGAACTGCTGAGTTAGGGCTGGCTAGTAAGATCGATTTCTTGTGTTCAGCTTCTGAGTTAGCTCTCCAGTGGTATAAAAGAAAAGGCACTGCCTTCAAAGGTGGCGCTCACCTGCGTCAATAGGAAGAAAATGTGTTTATAAACCATTTCTCATTACAGTACGTATGATTTGAAGTAGCAGATTTTACGGTAAGGTCTCTAAATGAGCAGGTGTCATAGATTCCTTTGCCCTGAAGTCAGAAGCTAAGAGAAAATTGTAGCTGTGCGTTGGAGAAGCAGGAAGAGCACAATCTCAGACACTCGCTCAAAATAAACATCCATAATGTGTTATGCTGACAAAGGGCATTATGTGAGTGACAGGATGCAAACGGTTCTTTATCTCTGCCATCTTCCTCCTGAAACCCATCAATCCAGTCAGAAGTATGCGATAAATATTACCCATACCTAAATTGAAGAACATTCTTTAAAATATCTGATTGGTACTGCTAAACCCTGTGGAACTCGCTGAAAATAAGGAAATGCTGAGAAAGTGTCCTAGACAAGAGATGCCAAAGGAGGTGGGAAAACAGAGGTGACTTTGTCAGAATCCAGGATAATAGCAAAAGAACAGTAGGCAGAAACTAATGAACTCTGAATAAAGCATGGGCTTTAACTGATGCTAATGTATCAGAATCAGTTCATTAACTGAAACAAACATATCCAAGTTAACGTGGGATGCTATTAGGGAAGATGGATTTCAGAGAGATGAGAACATTCTACAATAGCTTCACAATTGTTCTTTGACTGTCAAGCTGTTCTGACATAATTTATTTAAAGACAAAGCACAATAGTTCCTGGTGAAAAAGCTCCAGCTCCTGTATCAGATTGTTCAATATCCAAACAAGAAACTGTCTGGCCTGGAGGTGCCACCGACATACAGTTACCTATTTCTACATACAGTTCCAGATTCACTTCTCACTCTGGCCTTCACGACAGATGTGTAAAGCTGCTGGGTTTGTGTTTGTTTGTTTGTTTGTTTTGCATCAGCTCAATTTTCTGTACTTTATGGTTCCCTAAGGAGAGCCTTGGGTTTCTGTGGCATTACAGAATGGGCTGCCCAAATGGACTCACTGTTGGAAGCTCAGAAGAGACAGTCCAATAGATTTATCATGGACTTCTAACTCAGGAGTGTGACACTCTGCTCCTGAGTCCTCACTCTGTCATCCCTTTGTTAACCAGAGACCCACCATGCTTCTGGAATCCCTGTAGAATATCCATGTATTGTCTGTGATGGTGAAGGCTTTGTCTAATAACCATCATTTTTCTTTGATTGAAGTTTTTCCTAAAAATATTTTTTTTGTGCGTGTCTAGACTGCTGAGTGTGTGGGTCTAAGGCTCTGACAGCATTAGAAGAAGCCTGGTGGTAGCTTTATAAAGAGATGCGGGTACTGAACTCACACATTGTCGGGAAGCCTAGAAACTGTCCATCATAGTCTAAATATATTTAAAGGGTGGCTTGCATTTACTAGGCAGGGCTACAGAAGTGTTTGCCCTTTTTGACAACCTTGTGGAGCCCAAGGCCCCATTTCAGATCTCTGGAATCTAACCTTCAATTTTCAGAGAGCCTGAGAAGGAGCACTTATGTGTCACTGTTTTACTGAAGAGGGTAGTTCTAGAGAGGACTGGGTGACAGGGGGAACAAAACAGAAGGAAAACAACTGTTTGCCTCTGTGACCCTGCTGGGTAGTGAGATCTTTTGATGATCAGAAGGTGAACAAGGAAGTAAGCATATTACTAATTGCTGAAGCCTATCAAAATTTCCACAATATTCACATAAAAATACATCTAAGGATTTCAGATTAATTGTAGGGAAAATCGGGAGACAGTATGACATAAAAGGCCAATGGGAATGAGCAAAGCTTTCCATTGCGTTAGTTCTGTTTTCTTCCAGGATGAATGTAAGGGCTACAAAAGAGGATCAAAGGTAGGAAGCAAGAAATACAGAATACCAAGCAACGAGCTATCAAGTGGCATCTGTGTCAAGTTGGTCATAGCCCACACAGAGTAGCGGTGGCATTTGCAGCTGACAAAATGCAGGCAAAACTGGGGATGGAGAGATGGCTCAGTGGTTAAAAGCACTGCTCTTCCAGGTCTTCCAGCGGACCCAGGTTCAATTCCCAGCACCTACATAGCAGCTCATAACTGTCCGTAACCCCAACTCCAAGTGATTCAACACCGCATTGTCTTTGTGATTCAACATTACAAAGACAAACATTCAGGCAAAACACCTGTGCACATAAAATCAAATAAATAAATCATTAAAAAGTAACTTTTAAAAAAGAATAGAGGCAAACTGAAAGTATCTGCAGCTTAGAGTGAGAGGCATCTAACCAAGAGTATAAACAATAAGAGTAACACATCAGAAAGACATGGGAGTTGAAGAAAGAGACACTTAGAATCCGTCCCATCTTTATTCTCCACCTAATCAATACAAGTCCAAAATCAATCTCTCTCTAAGTCAATATTCATGTTAACAAATAAAGGAGAGAACTTACATACTAGAAATAAGATCAATAAATCCCAGACTAGTTGAAAGAAAAGAAATTTAAAGATTCAACCAATCTAAGAAACCATGACAATAATGGGTGAAAAAAGGTCATAAACTCCATGAGACAGTAGAATTATCAATGGCAGTGATTAAACATAGCTTTAAATACTGAGAATCTAAATGTCTTCTAAAAATACTGACTGAGGTCAAATGTGAAAAGAAACCGATAGAAGAAATATGTGTAGCAAGTGCTAAATTAAAGAAGATTATGTTAAGATAGTCATTTAATACTGAACATCCCAAGAGCAATATGTATTGCTTATCCTTAGTGATAACTTTTACTAATGGATAACATACTTTGATTTGTATGCATAAAATATAATCTGAAAATAAAGTAAGTCCTGTCAGGTCTTATTAGCATGTAATGTTTGTCAGTTTCTCCTCACATTTGTCTTACAGTTTTTTTTCTCAAATTAATAAAATGACCAGTAAACACAGAGAAAAATCTGAACTGTTCATATATTTTAATAAATATATCTAGAGAAAATTTATAGCTAGGAAAAAATTGATATTTGTCCTCTTTATGTCTTTCAGTCTGTTTTCCCTCAGCAATATGAGATAGAGAATCCCAAATAATCACTATGCCAAACTGTCAGCAATACAATTAAAATTAAATAAGAGATCAACGACACTTTCTACAATAAATGTAAAATATCCTGTGTGATTTGCCAACTTTCATACTTAATGAACTCGTGTACTTAAAAATGCAGCTTCATTTATTAACTCAGAGCCACTTCTATTTCATCTATGTTCTGTCTACTTCCCCAATGCCCTATTATTTTGAGACAAATCTAATAAATCAACCTTGGAGGTACATACTGAAATATTTATGAATAAAATCAGCATTAGAGCCTATAGGGTGTTAAAAATCATGATTATCCCAATAGCTTGCTTTTGCTGTTTTTGCTCAGGATTATTTCAAAGAAAACTTAAATACAAAGAAACAAGCAAATGAAGAAAAATTCCATTCCACTGATTTCTACTTTATAACTTTCCATATAATAGATTTTTGCTACTCTCAATTTTTAAGTAAAATTTTATTTTTTGATTCATTTAATAAGGGGTGGGTATGAGTGCCGCAGACCACAGGTGGACATCAGACAACAGCACAAGTCAGTCCTCTCCTTCCACTGTGTGGGACACAGTGGTCAAACTAGGGTCGTCAGGCCTGGTGCCAAATGCTTTGCCTTCATTCACTGAGCCGTCTTACCAGCTCTTCTCTAAGACTTTTAATGAATTGTTTTCAACAAGAAAAAAATGAGGTTTATACTCAAAATTAAAACGTAACTAATATTGATTGTCAAATTGACAGGCTGTAGAATTGCCTAGAAGACATGCTTCCAGACATGTCTGTGAGGGTTATCTAGGTTCAGTCATTTAGGGTAGGAAGGCCTGCCCTGATGCTGGGTAGCCCCATTCCATGGGCTATGGCCCCGAACTGAAGATAAGAGAAAATGAGTATTAGCCTTCCCCCTCCTAGACTTGCTAACTATGGAAGCAGTGAGATCAGCTCCTTCAACTTCCTGATTTCGTGAATTTCCCACCATGATGGGGGCCAACAAGTGTAGGTTTAATGACACTCGGGCAAGAGGTGCCACTAATACCACACCTGAACTAGATGTCTGAGAAAGCTTATGCTCATTTCCTAAAAATCAAAGAGAGAATAGTTAATCCACATGTTCACAGACTTACTGTCTAAATCGCCATGACTATAGGCTTCTCCTTTACAGAAGAAAGGAAAACACTGACCAAGAAAAGCATCTGGAGATCCTACAGTAAATATGTTTAAACTATTTTAACAAGATTATGCAGGGATTTTCTTTTATGAAGCATACAAATTTCCATGTAGAAATACTAAGGCGTCTTAATCCAATCTGTCAGTCAGTATGTAGCCCAGGAATAATAATAAAAAAAAAAACAGAAATGATAATCACCAAAGAAACTGCCTGTTCCCAGCCCTGACAGCCATAAATTCCAAGGGCAAGTTACTGTATACAGGGTTCTGGGTGCTAAAATCAAGAGGGGTCTAGAAATAAACTTCTTTCTTATCTCCAACCATAAAAGGCTGCTAATGCAGCAAAGACTGACATATTTTTTACTTTTAATAGAGTCCCTCAAATGAGATAATTTGACAGCATTTGTGAGTGCAACTTATGGACTTGCCCAGAGGAGTTATTTTTGTTAGAAAATTTGTAGAACCACAGGCTCTTATACCAGTTAGTAAAGACTACAGCATAGTCTTACTGAGGATGTCTTGCTCAAGAGCAAAAGGGTCTGGTCCAATGAGACACTGAAGGGTACAGCTAAGTAGGGGGCAGGAGTGAAGAGAGTGTACACAGGACTGGATTGTGATGGTATTGGGTCAAGGGGGTTAGGAAGCTACTTGGCTAATAAACTCTTCATCTCATTTTTAAAATGTAAACCACGGTAACTATAGTTTACTACAATTTATTGTATATTTCAAAATAACTGAAAAGTCTTAGAGTTCTCAATGCATAAAAGTGGTGAAATATTTGTGGAAACAGTAATGTTAATTTCTCTTATATGGTCATTATAATATATATATATATGTATGTATATGACCCTTTGTCTTAGTTTCATTTATGTTGCTATAAAAATATTCTGATGAAAAGCATGGGTTTATTGGCTCATGATTCCAGGTTGTAGTCCACAACTGCAGGGAGCTCAAGGCAGGATCTTAAGGCATTACATCCACAGGCAACAGTAGGGAGGAAATAAACAACAGGTTTATGGTCTTCTAGATTTCTTCACTCATATGCAGTTCCGGGACTAGACCCTGAAGCTGTGTCATCTGCTGAGCTAGTTCTTCTTCCTAAAGTAATTAACAACCAAAACAGTCTCCCACAGACCCACCTGATCTAGATAATCCCTCATTAAAACCCTTTCTAAGGTGAGCCTAGTTTGTGTCAAGTTGACAAACCCAACCAACAAAACTGTTGTATGCATACACTTAATCAGCATACCGTGCCTCAGAAATACATAGAAATATTATATGTCAACTAAAATATGAAAAAAGGAGCTGATAAGTAAGCAAGTGAAGACACTTGTCATGCAGGCTTAGGAACCCTGAATTCTACATATCAATATGGAACTGGTATCACAGAGGTGTCTTCTGAGCACCACATGCATGCCATATCATGGGCCTTACCCTAACTCTACACACAGCATGATAAAAAATTTATCTTAATTGTAAAAATTTTAAATGGCTGTATAATTAAACATGTATCAGGAACATAGGTTAATAGTAATTACACTATATAAATCTCAGTTCTTGGAAGAAATAATAGAAAGACTGTGAGCCTAAAGCCAACCTGGGGTACACAGTGAAACTTTGTCTCAAACATCATGGAAAATAACAGCAAAAGTAATACAAACTCATATAAGATACACTGGATAAGAACACTATTGGCTTGAGTATAATTTCCTAAGATGCATAATTGAGTATCTTAGCAAGAATTCCAAGGAATGGTATGAAGTTTTATAGGCATGATTCCTGAGAATATGGACAAAGCAACAGCGTGTGCTGGAGAAATTGAGACCTTACTGGTTTTATAGAAGACAGTAAATAAAAGCATCGAAACACTCTGTGATGTAAGCACACCAGAGTGGATATGCTATCTTCAGCTGAAGATCCGCCAAACAATTATGTCTCACAAGAAAACCCACTGCAGACACCATGTTCCGGGTCCAGGAGGACTGTGCTGTTGAGAAGATTGCACTTGCAATCTCACCAAGACATTAAGTGGTAACTATATCTATAGATTCAGAGTGATGCTTGGGAAGATGCTTACAGCACTTTGCTCAGTTATAATAATTGGGATGGTAGAATCAAAACCAATGGAAGTCAAGTCAAAAGATAAAATGTGTCACTGAGAATAAGAAGACTGAGGGGGAAAAATGGAACCTAATGCACAGGACACTATGAAAAGATTTCAGGGAATGTGTCAATGTCAACCCAGGAGCAAAATAGGTAAGTAACCAACAGGGGTTGTCTCAAGGTGTACCCACAAAGACATAAATGATGGATGGCAAGTCTTCGGGAGAGAGCCCCATTAAAAAGAGATAATCCACTGTGTAATTTCTAAACCCAAATGACCTTGATTCCCATGTGCTGAAATTGAGCTGGGTCTCAAGAAATCGTGGGAGGGCTCAGGAAGCCCAAGGAGGTATATGTGTAGAATGTGATAGCTCCTTCCCCAGAATATCTTCTGGGCATCTCTTCAGGGGGAAATACTCATTAGGAAAGAATTCATTCACACACATTTTGGGGCCCTTTGAACTGAATAAGTTGATTCTGAAACTTTAAGACACAAAGCATCGGGGTAGTCTTCTGTCACAGCAGAGCCATATAAGGGCAGGTTATGAAGGACTTCTGACTTCTCTATACTACAGTGGGTCAGCATCATACTTTGAATTTGAAAGGCTCATTTGCTGAAGACTTGGACACCAACTAATGTGCCAGTATTTCAGAGAAGGGAGAAACTCAAGGGAGTGGGTTCTATCATAGGATATGTCTCCAGGATCCCGTCCTTGAGGATTACACTTTGTCCTCATCCCTGCTCTCTCACTCCCTCTCTCTGCTGCTTGACCACCATCAAATGAACAGCTCCACTCTTCCGTGTTTCTGCCTCTATGGTACTCTGTTTCAGCTCAGGCTCCAAGAAATGGACCCAGTCAACCATAGACTGAAACCGTGAGCAGAAAGAAAGCCTTTCTTTAAAAGAACATGCCCCATGGGTACTCATTGCAATGATGAAAGCAACGCCTAACATAGTCATCCCATTCTACAGAGCTGATTTCCACCTCCTAGATCACATGGATGAAGCTGAGATACTTAACACAAAACACAACTTTCCTGAGTCATGGCCTCTCCTATGAAAATTATAATCCTGCATGGTGATTCATGCTTTGTTTCACCACAAGTCCTTGCACAGTGTCAACTGGAAAGGTCTTATTGCACACTTTTACAGAATAGTTGCAGTTCCATTAAATCTTAAGCTACAGTTGGTTCATAGGTCCTTTGGCCTCCTTGTATCTAGGGCCTAGCAAAGAAAGAAATAAGTCCCAGACATGGCAGCAGAAAGAAAGAGGTGGGGTTGTTTTTACAGAAGCATCCGGATGAGTCACTTTGAGGGACTCACTGGACCACATGGGACATTCACTAAAGCTGTCCCTTTGGAAAGGCATGGTAAACAAGGACTTGAACATATCAGTAGGAAGAGTACTGGATAGCTAGACACTTACCGTGGCCAGCTTAATGTCTCTCATGGAGATCTCTAACCACTTCTCTCAGAACTGAGACCATAAACACGTGCTGATGTTTTATATGACAGGATTCGGATTTATTATTGGCTTTGGATTTTATTATATGCTTTGGCTTCCATGACATTAATGGTGGACATGTAAACATGGCTTTCTGCACTTGTAAACATCATGACTTTTCACAGGCAGCACCCTGTAGCATCTTGTTGTTTAGAAACATGGCCTCTGTTAAGTAAAGAGAATCACAAAACTGAGCTGGGTGTTTTTAATGTCTCTCCTCTTTGAAGGTCATATCTATACAACTGGAAACTCAACCATGACATCTGTATAAACACTGACCAGCTGTTTAATCTTCTCTCTAGGGTCAGAAAGTGAGTGAGGGAAATGGTGTGGGGGAAGGAGGACTTTAGATAAACATCACACATTCAGCTGATGCCCCCTAATGGCCAAGGAAATGGGAGAGGAAATTTTTCACTGCTCAAAATTTCCTGAATTTTAATTTTAACCTTTACAGAACTGCAGCTCTCCACATCCATCCTTTACTCGCTGGATCCTTATTACATGACAATATTCCATTTACCACCTAGTAACCCAAGTCTGCACACTCTTGGTATCTTAGAAATCACACCGTGGTCCCACTGAACACTGGAAGTTCAAGGTCATCCCTCCTTAATGCTGGAAACACACCACCTTCCCTCCAGCTTTGTTTGCTGGATCTGTTATACATTACACAGGTAAGGTTAATACACACATTTACCACTGTTTGTAAGTCACCTCCTGACCAAACTTTTATATCCTTGAATGCTTGGTTTATACTTTATCAATATCCACTTGATTTTTATCATTCTGGGCTTCAGTATATACTGTATATTCAAAACCGCATTATAATACAGTAATTTTATCAGTGGAATATTGGATTTTTGAGGCTTTAATAACAATGTTTATGGTTCAAACAAGAATTCAGCAACAGAACCTGTGGTTCAGGTTGAACGGAGTTTGATTGTACAATTCTAATTGACACGGAGGAAAATTATTGACTGTACTACCCTCAGATGGCAACATTTTCAAATGGAGACCATACCTAGTGCAAACAGCTTGTCTCAAAAACTTCTCCAACTTCTGCCTAAGAGAAAAGTTCAAATGACTAAGTAACATTTAAGATAAAAATATCGATCTTCTAAGGAAAGACTTCCTGTGTTTTACACCCAGAAAAGACACAGCTTAAAACATCTGAAGATGCATACCCTGGGAATACTAAGTCACAGCATGATTCAAGACACAGTCTGATTGTTGTGTCTTGCAGTGACAGTCCTGTAAGGGACATGTGGCAGTCCTGACACCTAAATTCTAAGATGCCTCAAGACTTGTGGCAGGCACTAATCAAGAGTGAGGACACCTTTGGAGTTACCATAGCAACTCCAGGAGCAGACAGGATGGGAAAGGAGACTTTAACACTCAGAAGAGGCCAATCACTACCCACACAAGTCCTATTTGATCAGTAAACCAGTCAACTTATGCATTTTCCAATTTTCATCCTAACAGTTAGTACAGGTGACACCTCTCACTCATGGCCATCTCCGTATCCTTGAACCAGCTCCAAGTAAGGGAATAATAATTCGATGTTAAGATGTTTTGTTAAAGCTGAAGGAATGCAGCTTGAACTGAATTATTTAACTAGAACAGGTTAGAATTTGAGGCTGTTCTATGAGAATTTAATATCGTTTTCCTTCTGTAAAGAACTATATAAAATTACTAATGTCCTATTCCCCCTTCGAAGCAAGTTAGATGAATTCTTATTGGCTTCTATGTGTGAGTGGTTAATTATAAATGAATACTCATTTGCTTTAAATTTACTCTTAAATTTGTTAGTAGAGCACAATATTTTTGACCATCAAAGGGTGCTTCAAACATCTAATACTATCAGTTCTTAATGCCTATCAAAATCTACCTAGCAACTTTAAAAGCCACTATAAGCCCTTGGAACTCATGCCTTTCTAACCCTCCAGTTATGTGTATGTTATGATACCCCTCAGGGTGCAGTTAGGGTACATTAGGAATGCCAGCTTTTGGTTTGCAAAGGCTGTCAGTGGGATGAAATCAGATCTAGGTCAGATTTCCTATTTACAGAATCATGGCCTCTTAGACCTACACAGAATGTTTTTTACATAAAAAGAGCTTCTTCACACAGAGTGAATGACTTTCCTGAATTTGAAATATCATTGTTAATGTACATAGTTAATGTGCACCAGAAATATGGACACTTGACCCTGTTAGACGACAAATGTTTTTATCATTTCTGAATCCTATCTAGAATCCTCTGAGAAGCCTTCAGCATTTATGGATGGGCTTTGGGATCCTGATCGTCTTGACATACTGCAGAGCTGGAAAACAAATTTGCCTTGTTTTCTATGCTACGCGTGGCACGGAAACCGCTCACCTGGTTTTCCCAGACCAGCCTAGAGCGCCAGCTCTCTGGTGTTCCTCAATTCTGCCTGATACTCCCTTCCTCCTTCACTTTTCCAAGTCAAATTCAGACTTATCTCACTCCGTCTGAATGTGTCTCCTGATTGAGTGATGTTAGTTCAAGAAAAAACACGCAAATCAATTTAATGCAAATTTCCATTCACAGCCTGGTTGACCCATTGGGATACTGACAATAATAGATTGGAGTGCTTAATTCCTAAGGCATGTGACTAGCGGAAGGCTTAGTAATCAATTTCCATTGCCACGACTGCATAATTTGTCTTTGGAGCTCTTAGGCTCTGGAATACCAAGTGCCTCTCCTCTTCATTTATTTTTTTTTAAGGCCTACACATCCTTTTCCAAATAGCAAAGCCCTTTCCATGTCTCTGCAATCATTTCCTTATCTAAATTTCCATATGCTGCCCTGGCAAGGTGTCCCACCTATGAAGGATTTAGATCAATAAAAATAATTGGCATGTTTTGCCTCTAGTTGCAGATGCCTGGAATAGATTACGGTGCACTCTGGCAAACAGTAGCAAGATGAAATGAAGGCTGCTCACTGCTCCATCGCATTAGCTGTTAACTCTCTGCGGCACGGGCAGTCAGGAGGGATCCTTCTAAGCAGAAATCTGCACCAGCAGCCCTCCACCTCTATGCACTGAAGGGAAGGGGGGGGCACAGCAGGAGCCAGGGAGGTTTCCTTGCCTTTCAAATGGTGTATCTTCCATGCAGGCTACGCCTACCATTTTCATACTTGTTGGAGTCTCTTTTCCTTTGACAGATCATTTTTCCAAGAACAGTTTATTCCCTGGGCCTTCTCTCTGGTGAACAGTGTTTTGTTTTTGTTTTTTGTTTGTTTGTTGTCTAACTCTTTTTTGTGTTTCTTTTTTTTTTTTTTTTCGAGACAGGGTTTCTCTGTGGTTTTGGAGTCTGTCCTGGAACTAGCTCTTGTAGACCAGGCTGGTCTCGAACTCACAGAGATCCGCCTGCCTCTGCCTCCCGAGTGCTGGGATTAAAGGCGTGCGCCACCACCGCCAGGCTTGTTTTCTAACTCTTAAGAACACAAGTGAGAAATTTTTCAGAAGTTAGGCCAGATATGTTTGTAAAAGACAAGCAGGTGTCAATAACTCCTTTTCTCAAGAAGCAAGTCTTTCCCATCAGTACTGATCTTTGCTGGAGTGGCATGTGTCCTCTATGTCCTGCAGCTGGTGTTTCTTGGTCCCACAAGCACTGATTGTACTGCCCAGCCATCTATGAGAGCTGCAGTGGACATGCCATGTAGGGAATGACTTCTGTCTCTTTCTTTTTTTTATTGATTGTTTTTTGGTACCAAATTCTTTATTTAAAGAAATGGTACAAATTAAAGAACTTAAGCGGATGTTCTGGTGCGACTTACAGAAAAGATAAAGGCAGACCGACATGCGCGCCATGCCTCAGTGACCAGTAAAGTCACTGTGGCTTTGGGGAAGTCAGCTTAGTTCTCATTACTGTGCCCCAGGGTTCCCAGGGTGTGCTTGTCAAAGAGATATTCTGCAATGCCAGCTTCAGGGGCTCCCATCTTGCACAAGTTGATCACGTGGTCACCCAGTGCCTTGATGGTTTTCACCTGCTCATTCAGGTAATGCGTCTCAATGAAGCCACACAAGTGGGGGTCATTTTTGGTCAGTAGCCAGTTTGTGCAGTTCCAGTGGTGACTGATTCGCACTCTTTTCCAGGTGCGGTGCACACTCCATTGCATTCAGCCCCTTCTCCCAGTCATCACGGTCTGGTTGATATCCTGCAGAAAGATTCGGCTGCCTCGTTGGTTCTGCAGCTTCATAACTTTCTCAGCATGTTCCCTCTCCTCGTGAGACTGGTGCAGAAAGTATTTGGCAAAGTTCCTCAGAGCCTCATCATCCTGGTGGAAGTAGCAAGACATAGACAGGTAGATGTAGGAGGCATACAGTTCCGGGTTGAGCTGGCAGTTAATGGTAGCCTCCGAGCCCTGGTGGAAGTTCTGGCACACTTGCAAGGGAGACCCAGCAGTCATGGTGGCAGCTGGGGAAGGCTCGGTGGCAATGCTGGAACAATGATGTTGCAGAGGGTTCTGGCTTGGAGCAGCCTGCTGGGGATGGAGGGGTGGAGGACTGTTGAAGCAGGAAAACGTGGTGACTCCCAGCGAGAATCTCTCGTTTTACTGATTTTTATTGAGCACTACAATTTTCTCTGTTCCCCTCCCTGTCTCTCCCCTTCCCTTCAACCCTCTCTCAAGGTCCCCATGCTCCCAATTGACTCGGGAGATCTTGTCTTTTTCTACTTCCAATGTAGATTACATCTATGCATGTCTCTCTTAGGGTCCTCATTGTTGTCTAGATTCTCTGGGATTGTGACTTGTGGGCTGTTTTTTTTTTTTTTTGCTTTATATTTAAAAACTCCTTATGAGTGAGTACATGTGATAATTGTCTTTCTGGGTCTGTGTTACCTCACTCAAAATGATGCTTTCTAACTCCATCCATTTGCCTGCAAATTTCAAGGTGTCACTATTTTTTTCTGCTATGTAGTACTCAATTGTGTAAATGTATCACATTTTCCTCATTCATTGTTTGGTCAAGGGCATTTAGATTGTTTCCAGGTTCTGGCTATGACAAACAAAGGTGCTATGAACATAGTTGAGCACATGTCCTTGTGGTACGATTGAGCATCCTTTAGATATATACCCAAAAGTGGTATTACTGGGTCTTGAGGAAGGTTGTTTCCTAATTTTCTGAGAAATCGCCATATTGACATATAAAGGGGCTGTACCAGCTTGCATTCCTACCAGCAATACAGAAGTGTTCCCTTTTCCCCACAACCACTCCAGCATAAGTTGTCATCAGTGTTTTTGATCTTGGCCATTCTTACAGGTTTAAGATAGAATCTCAAAGTTGTTTTGATTTGCATTTCTCTGATGACTAAGAACGTTGAACATTTTCTTAAGTGTCTTTTAGCCATTTTAGATTCCTCTGTTGAGAGTTCTCTGTTTAGGTCTGTACTCCATATTTTTATTGGATTATTTATTCTTTTTATGACCAATTTCTTGAGTTCTTTGTATATTTTGGATATCAGACCTTTGTTTGATGTGGGGTTAGTGAAGATCTTTTCCCATTCTGTAGGCTGTTGAAACAATCCTGTACAATAAAAGAACTTCTGGAGGCATCAGAAGTTCAAACTCTACTATAGAGCTACGGTACTGAAAACAGCCTGGTACTAGCATAAAAACAGACAGGCGGATGAATGCAACCAAATCAAGAACCCGGATATTAATCCACATACCTTCGAACACCTGATTTTTGACAAAGAAGCAAAAAAATATCAAATGCAAAAAAGAAAACATATTTAACAAATGGTAGTGGCATAACTGGATATCAACATGTAGAAGAATGAAAATAGACCCATATCTATCACCATGCACAAAACTCAAGTCCAAGTGGATCAAAGACCTCAACATAAAGCCAACCACACTGAGCCTCATAGAAGAGAAAGTGGGAAGTACACTTGAAAGCATTGGCACAGGAAACCACTTCCTAAATAGAACCCCAGCCAACACAGACTCTGAAAGAAACAATTAATAAATGGGACCTCCTGAAACTGAAAAGCTTCTGTAAAGCAAAGGACATGATCAAGAAGCACTAAGAATCACATGATTCTCAAATTTTAGTAAACCCCACAAGGAGGAAAAACAGTTGAAGCAAACCAGAATTAATGAATCCATACATATATTTGTGGTTATGTATTAAATATGAATATGATACACATAATAGGCTAAGAATTTATGTGCAAACTCCTTCCTCATATAGCTTAAAATATGGTGAAAGTACATGTCAGGAGATTTTTTTATCTATGTATTTAGTATTTAGTAATAGCATTCCTATACCATTACTATATGTCATTTGGCAGACATGGAAATGAAAATTTCTTATGAACTATCCAATCAAATTAATACACCTATTTTAAAAATTAATAAAATTATGTTATTTAGCAACACTGATCCAATATAAATGTGAAACTAAAATTATTCTATTTTTAATCACATTTAAAATTTCTTACTTCCCAACTTAGTTTTTTGAAATGAAGTGGGATAGGACATGATTTTTCACCTTAATGAATAACTAATAATAAGTTTTTTATAACATTAAAGTGGAATTGCACAAAATAAGCGCAGCATCGAATCAATATACTTGTTTAACATGAGTGTAGTCTTGATCACTTCTACTTCTCTCTTTCTATATGTGCACCGTTTTCATGTCTTCCATCCAGAAAGCAGCTGTTTCTTATTATATTAAGAGAAAAATGAATAAAATTATCTTCCCTTTGAAATTTTGCTTATAAAATAGAGAAACCTAAACACTGCATCACTAAACAACAGGGACCCTAGAAACAACTAAGACCCTAGAATTTTCCAGAAGGGAGAAAGAGGTTACCAAAAATTAGAATAAGAATCAGAATGTCTTAGAAATATAAGCACTAGACATCTGAATGGAATGCAGTAACGCCCTCAGGAGTCTGAAGAAAAGATAGTCGCCTTCCCTTACCCTTACACTACATTTGTGAAATAAATATTTCACAAACACATATACATGCAGAAAAACCCAGGATGCAAAAGAAATTTTCAAGGCTGTCACTAAAGTACACCTCACAGACTTCTTTCCTGGGATGCTTCTGGAGTAAGCGCTCCATCAATCTAGGGTCATAAACAATGATGACAACAGCAACGAGATGTATGGTCCAGGGAGGAGGACCTGAATATTGCAGAGCAGAGGAAGTCCCAAATGAGTGATAAGTCATGCCCAGAGAGTAATCTATGCTGCCTGGTGCTGAAGAATTAGGAGCTGCCAGAGGATGTTACCTAGAAACAGAGGACACTGAGAGATTTTAATTCTTGGTGTTTAGGAAAAATCTAGTGGTAACAGATACATATGGCGCTGGACAAATGGCCCAAGGGCACTTCCTGCTCTTCCAGAGGACCCACATCTAGTGGATGACAATTGCCTGTGACCCCAGCACCAGGGAACTTGATGCTCTTCTGGTTTCAGAGAGCACTTGAACACACATGACACGCACTCGCACAGATACACATACATATACACATATGTAATAAAATTAAAGATAAAATCTTAAAAATAAAAACCCAGACATTGTACTAGAAGTGTCTTTAACATAGTAGGCGTGGCTCACCAAAGAGCAGTGTGCTGTAGTCTGTTGAAAATGCTAGCTTGATTCAACAATGCATAAGTAATGAAGATTCTGCTGAAAATCTGCACAGTAAACGGACTACTGTAGGCCAGCAGTAGTATCTAATATCCTACCTGATGGGTCAAGAAGAAGGAGGAAGCATTATGTTTCTATGATGAAGTAAGTTCCAGATAAATCAGCTCAGAGTTAATGCTTTCTCTAGAGAGTGACAGAGAAGGTCAGAATAAGGATTTTTTTTTTCTAAAAATCTTTAGCACAAGTTGGCCTAATTCCATGAAAACGTTACTTTGCTTAACATTTTATAACTAATTTTAATTTATGATATCTTGATTGTAAGAACCTTCCAGGGACTGAGAAGGGTGAATAATATACAATTCACGGAAAACTACTCTTAGAATTTGTAAATTATAACTGCTTTCAAAAAGAATTCTTTGTAACAATCCTACTTAACCTTAGATATTTTGATGAAAATGTTTATCAAACACGGGTTGTTTTGTATGATTATCTGTGTATTTTATGCCTCAGTATTAGTTTTGAATAAAGACTTTAGACATTCCTTCATGTGTAAGTGTCAGAATGGCTCAGATAGATTTGAGAGCTAAGCTCATAGGATGAACTAGATTGAACATTCAGGTGACGTTAATGAGAGGATTAGCATATGGACAGGATTAAGGGACATGGGAAGTGAATATTAGCATTCTCTGGGTCTATCTGCAGGAGACACACTCCACCTCCAAGCAAAAGGGTTATAGAAGAAAGAGTAGTAGAAGCCACAAAAACAAGGTAAAAAAAAAAAAACGCTAATGGGGTATGTTCTACCTTAACACTCAGAAAATCTTCTCCAAACAGCAATATTTCAATAATCTAGGATTTTCTACTTTAGTAAGAATCCATTCATATTAATTGGTTTTAAGAGAACATTTACATAATATGATAAATGCCATTCATTATCTGTGTGTTGGATCTATAAACCAAAGCATGGAAGACTTAGTTATAATTTATTTTTAAATCAAGCTTTGACATTTACAATCTTTTCTGTAATTGTAATTAACAGATTTTATAGGAGATGAAAGAGCCTGGGTAAATTTAGTAAATTCTTCATCTTTTCCAGCAGATACAATAAATCCTATCTAAATACACATTCTTTTCTTTCTTGATTTATCAGCTCTAAAGTCATGAGATAAACAATAGAATTGATGTCAAGCTATTTTCTCTTTGTGATGGGGCTGGCTACAGGAATACTTGAAATTTATATTTTCAAAATTTTGTGTATTATCTGAGTAGTCAACCAATGGTAAAATTAGCTATTGTAAAGTAACAAGTGAGGATGCTACAGCCAGCAGGTACACCCTTTCCTCAGGACTGGAGACAAGTGAACATGTTTGTTACTGCCCACAGGTACACCCTTTCCCCAGGACTGCAGACAAGTGAGGATGCTACTGCCCACAGGTACACCCTTTTCTCAGGACTGGAGGTAGCTATTGCTACCTTGAATTAGAGCAATGGTGGTTATACTCACAAGATCCTTAGAATGTCGAAAACAAGGCATATTCTCATCCCCATGGGAGGAGAAAGGAGACAGCTTCAACAGGCTTTAGAACCCTTTTACCAGGCCTCACCCCCTGTCTGGAGTTACATAGGAGGTTAGCAATACATTAGGATGGAACCTTTCCAAAATGTAACTACAGAAATTTGCCGAGGAGATAATCCCATGGCCTAGCTTTCCATGTGTGGCCCATGCTGTAGGTGAACTCTTCTGTGATACAGTTGTCCAAGAGACTACCCAGGGGTTGAGTTGTCTTTGAATTTGCAATCTTCTTATAAGTGAGTCCAAGAAACATTTGTTCATCAAGTAGAACTTGGAATCTTCTCTTTGGTCTGCTGGTACCCTTTCTTTGGGGCAACTGGACCTTTCTTTAAATCTCTCCAAGAAAAATACTGAGACATGGACACAGGCAACTTAATTTGTTCTTTATATCCATCCAGTTAGGAGTTTTCCAAATTCTCCCAGTGTCTTTGTCATCTTAGTCAGAGCCTCAAGTAACAGGAGTAAAAGAGAGACAGAATCCTAGACTGGCCAAATCATTTAATGCCTTATATAAGTATGGCATGTTCATAGTATTTCAATATGCACACCTAATGAGAACTCAGTAAATTCTATTCAAATAATACATGTGAGGTTTCATGTTTACACATTTGCTGTGATTCATGTATTCCTTGCCTGTCATTCTTTGGAAAGGTAATCAGACACATTGTAAGTGGCTGAGAACAAAGGAAGGAAGAACATGGTCTATAATGTAGGTGGTCAGAGGGGAAGCAGCAAGCCCTGTGTGACATCACTACAAACCTGGAAAGCACGGTTTACCTTCCCTTCAATTACAGAATCCTAGGAAGCTCCTGTGGAGAATCGCTTTCTCCTTTTAGTGATGGATATATAACCATTATATAATAGAATCACAGCAGCTCATGAGCGAAGACCTTCCGAGGGTCTGACAATGTGGATGTTTCAGATGCAGCGCAGTCTGGCACCCAACTACAGCAAAAAGCTTGAGATTCAAGTTATAAAAAATACTGTTCTGGCCATGAAGAACAAAACCCAGCCTGAGAATGCTGCCTGCTAGCTGCCTCATTACCCAGGAGGGCTTTCTGCTTCAAGAGAATCGAGTCAAGAATGCTTTATGAGTAGAGATTTATTTTTCTCATATACACACTGTAGAGGTTAGCTCACCATTGATGATCCCTGGCTTTTTACTTATGTCTCTTTAATATGTTGGATTTTGCCCACAGGCTCTCAATTTGTGAAAGTAGGTGGCTTCCTGGTAGCTTGTTTGCATTCCAGGCAGAAGAAATGGGGTAGGAAATGACTACAGTTTCTCTGCTGAGAAACTCTCTAAGGAAAAGGCTAGTATTTCTCCCCGGCTTATTTGCCGAAACTGAGGCACAGCTTCCATCTTCCTCTACACACTTACATCAATCTGAGGAAATGGGTCCATGGCTGGTTCAGAAAAGCGACCATTCATTAACTGGGTTTAAAGCCCAACTCTCAGCTCGGAGATGGAGCCCTGCCTACTCAGAGAGGGGCAGATCCTTAGAAGCAAAAGGCTCTAACTAGGAAGCGTTGTGTCCTCTGGACCTCACCCCTCTATGTAAGGTTGATAAACAAGTTCCTCACCTTACACAAATTCTCTGAATATTTTTGCCTGATTTCCCCTAGTCTATCCTGTTTCACAGTTAAGTGTGCATAAATAAATCTCTAATAATGATTTGTCTTAACTTATTTATTAGCACAAAATGACATTGCAGGAGGAAAATCTTGTGGCTGAGACGGACACCGTTTCTTGGTGAACTGACAGGTTCTGAGAGAAAGGCATAGGAAGAGGGCTCGGGTGAAACTGTGCAGGTGAATTCTCCCTGAATTAAAATGGAGCTATTATAAACTATCACTATTGATTTATAACCATAGAGACAGGAGGGGTAACAGTGACTCTCTGCAATCACTTGGAACTATCATTGCATTTGAAAGACATTCAATGTTTTAAAAGGGAGAGAGAGAGAGAGAGAGAGATAGACAAATGTGGCTATTTGATGTAATTGCCTGGTATATCTACCACTAGATCAATTGTGGTTTGCTGACAGTGAATCTCTTTCACAATCTAATAGCCACCTGCTATAACTTTATATGTAAAGTCAAAGAGCTCCAACATTTGAATTGTAAGCTTTCAGAAGCCTCATATGTGATATTTTTCATTACATTAACTTGTATGCAGGGAGACAGAGTTTTTATAATGTAGGGTAAGCGTGGTCTTGCTTTTTGATGGCGTTTCAGCAAAAGGAGCCGTTTATTACACCCTCAAGCTACCTTCCCATCAGAGATGGTATAGTAATGAGAATTTTAATACTTATTAACCTCATGAATTTTGCAAACTGATAAAATTGAAAGAAGAAACATCTACAGTGCACCGTGAAGCCTTTATGTGATGGCTCTGTGCCCAGCACTCGGAGGACATTACTGTCTCTACCAATGGAAAGTTAAAGAACAATTTAAAAATATTACTTTCTTTCTTGACACATCCTTCTATAAAGTTCATTCTTCTCACTCAACTTGGATATAAATCTTACAGTAAAGCTTTACATTCTTTAAATACCAATACACCTTGATTTTCCCATGACTAATAAAGGTCTCATATTGGACAACATAGGATCACATATAGTCCTGATTATATGCTTAACTTTATACTAAAGGTAAGATAAAAGGAGCATGGGTAAAGAGTCTTGGTATAATAGGGAATGCCTAGAGTTGATTTCGTATCCTTGCTAATGATTTTAATTTTAATTTTGGAAACAGTGATATCAAGAGAAAGAGGTATTATTCTTTATGAGATTCTTTTAGAAGCCTCATACTTATGTAGATAATAATGAATTAGTAGTTAATAACTATATTCATCAGTTGATCTTTGTCTAAGATGTTTACCAGAAATTTCATTCAGTCAACTACTTTTTTGTTTATCAGAGGACAGCATACCTTCATTGTCAAAACAGAAGACTTTACTCAGGGCCCTCCCAACATGTGCTGACATGCAATTGGGAGAAGTGGGACTCAGATTCAAATATAGTAAAGGCAACAGGGATTTACAGGTAAGAGCAGGTTGGAGGAAGGGTAGAAAGAGAGGAAATTAGTGAGATAGGACATGGAGGGAGGAAGGATTCTTGCAAAACCAATATAAGCAAGTGTCTCACTGAAGACAAGCCTGGATGATCAATTACTGCCTGAGGAGAAGGTAGAAATAACTGGTCTGATTAAACATCTAAGGTCATCCGGTATCAAAGGTGCTGGAACTCTCCCCAAGGTATCATTAGGTTTCTTGCTACAACTGGCTTGGACATTCAAAAAAAAAAAAAATAAGGTTGAGATCAAAGTCAAGTCTTAGTCCAACAGAGGCCTCTGAGGAACAAACCAAATTTGTCAAGGAGAGTGGAATTTGAAAAAAAGAAAAGAAAAAAGAGGAAGCAAGAAGACTGGAGCTACAATCCCGATGCACATGAAGGTAGACAGATGAGTCTTGAGAACTTTCATCTTCCGCCAGTAAGGCAAGTCATCTTGTAATCTCATTCCCTTCCCTAACCCCTTCCTCTTGGTTCTCTCTAGACTGAGAAAACTTAACATTTACTTAAGAGAGATGAGCTCAAATAAGAGCCATGGCAGTAAACACAGAAGGATGGGATGCATACGGTATGGAAATGAGAAATGCCCATCCCTACTTAGCCCCGATGGCCAGGGTGCTTGCTAGTTGCCAGACTGCTTACCTTCTATATTCTTTCCGAGTCTTCCTTTCTGGTTTACTCTTTGTTTGTTGCAAATACAGGGTGCAACTTTGTTTCTGGGGAAAAGAAAATGAATTAAGGATCCATACCAAGGAAATGAAGCTAATGGGACCATAATATGCTGCATTCGTGATCAAGCAGAAAAGTATTGCACTGGTGTTTGTTCCCACAAGGGCTCAACCAAGAGAGTGAACACTATGGCTGTTCTCATTGCCCTAAAGCCCACACATGCCAGATCACTCGGAGCTTGGCTTCCTACCACATAATCTCCTCTGACTGTCAGTTAGCTTGTGATGGCCAGCTGTGCACCAAGCACATAGTGCTAACGTAGAACTCTGTGAGCTAAAAGATTGCCCTTCTTACAAGAAGTTGGGAGAGCAGGGCTCTCAGTCTCCACGCCATACAGATGGAACACCTGCCCCTTAAGTTTGCTTTATGCAGAAGTAGAGGAGTATGGCAACTAGGGGGCCCTCTAGTATGACTGTGGGAGGCCTGTCCTCTTTGTCAAACCTCTGAGAAAATCTGCATTGCAGACCTTTTCTCTGTTATCTGCAAAGATACTGTGAGCTACAAAAGAGACGTCTCATTCTACCTGCTTCATCGGCTCCAATGTTGAGATTCTGAAATTTCCCAGACACTCATATAGACTAATTTTGAAAAAGCAGACAGTCTGCTTCTGTTTCACATGCCCCTGGCTACCTACACAAAGCTAGCGATGCAAAGTTAAAGATGGATGGGCATCTCAAGGTTTCTATTGCTGTGAAGAGGCACCATGATCATGGCAACTCTTATAAGGAAAACATTTAATTAGTAAGGAGGCTAGCTTACAGTTTTATCAGTCCATTATCATCATGGTAGGGAGCATGGCAGCATACAGGCAGATGTGGTACTGGAGTAGTGGCTGAGAGTCCGACATCTTGAGGGCAACAAGAAGTCGACTGAGACACTGTGTGGTATCCTGAGCATAGGAAACCTCAAAGCCCGCCCCCACAGTGACATACTTCCTCCAACAAGGCCATACCCACTCTAACAAAGCCACACTTCCTAATAGTGCCACTCCCTATGAGATGATGGGGCCAATCACATTCAAACTACCACAGTGGGTGAGATAGGCACTTTTCTCTCTTCTTGTTGCAGGTATTTGAAAACATGCACACTTACAGGATCCGTGAAGCTTTTCTGAGAGGCATTCAGAACACTTCGTGGAAACTGGTTTATTCTAGAGTCAGCATGATAAGCTTTTAGAAGGTCATCAAAACAAACCCTGGGTTTTAAAATCAGTTTGGATAAAAAAAAATCAGTTTGGTTTAATTGTCCATAATATTTTGGTAATACTATAATTAGGAGTGGGGAGGGGACCCGCAGTTTAGAACCCCACCTTTAAGGAAAACGTATCTGTGTGTTCATTTTACTTCAGCACTAAAACAGGTGGCCAGGGGGTAAAAAACACAGAAACCTTGAGCAAGATAATGGGATTTCTCTTAATTTGATTTGCTATGGAGAATGGGCTTGTTTAATGCATCCATGTGGAGTTGCTGTTTATATTTTGGTTTCTAATTAGCATAGTCATTCTGAAGCCTCTAGCTGACTTCCCCTCCCATATAAATCTAATTTGGCCTTGAGGAGGGTTATTAGAGCTGAGAGCGCAAAGGGACACGTCTGCCAAACAGCAGGCAGGCTTAGTGCTGTGGGCTAAGCTGAGGCCAGCAGCCAGCTCACACGAGATGCTTCAAGCGGCACCAGGGCAGCGCCCATACAACACACCCATGGCGGTCCCTCCACCCCACCCGTGCAAGCCCCCCTCACCTCAACCTGGTTGCTTGGCCAACACGATTTCATAATAGAAACGGATGATGCTGAGGCTTGGAGATGAAAGCTATAAAGCAAAGATGTAAAATTGATTTTGAAAGTTTCTAAACTAGGCCATAGAATGGATGGTCTGTAGTGAGGTAAATGTTTAGTCTCCCTCCTAAAACTCCTTGTAAAGAGTGACATTTCAATTTTCCCTGGCTTTGGGGAACTTGATTTTTTTTTTAACAGCTCTACAACTCAGCTTGTGAGAAGCACCTCTAGCAGAGATAATAAAGTATACGGAGTGGGGATATGGACAACATTGATAAAGAGGCCCTAATCTTTATTCTCTGTGAAAAATAGTCCGAAGGCAGATTCTAACCTAAAGGGGAAGAAAGAAGAATGTTAAACATGACGCGGCGCCCTAACCTATTTCTCACCAAGCAATCAGGGCTCAAGTCCATTTTGACTAAGATGCTGTACACAAAGAAGAGCAAAGGACCTACAATTCTATAAAAGGCATCAAAGTCATCCTCTAAGCATACAGTTGTGTGATGACTTGAAAGGAGAGTGATAGAAAGGTTATTCTAGGAGATTCAAGGGTCTAACAACATTGATCCGGCAGGTCCTTGACAGGATCTCCGTTGTGGCTGCAGATCTGACATATCTGGTTCCTGCATCCTTTAAAAAGTTGGGAGAGCAGCTACTAAGGGCTTAGAGAGCTTGTTCATAAAGGTCCATGGGAAATCCGATGAATGAAACTTATCGCTATACTTCTTCCTACTGTGAGGAGCAGAATGCTGATGATCGGAATGTGCTTTGGCCCGAGCAGGGAGAATTACAACTCCCCACAGAAGACAGTGGAAAGTCTCAAGGACTCAACTTCAGATGTCCTCCTGCCACTTCTGTATATTCTGTATTTGATCTATAATCTGCGCCGACCAATGGCTTATGGAATCCTGGCATTGTTACACGTTATAGAGATTTAAGCTTCATGTGCTCCATAGCCAAGAGCTACTAGAGATAAGATGAGAAAGAACTTTTCAAACCTCATACATATATACAATCTATCTTTCTCATATTCATTCACCACCTTCTCTCCTCCCAGTTTCCCCACCACATGCTCCCCAAATATAGCTCCTGACTCCTTCCCAAATCATGTCCTTTTATTATTATTATTTTATCTAGTAAACTCAGTTAGTACTGCCCAGATGCATAGAGGGGTGTAAACAACCAATGGGAAACCAGCCAATGGCTGCCCTATCACTAAGAAAAGTGACTCTCCCTGCCTCAGCAGCCATCAATTGCCACTAACTCCTCACTTAGGGGCTGGGTGTAAGCAGACCCTTCCTACTCCTTTCTGGAATTTTAAAGTGTTCTTGACCTTGTGGAGGTCTTGTGCGGGTCTCCACAGCTGCCATAAATTTATGAGTGTCTCAGTCATTTCATATCCAGAGGCCAGCCTATCCCAGCATTCCTCCCATCTTCCAACTCTCGCATTCTTTTGAGCCCCCCCCCCCCCCCCCCCCCGGTGTTGTTTTGTAAGTCATGGGTGGGAGGGGAATTGACATAAACGTTCTCTCAATGGCTGAGCACTCATAGTCACTTTTCCCCTTATTTAGCAGTAACGGATCTCTGCATTAACGACTACCCTCTGCAATAGGAAGCTTTCTCAGCCAAAGCCGAGAGGAGCACAAATCTGTGGATATAAGCATTTTGACAACATGACAAATGAGTATCAAGAGGCTTTCTCCTAGGATCCATGGCTCTAGCCTTGGAGTTTGAGTATGTCTGGAGCATCAGGCATGAATTACTTTCCTGGGGAGCAAGCCTCAAATCCAATCAAGAGATCAGTTGTTCACCCCTATAAACAGTCTTACTAGTAGTGTACTACTGAGCATGTCTTGCCTGGTAGGTCATGAAAGTAGTGAGGAGGAATACTGGGAACAGAAAGTGGGATTATGGGGCGGGGAAAGAGAGGAGAAAGGGTACAGTTAGGATAACTGAACTATACATGCAGAAGCTACATGGAAACCTATCATCTTGTAATCCAAGAAAGAAAAATAGAATTAAAAGGTCATAGAAAGACACGTGTGTAAGGAAGGAATGGGGAAGTGTGACTTCTAGGAGCAAAGATTTATGTGTGAATAGGGGAGGCAAGAGAGGGGACAGGAAAGGTAGCAGGTGAGTTAACCAAACTAAGAAGATATGAGGCCTTGTTCGGTCCCACTACTTCATGAGCTAATTTAAAAAAAATCAAATCATTTGAGCAAAGGTATCCAGCATAAATACACAATGCTCTTCTTAGAAAATATGGGTTATTAAACCAAATCTCAGTGCCATGAGTTGATGCCTCATGAGTTATTAGTCAAGGATGCCCCAGAGCCACGCAGAACAATTCAGGCCATGGCCATTGTTCCTGGTTGCACATTAAAACTAGATGCTAAGTCTCTATTTGCTGAAAACACTACACTGTTAGGGCATAAAGAACTCCACCTTGAATGGACCAGGAAACTCTCTTCCTAATGGCCAACTTTGAGTCCTGGAAAGTGCTGTGTAAGTTGTACATATCCTCCAAAGTCACCTTGTCTCAGCTTCTCCAAAAAGCAAAGTTGCTTCCTATGTTGCACAGTCCTTTCTGCCTGTGAGGACTGTCCCTATCACCCCCATTCTGCTCCTTTCCATTAACAGAACAATTAGTATCTGAGTGTAGAAGTTGCCTAATAAATCTTTTATAGGGGCCTTTACTAAGGAAAGGTCCTAAGTCTCTTGGCACTTAAAGTAATGAAGCAAATGAAAGCTTGTCAGATGGTGAAGTTTTATAGAGGAAACATGAAACAGGGTGAAACCAGCAAAGAACGAGGAAAGGAGAAACGCTGTCCCTTGTGCTGAGGCAACATGAAATGCTGACAGCGAGCAAAGCATGCACGCCAGGAGAGCACTGCAGACAGGGTCAGCAAGGTCTTGGTGGCTCTACAGCACAACAGAAGGCATGGCTGGAGTCGGGTGGAGAAAAAGGAAGGCAATCGGTAAGAGCGAAAAGTGGCTTGCAGCCCATTGCATGGGTTCTGGAGGGCCTTGAAGAATGGACCACCATTCAGGTGTTTTGAGAAGCAACATACTTTAAAGAATCACTCTTGATATGTTCAAAATAAACTACAAGAGCAAGGTGGAAGCAAGAAACCTGTTAGCACATCACTAAAATTGGTCCAGCACTAAGTGGTCAAGTTGGAGTCGCCTCAGGCATCTGAGCTATGCAGGGCAGGAAGCAGTCAGGCTCAGGACCTGTCTGAATATGGAGTTTAAAGGACTCACTGATGGGCTGGATGAATGCTGGCAGCTCCCTCCATTTTTCAAAAGAATCGCATGCAAATGCCTTGGGACTTTCTAATTGGCTTTCTTCCCCAGCCAGCCCTTGATATTGAATCCCCCAGCTAAATGACACAGAGAGAGTAAGCCAGTTTTTGTACTGTATTTCCCCCCCACCCCAGTGCTAATCATACAGGTGCTAGCTCTGGACACTCGGCTTCTCAGTGCTGATATCCACCTGGCCAGACCCACCTACACGTAACTTAAATGCTCATTACTATTGTACCAGTGCCAGTGAGTATTTTTAAACTCTGATAAGATTAAAATTAATTTGCGAATAACTACTTGAATTGCACCTACTAGAGTGCTTGATTTTTATGTAATATGGAATAATCATGCATTTCAACCACAGTCAACATGTGTATACACCAAGCCTATCCACATTTTAATAACACATTGAAATTAACCACATAGGCACTGCATAGTGTATGCCGATGCTATTAGAATTAAGGAGTCATCATGCTCTCCTATGAAATCATCCAAATTAATGATGCTTGTGACACTCTTATTCCCAGAGAGCAATTTACAGGTAACATATAGTCCTGAGGACTCAATTTGGCCAATAGCCGAGCACTTAGACTGAAAATGGAGGTAGCTCTTTGTTGTGATAATTTTTTAATAGTTCGATGGATATAGCACATACTCATTTCTGAAGTACATAATTATTCAATTCAGGGGTTGAGGTGCTCTAGATGAATACAACCAAAAGAATAAATATATAGTAAAATAGGATTTATTAACTTAGCTTGCACAATACAGTCTGAGAAGTGCAAACATGGATGCTTTCACACTGGAAAGGCTTGATGCCGCAGCAGTTCTGTTAGCGCTGAAGGGTGTCTGGATAGTTCTAGTGCTCAATCCTGGCTGTAAGGCTGAAGAAACCAGTTCTGATGCCAGAAAAGGATGGCAAAAGTGGTGGTAGCTGCAGCAGCAGCAGTAGTGTGGGTGAACTTGCAGGTGAGACTCATATGTAAATAGATAAAAAGCAAATGTTTTTCACTTGAACCTTCTTCTAACTAGGCTGCTGGCAAAAGGTGTCAGCCACCTTTGGAGGGGGTTTTCCTACTTCAGTTGGCCTGTTCAGGAAAATCTCACAGCTCTACCCAGACGTGTCTCATAGCTGACTTCCGATCCAGTCAAGTTGGCATTTGAGACTCGTCATCAAACTTCCATACAACACATACTGGTCAGATGAGGATATCAGTATTCCTGTGCCTTCAATCATTTCCAGTGTTAGAAGGTACCAAATATTCCTCCTGTATCTACTTTGAAATCTATGATTAATTGTAGCTACTACTGCTCTGTAGTGCTGTAGGATATCAGAACTATTTTAGCTGTAGGATATCAGGACTATTTTAGTTCTATTAACTGTATGTTGCTGCCCGGCCCTTCAGATCCTTTGACCCCATGTAACCATAACTGACCTCTATTCTACCTTCCACTCCATACAAGCAACAGTTTTAGTTTCTAGTAATGAACGTTGCCTCTAAAAATTTTCACCTTAAAGTATTGGCTGTATACTTCAAGTCTGTAAAGGCTTGGCTATAAAACTCCCTAAGGGTTTTCCTGAAATACTTGTAAGCTGGAGGCTTAGGGATTAAACACACAAGAGAGGCACAAGGTTACACAGCCTCGACAGAAATGGGGATCTTCTGGCTTCATTTTCTAAGCTGTAAATTAAAATACATTTTGAACAGGTGTATTTGCATGTGTATACAAATCCCCATTTAGTGCAAGTATCCCTGAAAAGTTTTTATAATCACACAGAGTTCTATGGAATGCACATCATGTGATCTATTTCAAGATTGATCCCTATCAGTGAACATTTAGGCTAATTTCATTTTTTGCCATATCTATAGTGGGGTTACTCACCTGTGTATATATATATGCATAAATTTCCTTTGGTTTCTATGGAAATTTAGTCTCAAACCACATGAAGATACCAAGATCCATCACAAAAAGGGCATAGGTTTCACATATAACCTAAGCACGTTATCCCTTAGGGTCTTATCGTATCTAGGTGATTTATATTTCCTATATGTAGTACTACAAAATTTCTATGTAAGCAGTCATTTTACTCTCTTATTTAAGAAATAATAACAATAAAACAAGTAAATATGTGTTTTTTATTCCTGGTTTGTTGAACAAACGTGAAGAAACCAGATGCCAAGTGCAGTAAAAAACAGGGTGGGGACTGGGCAGATGTTTCTGTAGAATTAATTCCTAGAAGCAGAACAGAATGTGAAGAAAATGTAGTTTTTTTATTTGTTTTGAAAGACTAGCAAAATTTACTAATGATTTTTCTGATTTCTCTCTCTTTCTCTCTCTCTCTCTCTCTCTCTCTCTCTCTCTCTCTCTCTCTCTCTCTCATTTTTTGAGACAAGGGTTAAGGGTTCTCTGTAGCTTTGAAGCCTGGCCAGAAACTTGCTCTGTAGACCATGCTGGCCTAACAGAGATCTGCCTACCTCTGTCTCCCGAGTACTGGGATTAAAAGTGTGTGCCACCACCACTTGGCTTCTGATGTCTTTTACATCTGTAGTTTTTTGTTGTAAACTATGCAGATAAAAGTGTGATAGTTTCCAAAAGCCAGTTTCGGGGAATCTGTTCCCCATATTGGAGTTCCTTGCCCAGCCTTTATACAATGGAAAGAACTTTATCCTAACTCAATTTATACCATGCTATTATGTTCAAGCCCACGGGTGGCCTGACCCTTTCTGAATGGAGATGGAGGAGGAGTGGGTGGATGAGGAGAGGGTAGATAGGAATAGGAGGCACAGAGGGAGGAGAGGAGGGAGAGGAAACTGTGATCAGTATGTAAAATTTGGGGAAAATATTAATAAAAAGAAAGAATGTGCCAGATTATTCGATGAGAAGGGAGTTTTACATTTTTATGCAGAGGATAGGGAACCTGAAATGACCCTATCCTATAGCAATACTGACGAATATCTTTCATATCACCATAGAACCTTCATCTGGTGATGGATGGA